>NC_054468.1:174590620-174905428 GCF_017639515.1 Carcharodon carcharias | reverse complement strand
ATCAAAGCCTTTCACACTATCAGTATGATAATGGAAATTGTTTTCAGTTTTTTATATTGAATATTGATCATTACTCTACTTTTCCCAGCCTGGGCCTGTTGGTCGTGTTAATTCTGGGTCCTGCATTCAACTGTGACCTCGCGCTGTATTTTCCCACACTACAGTCATTTACCCCCCCATCACCTGCCATTTTTTGCCTTGAGTCTTTTTGCAGCAATGCTTTTGATCCAGTATTGGTTGCTGACAGTTTGGGTAAGGAATAGTTAATCTCTTTGTAAAAATCTATTTTTTGTTTGGATTTAGCATTCAACTGAAATTTACTGTCTAATTCTAAATTCTAAATTTCCTAGACTTAAGCAGAGTTTTCAGGTCTCCACTGACTTTGAACTGGAGTTTGAAGAGAGTGCTGGGAGTTGGGTGATTAGGGAGTTAGGTGTGCAGGGGAAGCAAGTGGTCTTTTGCTTTTGCCCTTTCTAACTTTTCCACCCTGTAGGAATTGGTTCTTGCTCTACTACAGGGGTAGAAGCTAGCTGTTTGGTGAGTCTCCGGTAATTGGTTAAGGTCTCTTCTATTCTTAAGGTTTAAAAATAATACAAATTGGCAGTAAGGTTTATAAAAAAAAGAAAATAATCAAAATAATTTAAGTAGCTAATAAAGACACATTAAGGATGGCAGGTCAGGTGATGTTTCAAGGCTGCAGCATGTGGGAGCTCCTGGATAACATTATGATCCAGGGCAAATACATCTGCAGTAAGTGTTTGCGGTTTGAGGAACTTCGGCTAAGAGTCATTGAGCTGGAGGCTGAGATGCAGACTCTGCAACACATCAGGGAGGGGGAATGTTACTTGAATATTTTGTACCAGGAGGCAGTCACACTGCTTAGGGCAGGGATTCTGATTTTGTCAGTGGTCAGGGACAGAAGGGTGTGACTGTAAGTGAGGCAGGTAAGGGGTCCCAGAGGGCAGGAGTGCAGGAGCCTCAGCCTCTGCAATTGTCCAATAGGTTTGAGATTCTTTCAGCTTGTTTGGATGAGAGGGGGGGGGGGGGCTGAGGGTAGATGAGCTGACCGACAATGGCATCGTGGTACTGGAAGCCATTCAAGTGGTGGGAGCAAAAAAGAATGTCGTGGTAGTAGGAGATAGTATAATGAGGGGATTCGACAATGTTCTGTGCAGCAAAGTGCAAGAACCCAAAAGGCTGTATTGCCTGCTTGGTGTCAGGATTAGGGATATCTGCTCAGGGCTGGAGAGGAACTTGCAGTGGGAGGGGGAGGATCTTCTTGTTGTGGTCCATGTAGATACTAATGACATAGGTAGAACTAGGAAAGAAGTTCTGCATGGTCTGAATGAAGAGCTAGGCACCAAATTAAGAAGCAGAACCTCAAAGTAATAATCTCTGGATTATTACCTGAGCCATGTGCAAATTGACATGGGACGAATAAGATTAGAGGAATGAATGTGTGGCTCAAAGACTGGTGTGGGAGAAGTTTTAATCTAAATAGTGGGGGCAAGGGATCAAATTTGGGAAGATGTGGTAAATCGAAGAGGAGAGACAAGGCAAGAGAGAAAGGTACAAATATATGAAATGATAAACAGCACGTGACAGGAAGAGATAGAGTACAAATCCAAAAGTTAAACAACAGTCAAGGCTTGGGGTTACAAAAATAATAAAAGGATAAAACTAAAGGCTCTGTATCTGAATGCATGCAGCATTTAAAGTAAAACAGATGAACTGATAGCACAAATAGAAATAAATAAGTACGATCTGATAGCCATTACAGAGACATGGTAGATGACATAGATTGGGACCTGAACGTTGAAAGGTATGTGACATTTAGGAAGGACAGGAAGCTAGGGAAAGATGGAGGGGTGTCTTTGTTAATTATGGCGCTAGTGCATTAGAAAGGATGACCTAAGTTCAGGAAACCAGAATGTAGAAGCGGTGTGGGTTGAGATGAGAAATGATAAAGGAAAGAAGTCATTTGTGGGAATAGTGCACAGGCCCCCTAATTGTAACTACACAGTAGGATAGAATATAAAGGATTGGGTAATAGGAGCTTGTCAGAAAGGTGCAGCGATAATCTTGGACTGAAAAAATCAGATGGGCAAAGATAGCCTAGATGAGGAGCTCATAGAATGTTTTTGGGATAGTTTCTTAGAACAGCACGTTCTGGAGCCAACCAGAGAGCAGGCTATACAAGACCTGGTATTGTACAATGAGGTAGATTAATTGATAACCTCATAGTGAGGGCACCTCTAGGTAGCTGTGATCATAATATGATTGAATTTCACATTCAGTTTGAGGGAGAGAAGAGTGGATCCAAGTCTAGTATTTTAAACTTAAATAAGGGAAATTATGAGGGAATGAAAGCAGAGCTAGTGAAAGTGAACTGGCAAATGAGGTTAAGGGATGGGTCAATAGAGATGCAGTGGCAGACATTTAAAGAGATATTTCAGAACACTCAGAATAGATACATTCCAACGAGAAAGGAAACTTCCAAGGGGAGGACCCACCATCCGTAGTGAACTAAAAAAGTTAAAGACAGTATCAAACTTAAAGAAAAAGCATATAATTGTGCAAAGACTGCTGACAGGTCAGATAATTGAACAGAATATGAGGAACAGCAAAGAATGACAAAAAGATTAATAAGGAGGGAAAAATTAGAGTATGAGAGGAAGCTGGCTAGAAATATAAAGACAGATATTAAGAATTTCTATAGGTAACTAAGAAAAGAGTTAAAGTAAGTGTTGGTCCTATAGAAAGTGAGGCTGGGGATTTTAAAATGGAAAGTAAAGAGATGGCAGATGAATTGAACAGGTATTTTGCATTGATCTTCACTATGGCGGATACAAGTAATATCCCAGAAATAGCTATAAATAAGGATTTGGAAGGGAGGAAGGAACTCATGAAAATTACAATCACCAGAGAAATGATACTTAATAAATTGTTGGAACTGCAGGCTGACAATCCCATGGGTCCTGATGGACTTCATCCTTGGGTCTTAAAAGGAGTGGCTAGTGAGATAGTTGATGCATTGGTTTTAATTTTCCAAAATTCCCTGGATTTGGGGCAGGTGACATTGGATTGGAAAATAGCAAATGTAACTTCTTTATTCAAACAGGGGGACATGGATAGGTTAAGTGAGAGGGCAAATATCTCACTGCTTTAAGTCTGATGTATATTTTTATATCCAGTTCACACACTTGTGGCTAGGCGTTTCAACATTATTCTATAGCACCAAAAAATTCCAAAATCCAGAAATGCCATGGTCCTAAGCATTTCAGACTGGAGCGGTAACTGGTGAGCCTATCAGCAGCAAAAGTGGGAGAGAAAGGGCCTGTGATTGGAGGAGCAGGATCTTTCATTGAACTTACCTGTAGTTTGAACTTAGTCCTTGGGCCTGATACAGAGGATTGGGAGGCCAGATTTGGCCCTCAGGTCTGGATTGGACAAGCCTGATCTAAACAAACCTAACTTGCTTGGCCTCATTTCTCTCTGGCTCCTGTTTCCAGCAGGTCTGGCCTGGAGGGGAAGCCACAGCTTGATAACGTTGCAGTCAGGTCCTGATCTGCATATTTAAGCAAGTATGCTACCAGCTTTGGGCAAGTGTCCTTAGTGCCTACAATTTAAAATTGCAGTTGGCAAGATCAGGGTGGGAGAGAAGGAAAATGTAACACTCCAACTTAACTGACCTCCCACACAGTTCCTGCCATGAAGTGGGGTCGGTGGGAGGGGGGTGGGGGGGGTGGGTGGGGGGTTGCGGTTTGGGGGGTGGTGGTAGTAGGAGTTAAAATTTCCCCCAGTGCATCTGATAAAACTGCTACTACAGATTTTTTAATGGAATTATGCCTTACTAGTAATGCATTATTTAACAAAAATTACTAAGATATATTATGATGCAGCAGGTGATGTGTGCCAGATGGATAAAATCCACAAGGGAAACTTGATCGCACTATCAGAACAGTTTTGCAATTTGTGTCTATTTCAAGATCGTGCCCTGAATTCAGAAGTAATGAGTCTACCAATTTAGAGATTTTTTTAAAAACCAAAATTAAAATATTTATTAACAAAAGAAAAGATTTTAAGCACAAACATAGGTCTACAAATTATTAATATAATAACTACTAAAATCCCTAATTAACCTGACTTCCAGTTACACCTCCTTTAAGGCAAAGGTCCAAAAATAGATTTTTAGGTTTTTAAAAGATCCAGCAAATTAACACAGTACCCTGGACAGTGGAATTCAAAATGGCTCTTTCTCGCTTCGGTTTCTGTACAGGTTTATGCACAAATGCTGGAAGCTTCACACACTTCTGTTAGATCTTACAATGCCTTCCGCTGATACACAGCCTCATTCTCCTTTATATATGTTTCACCCTTTTAAATATGTAAATTCTGTTGTTTTCACATGACTTTGGAACTTTTACTTTTCTTGTAATATAAGTCTTTGCATTTTGCTACTATTCTCATTAGCCTCTTTGAAATTCAAATCCCCCTTCATCTATCTAAAAGTGCAAATTCCCTTTACACCTTACATGCTAAGACTCCAACCATGTTTACTCATTAGAATAATGAAGACACTTCTACACCTTTCTTTTGATAACTTCAGCTTGCAGTCTGCTTGGCTACAAAATGTAATTAAGTCACACACACACAGCCAGAAAACACAACCCCCATGAACCTACTTTATAATAAACCAGACAACTATTATGAAAGTTGTTATACTCTCATGACACCTCCCTCCTTATCAAAAAATGAACTATCATAATTTAAAATGATGGCTTCATTTTCTTAACCCATCTTATACTACCTACTATACTGATCACTATACTCACACTATTACATTACCAGATGCACACATTAACATAATATATATACAAATCCTTGGTATCAACCGAAGTCATTTCAGTCCAGTGTCCAGGTTTTAAATGACCAATTACTCTTTGAGCTTTAAACTCTCGACAATGCATCTGCAATTAGATTTTTTCATCCAGCCACATGTCTAATCTGTAGATTAAATGGTTGCAGAATAAACTCCACCTGAACAGCCTTGCACTTTGGTCTCAAAATCTGTCCAGAAACTTTAAAAGATTGTGGTCTGTATAAACAATTGTTTCTGATGAATTGTTTGCAACATAAACCTCACAATGCTGCAACGCCAGCACCAGACCCAGAATCTCCTTTTCGATTGTTGAATAATTTCTCTGTTACGCATTCAACTATGAAAAATATCCTATCGGTTTCTCAATTATAGTTTCATCTTGCAACAGTAGAGCTCTAATGCCTATATCATTTGCATCAATGGCCAACTTAAATTGCTTGGCATAATTGAGTACTGCCAAAACTGGTGATGTAATCAATACAATTTACAAACTGTCAAATGCTTTCGGACACTCCTGTGTCTATTGAAACCTCTTGTTTATTTTTAATAGTTCAGTCAATGGAGCAATCACATAGCTAAAATTTGGCACAAATTTTCAGTAAAACTCACTCATGCCCAGTGATCTCAAAACTTCTAATTTTATTGTAGGCACAAAGGAAATCCACGATAGTTTTGACTTTCACATCTCTTGGAGCCACCTTACCATGTCCAATGGTATGGCCTAGATATGTAACTTGCACTTTTGCAAATTCACTTTAAGCCAAGTTCATTACCAAATTAGCTTCTTGTAGTCAACTAGATAATTCTTCCAGAGGAAAATCAATTTGAGAATCCTTCATTTCTACTTTCTATAATTCTTCCAGATGTTGTAAATGCTCCTCTCACATTTGACCGAAGACTATCAAGTCGTCAATATAAACAGCACAATTGCTCAGTCCCGCAATTACTTTGTCAGTCTTTTAAATGTTGGGGGTGAATTTTTCATAACAAATGGCATGACTTTAAACTGATATAGTCCATCTGGTGTCAGAAAAACCTATATCTCCTTTGCTGTCTCTGATTATGGTACTTGTCAATATCCTCTCAGCAAGTCAATCTTTGTGATAAATTTTTATTGTCCCACTTTCTCGAGGCAATTTTCTAACCTTGGTATAGGTTATGAATCCACTTTTGTCACTGCATTCACCGTTCAATAGTCTACACAGTCTTTGTGTTCCATCCGGCTTTGGTTCTATCACAGTAGGTGAGCTCCAGTTACTGCAATTAGACTCAATTATGTCATTTTGAAGCATGAATTCAATTTATTTCTGTGCTTGCGATAAGTTTGCTGGATTTAATTTATAAAGAAGATGCCTTATTGAAGATGAACCGTCTACTCTTACATCATGTGTAGCTAAATTTTACCTCCCCAGCTTATTCCCACAAATAGTTTTGTGTGACTGCAATAGCTTTTCCAAATCATTTGGACACTTGCCTGGAAGGTAACTGAATAAATAATATATTTAAATTTTTAAGTACCCTCTCATTATCCAATTTGATTGGAGGAAAATCAATTTCAGAATCCTTCATTTCTACTTTCTCCTTTTGGTCCTCTTTCCTGTCAAAATACTTTTTAACCATATTTACAAGACACACCCTCTGCTTCTTTCTTCTATCTGGAGTATTTATTAAATAATTGACTTCACTCAGTTTCTTTTCAATCCTGTAAGGCCCACTAAACCTTGCCTTTAATGAGTCACCCAATACTGGTAACAAAACTAACACTTTTTCCCCAGCAACAAAACTAAGAGCTGTTCCTCTCCTATCTGTCTTCACTTTCATCACTTGCTTTGATAGCTTTAAATGTTCCCTAGCTAGCTCACATGCTCTGCCCAATCTTTCTCTGAAGTTTGATACATAAACCAGTAGAGTAGTTTCCGAATTTTGATTCACTAATTTCTCATGAATTGTTATGGCACAGCTGATAGTAAATGCTGAGTTGTTCAAATCCCAAAGGGAAACTTGTAACAACTGCCACAACCTGGTGTGCAATTTGTATAAAATTCGAGATGCATGCCTTACTAAACTAAATTAAACCTTTATTAATAGAAGAAATTATTTTAAATATATGCAGAGATCTACAAATTACTATGATGACTTCTAAATCCCCTGAGTAATCTAATCCGCAGTTACAATTTCGTTAAGGCAACAGTAAGACTTATACATTTTAAAAGACCCAGGCAAGGTGACACACAATACCCTGAACCAGTTGAATTCAAAGTGAGTTTTCTTAACTTCAGTTCTTTGAAAGCAGCAATCAATCTCCAGGCAGATTGAAACGCTTTTTAAAAAAATTAATAAAGACAATAAAAATTTAATAAAACATGTCCCTTCATGTGACATTAAGCAGCTGTGACATGAAGTTTGAACCCTGATCTGATTGTATTTCTTTTGGTAACCATATCTTGTAAAAAATGTAGTCAACTCTTCCACAATTCTCTTTGTTGTAATATTTCTCAAAGGTAGCACTTAAGGAAACCTTGTAGACCAATCCATTATTGTCAGTAAGTACTGATTTACACTTTTAGTCTTAGGGAGGGGTCCTACACAATCAATAATGACCCTGGTAAAAGGCTCTTCAAATACTTGAATTGAAATTAAAGATGTCAGCTTAATCACTGCTTGTGGTTTCCTTGTCACCTGATATGTGTGACATCTTCTACAGAATTTGACCACATCTCTATGCAAACCAGGCTAATAAAAATGATTTTGTATTTTCGTCTGTATCTTTCTAATTCCTAAATGTCCCCCACCATTGGAATTTAATAAGCTATTCTCAATATCTCATTTCTATATCCAAATGATATAACAATCTCATGCACTTCCATCCATTCTTCATCTGCTGAAACCTGATACGGCCGCCACTTTCTCATTGCCCTTAAGGTAATAACATTCGGGATACGTTGTGTCTCATAACTCATAAAATGGTCCTTAATACCTTTGCATATTCAAATTAGCTGGCCGTTGCCTTGGAGTGGGTAGCCTTTCAGATCCCATTCCTGCCGTTGGTAAAATTCCCCGACAGTGGGATGCTTTTCCTGGCCGGTGCAGGCGCCTGGTAGTCCCGAAGCAGTGTTAAATTGCATGGTTCCTGATGTCATCACGTCACATTGCGAGATTATGCTAGGTGGGTATGTGTGAAAGTCGGAAGCGTGCCCACCATCAATTAAAGGGCCAATCGACTGTAATTTTGAGGCCCATTCAATTTTACACTTGGTGCACAGGCAAAACAAGCAGGCGAGCATCAAAAATTTCAACTTTCTGGATCCAGGGCAGGATATAAAGGCCAGAATGAATAGAGAAGTGTGAGGAGGTCAAAGTTTAAAATTGAGTTGTGAACCTGTGCATTGCTGATTATTTAGTGAAGCACCCTGTTCATTGACATTAGTTTGGATAGCTTAAATTGTTTCAGAGGATTTTAGCAGACAGGCCTCATCATAATTAAGGTCAAACCTCTGCCAAGCAGAAGGTTTGAGATGGGCATTGTTTATTCTGCTGGAGGAACTTCCTCAGATGAGGAGAAGAGTCAAGAAGGGAGAGGAGGCCAGTTGGCTGCAGATAGTGTAATAAGGTCTGCTCTCAAGACATAACTTGAAGCGGTCGAAGGCCAGGACACGTTGAAAGGCAGAAGGCACAGGAGAAGGTGCCAATACCCTGCTGGAAGAGTTCACAGGCTGAGATCCAGCTACCTTGAGCGGTCTAGTGACGAAGAAGTCTCTGTCTCTCAAGTGAGACAGTAACCTCAATATGTGATAGACCCTGAGAAAGGTGGGCACCCAATGCCAGCGGCGCTAAAGGTAACAGGACCTATTGGAGACCTGTGCAGAGTATCACAATCCGCCTTGCACAGCTGCATAAAGCTTGCGACAGATACACTGTTCAGAAAGTTGAACACCTTCATACATTACAAGACAGATGAGGACAGCCAGGCAGAGCAATCCAGAGCATTCGCGGCTATTGAAGGCTTTCCAAGGATTCAAGGAGCCATTGAATGCACACATGTGCCCATCAAGGCACCTGCTGGAGAGCCAGGGGCTCTTTGGAGATCGAAAGGAGTTCCACTCTTTGAACGTCCAACTAGTATGCAATCCCCAACACGAGATCCTGCAGGTTTGTGCCACATATCCTGGGAGCTGCCATGATTCATATATTCTACTTCAGTCCCAGGTGCCAAGGCTGCTGATAGCCCCTGCTTGGGTGGATGGCTGCTGGGCAACAAAGGATATCCTCTCAAAAGGAGACTAATGACACCGATCAGATGTCCAAAGATGCTCACAGAAGTGAGGTAGAACCAGAGCCATTCCTTCACCAGAGCCATCATTGAGAGGACAGTAGGCCTCCTGAAAATGAGGTTTTGTTGGCTGGGCCGCTCAGGAGGATCTCTGCAATATCCTCCTGAACTCGTGTCCCTCATTGTGGTTGTGTGCTGTGCCCTGCACAATCTGGCTTTCTCAAGGGGAGAGCTTATGGAGGGTGAAAGCACAACGTGCTTTCAGAAGCCACTGAGGATGAATCCAGCACTGACTCTGAGGAAGAACCTGCTCAGCCACAGGTTCATGAAGATGATCCAGCAATGAGGCAGCTTTTGGGAACCAGGGAGGGCTTGATTCAAAGGAGTTTCCAATAGGCCTCCAAAGTCAGGACTCTAAAGCATTGCAAACAGACAGTCACTTTACTGCTTGGGGCTCATGAGGCCCTCCTGGCACCATCTTCTTCTGTCTCGCCTTCTGCAATACACTATCCAACCCAAATGATGTCTTGCACAGAGTTGCAGGCCTCCTCTCTCAGTATCACATAAAGCACATTAAGGCCATTTGACATGATGTCACATTTTAATAGTGATGTGTGACAGCTATAGACACCATTACGCAAGCGACAATGGGAAATAGTTCCCCCATGAAAGCCCTTCTGTGATTATGGTGATTTAAATTTCCGCTTATGAGTGCTATGTCTGGGTTCTTCTCCCCCACCCACAGCTGCATTGAAGGCAGGCTGCTAACTCTGATGCCTCTTCAGCCTTGCTGACTTTGGTGGGCAGCCTCTGATCACCGGGGCCTTGTGAGCCCTGACTGGGCGGCACAGTCCAGCGCCTTGGCTGGGCACTCCTCAGTTATTATGGCCTCCTCAGATGTGACAGTCACTGGCAGAGGGGCAGAGGAGCTCCTGCCATCATCAAGAACACCCTGAGAGAAGTCCCTACCTGCACAGAGCTGCAGGTCATCCACCAACAGGAGGTTTGCTTGAATCTCCCTGCTCGCCATCGATGGATGAGCAGCTAGCAGAGTCACTCGGTGCCTCATCCATCACATTGACTGTGCCCTGCTCAGATCAATGTTAGTGTGTGGCCTTGCAGGTCTGAATGCAACCCCAGAAACCCTTGCTTGAGTCCCTGGAGTTGCTGCTCCATGAGAGTCTCACTGTCTATGGAGTATGCTGTGCATTCAGGGCTGAGGATCAGTGCAGTGCTCATGCTCCACATGGACTCTTCCATTACAGAGACCATGGCACACAGACCCTCAGGAACCTCCATGTACGTGAAACATTTGCCGTCTAATAGACAATCCCAGAGGCTCATCATCTGCTTGGGGCTCAGCATTGTTGTGGTCTCCAGCAATCCTCCGATTGTCGGAGCCTTGGCAACTCTCTGCCTCCGTCAGCTCCTCAAGAGAGTGTGACGTGTCTTCCCCAGTATTTTTTATCTTCTCTCCCAGAGTGCTCCAACCCACCAAAGTGCCTTTATCTGAGATGGTGCAAGGTACAGAAAGAGGATGTGACTTGGTGCATCTGGCTGGACATCTTCCTCCGATGTTAATGGAGGGTTTTCTGCGTCATTTAGTGGTCTGGAGAATGTTCCATCTGAGGGAGGAAAAACATATTTAAGTATCCATCAACATTTAGGATTCCGAGTGCATGCATTCTGTTAGATTCTGAAATTGAAAGTCTAGCTAAGCAACAACTTCTGAATGGACGAACATATGGAATTAGTGGATTTAACCTGTCAATTTTAGAACCACTGCCCTACATTTCTCATATCTTCCCCCAATCTCTTCCTTGCCTGTTTGACTCTTACCCCCCTCCAAAATCCCTGCCTCTCCGCAGCCAGTCCATCATGCTTCACACTCGCACACCATCTCCAGAATTTGCCCCTCCCCTGGAGTTAGTTACCCCAGACTCAGTACTCCACCACCAGTTCGTCTTCGCTCCTGGGCATTGTGACTCCTCCTGTAAGGACAATAATGCTTTCATGAGTCCCCCCTCCGTATGTCTGAACATTCCCTCCTCATCCCCAATATCGCTGGTTTAAGTGTCCAGCACACTGTGGGACTTCCCTTCCCATACATGCTTGCCATCGTGTCTAGCCCCCTGCAGTTTTTAAGGGCACAGGAAGATGTGCCAACTTAAGCTCATGATTTTACACCTTGGATGTAAATGCAAGTCCACACATACACATTGATTCAAGGTTACATGGGCCCTCAATACTCACCATCGCAGAGCAAGAAGATGATTGACCCTTTTCCGGCACTGCATCCAGGTCCTTCAGATGACCCCCCTGACTGCTAACTCGCGATGTCACCGCTGACCAAGCCTTCTTCGTTAAGTGTAGAGGCCTTCTCCTGTCATCTTACGGCAACAGCATTTCCCATCGATCACTGATAGCATTTATTAGAGCCTGCAGGCAGTCATCAGAGAAACAGTGGGCTGATCGGCTTTGGCCATTTCCACTCCACTTGCCTTGGCTTCTAGCTCCTGAGTACATTGCTATCTTCCAGGCACACTTCCCTCCTCACTTTCAGACTTCAGTTTTCAATGTAACTTTAAGGTTGCAAAAAATTCTCCCACAATTTTTCCTCAGATACATGCCTTTTTGTATCTGCTTTTAAATGCTCTCCCTGCAGCTGAACAGATCCAGACGCCCGCCCTCTCTGCCACCCCCCTCCAGCAACGCTGGCCTTCTCTCAGTGCAAGATTCGTACTGGCCTTGGCTGTTAATTTGCCAGTCAGCGCATGATTGCTCTCTGGTGCCGATTGTGGGCGGAATGAATTTCACATCCACTTTTGGTCTGGCCAGCTGCACTAAAAATTTAGGCCATGATCTCCCTTCGTTCCCCACAGTCTTACCGGCCCTTCCCCCTGACCCTCCTCCCACCTTCTGGGAGCAGGTAAAATTCTGCCGTATCAGTAGCAGTGGGCAAGTGGTAGAGGTGGATGTGGAAGAAAACAATCTAGGCAGCAGTTAAGGTTGTGGCAAATTTGCAGGAACCAAAGGGATGACTTCAATTTTGCTGACAGTAAGCTGAAGAGCATATTTAATAATGTAACATATAATTGACTTATATAGTGCATTTAACAATGTCATTTGCAGCAAAGGCAGAACTCATTCATTTTAAAAAGAGTGAACCAGTGAAATTACTGAAAAGAGTGTGTTGCTATTTTTAGTTAGAAACTCATGTGGCTGCTGTGTGTACAAGTTTTTACTTTGATTTTATAGATAAAAGTCTATTTCTTTAATTGGTAACTTAATTCACTGTTGCAAAATTAAATATTCTGATACAATGCTGATTAAAGGATCAACGCATTGCCCATTTGTCAAGCTTCCTGTCATGCATAGCTGACCTTTAGCACAAACTCCTTGGTGAATAACATTTCACAG
Organism: Carcharodon carcharias; assembly: GCF_017639515.1. Taxonomy (NCBI): domain Eukaryota; kingdom Metazoa; phylum Chordata; class Chondrichthyes; order Lamniformes; family Lamnidae; genus Carcharodon; species Carcharodon carcharias. The sequence goes on along the minus strand of NC_054468.1, from coordinate 174,892,856 downwards.
CCCACATTGAAATAGTCATTCTAGTTAGAAATTTTTAAACTTTTGTCCTGGTTTCTGTAAAAGTTAGCTCTAGGGGGCAAGACTGAGACTTGAGATTGGATAAGAATTTTAGTGCAATCTAACATTTTTTGAAAATGTCCTTTTTAAAAATCACAGCTGACTTTGCCAAGAAGGATTTTCTGGCTGGTTAGATATGAATTGAGTTGTTACTTTCAAAATTCCTTCATTTTTGTTGCTATGTTGGTTTAACAATCTCAGTCAGCAGCTTTCAAAAGAAGATTACAAAAAATGGGGAAAAATAGTTTTGAAGTAGAATAGCTTGAACGGAAGCAAAGGTAATGGATTTGCAAATTCCATTGCCGGGATTTTCACCTTGTCAGGCGGGTGCGGTGGGCCGGCCCAGGAGCGGGCACGAAGTTGATCGGGCCCCAACATCCATTTCACGCTGGTTGGCCAATTAACGGTTGGACGGACAGCAAAAAATTTCATTTAATTATTACTTTAATGGCCTTAATAGGACTGTTAATTATTGGCGGATGCACCACCAACGCCCGTGTGCGCCCGCCAACGAAATATCGTGAATGCACGATGACGTGGGGATGCTTGCCCGACGTCATCACCTGTCATTTTACACTCGAGTGGTTCGATCGCATGCCCATCTGCTCAGTGCAAATTTCTGCCCTATATTACACTCACCATCTAAATGGCCAACAACATGTGCCTTGATGAAATGTAACACAAAATGCAAGGCAATGATATGCAAACAATACAGATCGTCTTTAATGGTTTCTCACAGCCTTGAATTATGTATTTGATGAATTTTTGTCAACATTAATAAAGTATGAAGCACACACACAGATCTTAACTTGAGGAAGAGATTTTAACAGCTGGGCCTAATGAACAGTTTGCCAGGCAGCTGCCCATCTGAAATTTACATAAAGAGGCAGCTGGCTGGCTGCCAACAGGCAAAGATCAGGCGACCTACTGGCAAATGTTTTGGGGAGGTGGGGGTAAAGTTTCACTGCGTTCCATGTTTAGAAAGCAGCGGGAACATTGGTGGGAGAGGTCCAGACTTTAATTATGGGGCTTAGTGGAGCACTTCTGTTTCTTCTGGCTCCACACAGGAAAGCTTTGTTTACTGTGGGATCCCTGCTGGATGGCAGCACGTTTCACTGATTGGAGCAATCACAGCAGTAACACATCCCATTGGCTGAGCAACAGGTCCCCATGTACATTACTGAGGCATCCACCTTAATCAAGTAAGCATCTAAACTGCCTGGCATTAAAATCAATGTAGATCATTCTTGGGGCAGGACAAAGAGCTGCTGAATTTTAATTCCTATTAGCTTTGTTGACCAAAGGAAATTAAAATCCCCCCACTGTATTTTGAAATTTAAAATTATCAAATTAAGTTGAAATACTGGATTTTTAAAATAGTTCTACATAAATAAATTATCCAAGTCCCAAAGTAATTGAAATATTTAAATATCATTTAATACTAGCTGACATTCTTATAGGTTATGAGTTATTATGGAATTTTAAAAATTATTTGTTCTTGAATATAGGAGACACCAGCAAGGCAGCATTTATTGCTAGTTGACTAAGGGCATTAAGAGTCACAGGTAGGCCAGTCTAGGTGGATTGGGTTTTTACAGTAAGCCAGCAGCTTTCATAGTCATTCTTCTGGTGCTAGCCCAAAAATAACCAGATTTCCTGAATTCACTTTTATCATTTGTTATGGAGGGATGTGAACTCATGCCCTAAAGTTGTTATTCTGATACCATAACCAATTACCTTCACCTGTGGCATTGCTGACACAAAGTTGGATGACATGCTGTTTTCTAAGGACAGGGTCATTATTATCATGAGTGAAATTTTCATACAGCTGTTTATAAAAAAAAAAATGTGACTTTACCCATGTCACTGAGTTAATACAGAAATAAAACAAACAATTTGAAAGCCAGACAATTATTGTTTATTATAACGAAGACATTGTACCTTAGGCTTTATAATTTTCTGTTTCTTTTAACAGCATGGGTTATTTTGAGGAGAATCATTGCCCATTGTTACGTTTTCTGAAAACCAAAGCTATCTAATAAACCAGGAGAAAATTGTGGCACAAATCTTAGAGTAGTGAAGAGGATTCAAACCTAAAGTAAAGTAGACTCAAATGTCCACTTATGCACTGCGGGATCCATGGCCACCTAGTTTCTTACAGAAAACATCCTGGATGTCATTAATGTATACATTACAAATACCAATAAAATGCAGAAAATCATGTTCAATCTTTCATGTAATTAGGAAGAAACAAGCCCAGAATAAAGTGGGACTTTGAGATCAGAGGTCATCTGAAATCTGCAACGTCTGGAAGTTAAGTAAGATGAAAACATTGCTCACAATCACTCGGGTGGGTGAATGCAGTGAGCGACTGTGCATGTTTGGTAACCCATAGTTCAAAGAAGGATTTATGCAAGAAAGCCTAACAAAAGCAGCTCCACATGATTCAGCTCCAAATTGTCATAGATGAAGAACCTTACAAGCAAAAACAGTGAGAAAGAAATTCAGACAGACAAAACGCAAATCCTCGGGTAGGTTAGATTTAATGATGTTTTCAAACATATAATTTAATATGTGTTTATTATGTTAGAAACTAGATACTTCATAATATATGATTTTTTTTTAAATGCATGCATTGCAAGGAACAAAGGCAACAGAACATTTGAAGATCTTACCAGACATAGCAAAAGATTTTCAAAGAAGATTTCATATTAATAGATTTAAGGAGAAACAAAGGTGTGGGACAAGAAAGAAGGTGGGTGGAAAAGAAGTAGGAGTGGAAAGAGGCTGAAGGAGGATATGGGTTAATGAAGTCAAGAAGAAAATGAAAGAAATGTCAGTGAGACAATAAAGAAGTTAAGGAAGATTAAGGGGGAAAACATGGCAAAGCTGAAGACAAGTGAAAAAAAACCAAGAGGAGGGATGGAATGAACAGACTGGTCATGAAATAACCAAGACTAGAATCATATGAAGCACTTGTGAAAGTTGAAGCACAATGTTGAGGTTGCCACTTGTTTCCTACTGAAGGTTACCAACATGGACAGTTTACTACAGAAATTAGTTGATAGAAATAGACCCTGGCAAAGCCTCCTACATCCTCTGATGAATGAATAAGATAATGGGGGAAATATATCAACACAAAATCCTGGCCAACCTTAGAGGCCCTTGTCTCCTGCCAGCAGTGATGACCCAATAGAATCTGGCTTTCCTGCAGACTAGGTGGTGTCTCAGACAACTAATAGGTATTAAAAGCTGTATAAATCAAAGTGAATGAAGCAAAGCAGGATATTACCTTGCTCAGGCAGAAATTGATGAAATGGAGCCAGGAGTATAGAATAAGAAGATCAATTAGTATCTGCTTTGAGGGAGATAGATTTGCTGAAAAAATACAGCAGAATTTAATAATAAGTTGATCAATTTGGAAATTTGTTCCAACAGCAATAATCTCTGCCTAATTTATCTGTTAAATAGAGTAGAGGGGGAAGAGTATCATAGATGATCTCTGGATATTTTACCCTGGCTTTTGGGGTATATCAGAACACCAAAGATGGAAATTGGTAGTCATGTCAACTCCTACAATTGTGCCCAAAACCACAAGAGCAACTCTAGATGGTAAGTTTTAAATGCTCAAATTTCAAGGAAAGAAGGAGAGCTAAGGAAATGATCATTTGAATTTAATAGATTCAAGAAGATTCTTCAAAATCACAACACTGGCTATGAACATTATGGGCAGAATTTTGCCCTAGGCATGTGGGATTGGCAGGGGCGGTCGGGAAGCTGACTGCTGCCCGCGATCGACAGTGCACCATGATTTCACGCTGGCGGGCCAATTAAGGCCCGCCCAGTGTGATACACGAGCAGCAGCGCTGCCTATGCGGGCGGGGGTAGGAGGGTGAGCAGGCCAAGTGCACACTTTGCGCATGCACGCGAAAGAGCGTTGAATAATCTCTCTGAGGCACAGAGCTGCCTCAAGGGGATGAATATGTTGAAAAAATTATTAAACAATGGAAAAAATTATTAAAACATGTCCCCTCATGTGACTGTCACATGAGCAGGGACCTGTTTTTAATTAAAAATTAAAGCTTTTATTTCATTTGTATTTGCTTTCGGAAACCTGATCTCGCCCGTGGATGAGGTTTCCAAAAAAATGCAAAGGCCTTTTTGCCTGCCTGTCAACCGTTAGGTTGAACGGGCAGTGAAAAATTCAGGACAATTGATTATTTAATGGGCTTAATAGGCCTTTTAATTGTCAGCAGGCACGCTGCCGTTATTTCACGCCCGGTCAGGTTTGGGCACGTGCCCACCTGTCCACTGAGCTATAAATTCTGCCCTATGTTAGAGAGCGGAATAAAAGAAAAAAATGAAAGGAAATTAATGAAGGAACCTAGATATTGATGTGGTTGTTGAGCTATGTACAACCAACATATCAACTTAGGTAAAAGCAAAATACTGCAGATGCTGGAAATCTGAAATATAACCAGAAAATGCTGAAAATGCTCAACAAGCCTGACAGCATCTGTGGAGAGAGAAACAGAGTTAATGGGCAGAATTTAGTGGAGTCCGCTGGAGCAGGCAAGATGATGAGTGGACTTGGAGAATCACATGGGAGGCCATGCATCCAACACCAAACAGCAGATAACCTGTCGTTCATCTAGTGAGCAGTGGAAAGGGGCCAACGGGGGAAATCCATCCTCTAGCGACAGGAAGGCAATTAACTTCATTAAGGAGACATTTAAAATCAATTATTCCTGAGGGCCCACTGGAAAATAATGGCAGCTTAGTGATTACACAACGCTCGCAGGGTCTCCCAGTCAGCAGCCCACCGGGGAGATCCCTCGTTCAATGCCCGATCGAGGAACCCAGCATCAGGGAGGCAGGGCTTGCAGAGAGCCCCCCCGCCATTGCATTCAACACCCTCACCCTGCTTGCCAGCAACTCCTGCCCATGACTCCTGTCATCAACCCACTTACCTCTCTCCAGAAGTCCAGCAATCCCTAGTGAAAGCGCCAGTGTATTATTGGGCATGGCCACTGCTCCCGGTAATGGAGAGCTGCTGGTCTCTGATTGGCTGGAAGCTCTCGGGGCTGGGTTTCCTCTCTAATGGGGACTTAATCTGACATGAGGCCCAACACTGTCCACACAAGTGCTATTGGGAGGGTGTTGGTTACAAAACAGTGTATTTTAAAGAAGTCTTCGTAGTCTTCAGTAGGTTAATTCTAAGTCTTTACTAACAGGTAGAACTATTTACACATGGACAGTTAAGAGTACAGGTTAGGAGCTATCTCCATGCTTAGGTCTTTCCCAGTCTCTGCTCAACACCACACTGATTCCTGGGCCTGGATCTTATGCCTTCTTACATCACTGTGTAGGCAGTACTGTACTCAGTCCCACATTAGCCCTGTATTAACCCACATGCTACAAGTGCCTACTTAACTTGTAATTGCGTTGGGCCTCCAGTGGAAAGGCAATGCAGGGTTCACACTGGTTCTCCAACCGATCAGCAAGACCCCCATCATCAACACTGAATTCTGCTCTATGTTCCAGGTTTGTGCTCTTTCATCAGATCTCAATGTAAGTGTAATTCTGTTTCTCTCCCCACAGATGTTGCCAGACATGCTAAGTCTTTCCAGCATTTTATGTTTTCACATCATCTTAGGGCTTTGACCACACCTGTCCAGGGAAAGGAACAAGGTAAACGTTGAGTATAATCTATTAGAATGTTATGCTTGGACAAAAGGTCTCAGAGCAATTATTCTGATGCAGGACATTCAGACTCAAAGTAAAAAAACAGAATCAGAAGTTCTTTTCCATTTTTTTTTCTTTGTAATGTTTGATTCAGTGTTACTTCTGTTCCAGAAATACTGGTCATGCTCTTTTCTTTATGATATAATTTTTGTTTGTCTCTTTCAACCTATTCAACATTATTATTAATCCTCTTCTGACTTGTTTATTATTACATCATCATGCTTCCTCCATGATTTTGCACCTTTCCAATAAAGCCTATTTAAATCACTGGCCGAGATGTTACAGAGCAGAAATGGATGGTGATGAAGGCTGGGCGAGGGGTCCATAAAACTGGATGGATGGTGGTGGGTCAGGTCCTCACGTCATCAGGCCAGGACACAATTTTAGGAGCACTATAGGGAAAGCCAGATGGGAAGTTATTGCAATTTCGAAACAAGCAATTAAGAGACACTTGAGATGGTTAATTAGCCACTGGAGGTGATTTTACAGGCCACTCTCAGTTTTTACGGTAAGCCCAGGGGGGTTGGAGCTTTGACAGCCTTATTGGTATTGCTGCACCTGGCAACCATGCAGTTAGGCTTCTTTCTCAAAAAGGAGTAGGATAGTCATTGGGGTTGAGGCCCCTTGAGGAGATCATGCCCCTCGCAGGGGGCTCACTGGAGAGAAGCCTGGGAGGTTGCATTTCCACACCTACTAGAAGAGTGCTCCAGTCAGACTGCCAATTCCCAGGTGCATGGACCTTGTCCATTCTGGAAGAGAGTCCTCGAGCAAGGAAGAGAACCTGAAGCAAGGGGAGGTACATGCACATAAATCAAGACAGCAGCAACCTCCTGGCTGCCTGCAGGGGCAGCCTGGTGATGGATTAGGCTGCAGAGAACTGCGAGTAGACAGCAGCATGGAGACAAAGACACCCCATGGCCAGGATATAGAGATAAAGGACAGAATTGTCCATGCCCGCTGGCGTGCTTGGCGGCTTGAGCGAACAATATGGTGAGAAGGCCAAAGATCACTTCTATGAAACCAGTTTGAAATCTTCCGCTCAGCCCGTCAATGGTGGGCCGCATATCCGCCATCGGACATTGGGAACATCATTGTAATACATCTGCATATCATTATGAGGCTAGCCCACCGGACTCATCCCCCCAAACTGGATCGTCCGCCCACCATCACGCTGACCTGTTTCACAACTGCACATAAGTGACGTGCACCTGGCGAGATGCACTTCGCTCAGGACTTCAAGGTTTGTTTGCCTACCTTGCTGAGAGCAGCACTCACAGTCATCAGCACCAGGCTTCACAGACAGCACTGCAGTACTTTTAGAGGAGCTCACGGGCAAGCCTGTAACTACCAGACCAGTCATAAGGCGGGGGTGGCTTTGTACGGCTGCAGGTCTAGGGCTTGCTTGGGGAAGGGGGCGAAGTGGCCTCAGGCAAGGGAAGAGGCTGCAGGGTGAGGGTCGTACTGAGGAAGTGGGGTATCCCAGGGTGTGTGTGTGGGCACAAGTTGATCTGTGCAAGTGGCCTCAAGATGGTGAGTGCTGAGGAGGCCGTCTCCAGAGAGATGAGGCCACATGGAGATGTGAGGGTGTGTGTGAGAGAGTGAGTGATGTCCCTTGAGCTGGCAGTGAGTGAGATGCCAGTGAATGTGTGATAGCCTTGCAAGTGCGTGAGCTTAGAGTGTTGAGATGTTGCTTTGTCCTGGCGGCACAGCTGAGATCATTCATCCTCCTGCATTGCATGGCTAACCTCTTCTGTGCCACATTGGCACTGATCATCACCGCCATCGCCTACCAAGCTGGAGTGGTAATTTTGTTGCCCCTCCTGCGGCCAGAGCGGGGCTAGAGGACATCACGGCGACCCTCCACAGTATCCAAAAGGCGCTCAAAGGACATGTCATTATTGTCTTTTTGTCTTTCAGGGCCATATTTTATTTGCAACAGTCCTAGGCTGAGAGCACTAAGAGGTGCGCGCGTGGCTGAACTTTAAATGTGGCGCCCGGCGTGATGAAGCAGCGAAGCAATGGTGTGGTGGGCAAATCGGAGCCCGCCTGCCATTGAAATGGGTGTATCCTGGGAATGCATAATTAATGCAATGGGTTTGGGGTGATATGGCGCGAGAAGCCGCCATTGCGGCTGTCAGGTAAAAGGTCATTTTACCTGCCTGCTACCACACTTAGTGCAAATCTGCGAGGATTCCACCCAAAGGATGAGGTACCTCCAGATGTTGGAACAGCAGTGTCACCAAAGATAGTGCCTGTCCCTAGTGACCAATGTGTGTGCCATGATGGCGGAGGAGGTGAACTCTGGTTGTATTGGTGTCCATCTGATGCTAGTGGTTCTCAAAGTCACTGTGGCCCTGAACTTCAATGCCTCAGGTTCATCTCAGGGGCCCACTGGAGACAGGTGCAGCATTTCCCAGTCAGCCAGACATCACTGCATCAAGGTAGTGACAGAAGCCCTCTTCAGGCAGCAACCAGCCAGCAACCTTCATTAACCAGAAGGGGTTTATTTCCATAAATAGACAACTGGTCTGTGACCACCACCAGCGGATTTTTCAGGTGTGTGCTCGTTATTCTGGGATCAGTCATGATGTTTATATTCTCCGGCATTCCCAGATGCCTGAGATTTTCACACCCACACACTGCACGCCTCCAAAGACTTGCCAACAAGGGACACCCTTGGAAGAGATGGCTGCTGACAGCAATGGACTGAGACTGAAGCTGAGGATTGCTATAATGCAAGCCCTGCTGCGACCAGGGTGCCATCAAGCAAACCAACACTCTCCTCAAAATGAGAATATAGGTATCTGGATCATCTAGTGGGACATTTCAGTATGGCCCAGTGAGGGTCTACCAGATTGTGGTGAATTGCTGCACTCCATACAATCTGGTGCTATAGATGGGGGAGGCCCTGGCCACTGAAGACATAGCAAAGTGCAAGGCACCCTCAGATGAGATGGAAGATTAGAAAGCTGAAGAAGAGCTGCAGCATTCTGAAAGACATGAGGGGCCACCTGGAAGGCACCAATATATAGGGGCAAGGGAGGCTTTGGAGGCACTTATACTCACAAGCTTCAACTGACACTGAGCATTTCAGCCCCCAGCCAAATAAAGATCCACACTCCAAGCACACAAAAACCACTCATTTCTGTTGTAAGCCCAGACCCCATTGTCCATTAGTACCTCTTGCTTCTGCAATGTGCAAATGATTTGCACACACACCATGGTCACTCCAAGCCAGTCCTTGGGTCGATACTTCTCACTCACTGCAGAGGGTAAGCAACACTGGATGGAGACTTTCATAAATAAGATCAGACATTTATTACATTAATCATAGCATTCAAGCAGAGAATCAATAGCTTTCTAATTAGCCATAAGGCCCAAGTGCATCTAGTGTGTTTTCTTAATTCTTTTACTTGTGTTCCTACATGGTGCTTCTCCTTCTCTGCCAGCTGTGATGCCAGCCTGTAGGCTGCCCCGTGGCACATACCGACTGAGATGAAAGTATCTGGACTGGTGGAGGGTATGGGAACGATGTGATGAGTCTAAGGTTCCCCCTCCGCCTCAAAGGTGGTCGAGTGTCCCCTTGGAGATGGCAGCTCTCTGAACCTGTAATTGATCTGTGAGAAAAAACAGAATGATCTTGCTCTTCCAGACTGGAATCCACAGAATTGGCTGCAGTTCACAGAGATGTCTGTACATTGGAGGACACATTCACCTGAGGCTTTCCTTGTGCCCACTGATGAGGTGACTCACCCTCCTGTGACTGAACTCCGGCCTCACCAGCCGCCCTGGTGCACTCCTAGCTCCAGAGTCTCCTCTCCCATGGGAGTCAGGATGGCAGTGATCAGAACTTCACCACCAGTCCAGGCCCTCTCTCTGACGTTTTGGGCCCTGGTCTCCTGTAGGATCACAGGTGCATAATGTTAGAGGCTGCAATGTAGCAAACTCAATGTGTAATCAATTTGCAAACTTGCTGCAGTGCCTGTGGCCAATGGCATGCATGTGGCACAGGACCAGTCTGGAGTGATCTTGTACCGTTTGGCAGTGCCAAGCTCAAGTGCCCCACAGAACCGTAGCCTTTTCATCCCGAGGCGATGATGCAACCTCCAGCCATTGTCTTCAACTTGTTGGGCTCTCCCTCCCCAGCATTCCCACCTTCACACTTACCCACTTGCTGCCCCTAAAGGGAACTGAGATTTGTCACTCACTTTTACAGAGCGGAGAAGGCCATTGGCTCACTTGCAGCACTGAAGCCAGGTTTTCCAGACGGTCCTCCAGCTATTTGCCTCCTCTCCAACCTCCATCCAGGTTTGCTTGGTTAGACTGTGAGGTTTCCTCCTTCTGTCTCTGGAGAAGAAGACCTCCCACTTTGCCAGATTAGCCTAGAAGAGAACATGCAAGGAGTCGTCACTGAACTGTGGGCCACCAAAGATCTTGTTTCTGTCATGCCCATAAGCAGGTTTCCACTCTGGCTTCCTTGCAATGATTGCTGACTGCTGGCTGTGGGTGCGGGGGGGGGGGGGGGGGGGGGGGGGGGGGGGGGGGGAGGAGGAGGAGGGGTGGTGTTGGAAGCTGGCTGCTGGATGTTGTCCCAGGCTACTACCTGTTGTGGGGGTCACTGCTGCATCATTTCAGGGTCTCCATTTAAATCAGGCACAGATTTGGTGGCCCTTTAAATATGTTGCCAGCACTTTCTTCATTCCACATCAGGTGACGATGTTGCCACCTCAAGGCCCAGCTCTGGAAGCTGCTTAATCAGTGACCCTGCCTGCTGGCTGTTACTTGATCAGCCAGTGCAGATCGCACCGCGATAGAGGTCAGAACGAGAGCCCTGTTCTCCCATACCCTTGGCTTCAAGAAGGCCTTTGCCACCCACTCCCAACCACTTTTTCTCTTCTTCTCCTGTCTTTTTATTTTTCTTCTCATTCAGTTATGTTAGCTTACATACATTAATCTTGATGGTTTACACGAGAAGAATTAATCTGTCTTTTATCTTCAAAATGCTGACTAGACTGTTGTGTATTTCCAACGTTTTCTCTTTTTATTTCCAATTCACAGTATTTTCAGCTTTTTAAAATTACATCAATAATTAAAGGTTACTGTTTACTAGTTACTGATATATATTTGGAAATACTCCTCATGATTTGTAAAGCTCTCTCCGTCTTACTGCCCGATAGATCAATAATCTAAAGATGAGCATAATGTCTGAACTGAATTATCTTCCTAATATATTTCCCTTAGAAGTGCAAGCATACTGATTCAAGAAGACAAGTTAGATATTCCTGAACTTCCTCTGAGAGGGAAATCCTCTGAAATTATACTTAATGAAAAGGCAGAAAACATTTACATCACTGAACTCAGACAAATAGGTCAGATTTAAGCCCTCATATCCCTGGGTTCAAATTAGCAAGAGATTATTAAGCACATAGAATTTCAAGAACAATGAAGACATCCTGCACATCTACTTTCTTCAAAACAGTTGTCTAAATTGTAAAGTGAATACACCCAAAACAAGCCATTTGACATTTTTGTAGTTTCTTACACATCTGCATGATTATAAAATCTTACCCTTTTAAATTCAACCTAAATCATTGTTATTAGCATTAATATACACTTAATTGAAAAGGTACTTAATTTGTCAGTACAAACTGTTCTTATCTAATTCTGACCTAGTCTATGGGTTGCATGAATCAAGTAAGAGACAAAAATTAATTAACTGGCTTTAAATCAGAAAATGGAAATCCTTAAAAACTGATAAAGTTCCGCATGAGTCAATGGCTTTATAGTTTTGTTTAACATGTTACGGTACCTCCTTGCAAACCACTGGATGGCCAACATGTATTTTCTTTGAATCATTAGTGTGTGCCTGCTAAACTAAATTAAATCTTAATAGGGTTTGGGGATTGCACCAGTAATATAGGAAGATAGGAGCATAGTATCGTTATGCAAGCCCTTGGCCCTGTTCTGCCATTTAGTTAGATCTGTATCTCATCTCTATTACCTCAATATTCTTGAAAATTTCAGTTGACTCAGCGTCCACAGCTTTTTGGAGGATGAGAGTTCCAAATTGTCACTATCTTTTATGTAAAAATGTATTTCCTGATTTCACTTCTAAATAACCAAACTTTAATTTTAAGATGTATTCTCCCTTGTTCTGGATTTCCCTCACCGGAGGAAATAGTTTCTCTGTACCTATCCTATCAAATTCCTTGGGGAGAGAGTTAACGGTTCAGGTGCTTGAGCTTCGGTCAAAACTGGAAAATGTTAGGGTTTTAAGCAAGTACAGAGCCAGTGTACTACATACCTCAACTCCTTGTAGTGTATCCTTCCTGAACTTCGGTATCTGCAACTGAATGCAGTACTCCTGTTAGGATGAAGCTCAAAACAACTGAAGTCTAAGTTCCACATTGTGGGTGGAATTTTCCATTGCGGGACAAAGTCCAATGGCAGGGGCAGGAACAGGGAGAGTTTCCTGCCGCAGAAGTCGGTGGGAATTCACACCATATTGCACGATGCTGGCCTAATCAATTATGCAGTCGGGAGTTTCCTGACATTTTGCACAGTGGGGCGGGCTGGATGGCTTGTGCCCCGCCATCATATCCAGGCGTCATATTTGAAAGGCACCCAGACATCAACTTCCCCACCAGCGAAGTGAGAAGTTCTATCTCCTGGAAGGTCCTGAAGTTAGAAGATCCACACCGTAGATCCTCTACCCACCCACTGCCGCACATGGTGTTGCAGGATCTGGTCTCTGGATGCCTCCATCTTACCTTCCGATTTCCACGAGCTGCCCAGGATTTCTTGCAGGTAAGTCCAACGTTTGTACGCCATGCTGGCCTAATGTGTTCTGGATCAGTGTGAAACGGCGACGCAAACGATTGGGCAGGGAGGAGACAGTTCCTCTCGGGCTTTCATCTACATCCCAGTAATGGGATGCAATACAGTTTCACACCAGCCTCTGGTGGGAATGGCTATCTGCCATAATGGACGTGAGCGTACGTTCCCACTGCCATTTTACGCCAGTGGGAAACCAGCTTTTCGGCTCCCATCGCATTGTTTCCCCCCCGCCATTAAACCCGTCATAGGGGGCGCCTGGAAAATTCCACCTCGGATTCCAGTCCCCTTGAGATAAAGCTCACCATTTCATTAGCCTTTTTGTTCATATCCAATAGCTTTTAGTGATTTGTATAGCTGGACACCTAAATCTCTGTGCTGCTCCACAGTCCCTGTTTTCTCACCATTAAGAAATTATTCAGATGTACCTTTCTTGGATGACCTCACACGTACCCATGTTGAACAGCAAATGCCTTTGGGTGGAATTTAATATGGGTGGAATTTAATTTAATAAGGTCGGGTTGGGGGGTGGGGTATGCCGTTTGATTGGGTGAGAAGTAATGGGGTGGGGATCCTACCCCCTTCCTGCCTCCCCCTGATCAAGCTCAGGGCGGGAAGGGTGGAGGGTGACCTTCCAGCCGTACGGCCAATTAAGGCCCTTAAGTAGCCACTAAGGGCCCACTTAAGGGCCTTATCTCATTGCTGTTGCTATTCAACCAGCAACGAGCGAGGGACTTGCCATGTGGAGAGACCACAGAGCAAACCCTGCCAGATTTGTTTGCACCCTGGTAGGGGGTGCTCCCTCATCCACAGGCACTCTGCCCAATCAAGGGACCCGGCATCAGGAAGGGGACAGGGGGACAGGTGCCCACTGAGAACCAAAGCCCTTCCCTTACTTCCAACCCCCTCCCCCCAACTTTGCTGTCGATCCCTTCCTGTGACCCCCACCTCGCCCACACTCGCTGCTGTCTGGGGATCCAGCGGGGGTCCTCAAAAGTGGGCCTGAACGTCGTACCAACAATGGCCACCAGTCCCATTGGCACTACCAATACAGAAGAGCTGCCAGCCTCTGACTGGGTGTAGGGGAGGTTTCTCTTGCTCTAATTAAGTGTTCTTAGCTATGGGCTGACTTTTGTTCAAAGGATGCAGGTCCCCGGTGGTAGCGCTGGTGTGGTTGCTGCTTCCATTCGAACATCATTCAGCCAACCTAAAGCAATCAAGAGGCATTCACTAACTAGAGGCACAGGACCCATCCAATTAAAGAGTGGGTGCAGACAACAATGCACAGATATCGACGTCAGCTGACTCAAAGGCAGATGCTGGCACCATATTTAAAGAGCTGCCAGTCCTGCATGCTCTGCTGCCTTTGTGAATTGCTTGCTTGAGCAAGATTGCAGAAGACCACTCCGCCAGAACAGAGGACCCCACCTCCAGAACAGACCACCAGTACAAAAGACACCAGGAGCTAATCATGAGCCTGCACAACCTGGTAGAGGGAAGACATTGGGTGGCCCCATGATGTAGTGATGCCTCCCTGATTCACCTCCAGGCTGCAAATGCAAGGCAGGAGGTTCTTTTCCCCAGGCACGAGGAGGAAACTTGCTTGCTTGACCAAACAAACCTGGATAGAGACTGCAGAAGAGGTCAACTGCCGTAGGTCACCCCATGAACATGGGTACAGTGCCGCAAACGGGCCAATGACCTCATTTGTTCTGCCAAGGTGATTTCTCCATACCTCCATTTCCTCTTTGGAGCTTGCATATGGCAACATGAGAGGGTGTACTAGGTGGAGAGGGAGTGACCAATCAGTTGGTAGCAAGGGGATGAGGCAGTAGCAGATCCTGTCAAGGACATGGCTGCATCTCAGCGAGAGGTGGCCTTCTGTCTTTGGTCACTACGCCCGCCCCCCCTAACAAGGTCCCTGGACGGTGGAGACATGGAGGAGGCATTAGTGACCCTCTGTCATGGATCAAAGAATAATAGTGTTCCTCTTGCTGCTTGCAGGAGAAATGGGGGCACAACAATATAGAGAGGGCCAAGACTAGTGGAGGCCTCCCATACCTTTGTTTCCTGACCCCGGTAGAAGAGGAAGTCCTGGGACTGACTGGGTCACAGAACAGTTGAATTTGGCGGGGAGACAAGAGTGTCAACCCAAGTGAGTGAGTGAATGAGTGCAGGAGCACAAGGGTACATGTGGGCCTTGCAGCAGATGCTTATGTGTCCTCCACTTAATGGACATATGGAGCTCCACAGTGGCATAGTTAGCATGAGGAAATGTGAAGCCCTTAACACCCGCAATGCTTGTGCTCTCTCATGGATGTCTCGGTGTTCCCAAAGAATGCACAGTTGGTGAGAGCGGGGGCTATTCGTCCACCTCTGAGGAAGAGGAAGAGGGGTCCCCCTCTCCCTCCACTAGCGCCGATACTTATGTGTCAGAGGGTATACGTTCACAATTTGACAAGGGTCACAAGCTGGTGAGCTCATCACAGATGCGCCAAAGTAGCTGACGGGGGCTGTGACAACCAGGGCCACTGACAGTAAGAGAGCTGTGCTAAGCCCGGCCTGTGCTGAGCCCCAGGCTGATGATGTGCCTCTGGTGTCAGCCACACAGAACCTGCTGGAGCTACAGTGAGAAGTAAGGAACATCTGGTGGAGCTATCAGAGACACTGCACAGCCATGTGCAGTTGATGGAGGAATCCATCAGGTGATGTGTTTGATGACTGCGTGCTTGGCTTCCTTCATGATTGGCAACCTTCATGGAGAGCCAGATCTAGCTGACCAGCCAGTGGATACCAGAGATGCATGCGGACCTGTATGCTGTTACAATCCCTCTAGAGACAATAACTTTTAAAAAGAAATTCTAACTTCCAGTGAATAGTTGAAAAGATGTCACAGGATTTCACATTTTAAGACTTTTATTGTAACAAACTACAAGCAACATTGACTAAACATTATTTCAGCAGGCAATTTAAACTTTTACAGAACATAACTTTCCCTTTATACTTTTAACACAACTGAAAACCCCACTTTATGGTTATATTTTACACTGTCCCTTAAGTGGACTTTAAATTTTTCCAGTACCAGTCCGAAATAATTCTTGGCTTCCAAGGGTTGCTTCTGTTCTTTTCCTTTCCCGGCCTGGCAACTTTGAACTCCAGAACTGTCATTCATGGTTTTCCTTAAGATTTTCCCTCTAGTGCAAGCTGTGCAAAACTTCCAGCCTCATTTCAAATCCTTACGAATTTGGGCTTTCCAATGTGAGTGCAAACTCCCACCCACATTCCTGCACGATGAACCATAGAAACTGGCTGCCTCTAGCTGCTCTCTCTCTCTCTCTCTTGGATCCTGGCAGACTGATTTGTCAGTGAATTTCAGTGATGTCTTTTGCAAAGCCTGTAACCCAATCCTACAAATGGCTCCCTGTGGACCCTTCTGCTCTCAAAGTCCATTTCCATGGCAATGTGAATCACATGGGTCTTGTATCAGGTAGAAATGCTAATTAGCTATCCTTTAAACTCCCAACTCCATTCTTCCTTAAAACTAAACAGATAGTTAAACTACAGCCATTTACAAACCTGACATTCTTAATATCTCTGGGCTTCCACCCAGATTTATGGTCAGCAGAATTCAGAACAAGCCACATGACCACCTTCATCCCTCCATTTTACCCTAAATTAAAGATATTATCCCAAAATATAGGGAAGAATTTTCTGCTAGTCAGGCGCGCATATGCCTGACCCGACTGAGCGTGAAATGACGCGTGATGATATCGGGCGAGCGTCCCAACCTCATCGTGTACTCACGCAATATTTCGGTCAGCGAGCGCACAGCCAACTAACTTATTTAGGCCATTAAAAAGGTAATTGAATAAAATTTATCACTGCCTGTCCAACCTTGCGGTTGGCGGGCAGGCGAAAAGGCCAAGTGGCCTTTGCATGTTTTAGGGAACCTCATCCATGCGTGGGATGAGGTTTCCAACAGCAAATAAAAATAAAATGAAAATTTTAAAATGTAATTAATAACATGTCCCTGCTCATGTGACAGAGTCACATGAGGGGACATATTTTATAACATTTTAGAAACATTTATTTTTAATTTTCAAAACTCTTCATCTCCCTGAGGTAGCTCTGTGCCTCAGAGAACTTTTCCAGTGTGCACTCATGTGCACACACGAAGTTCGCACTCACCCTTCCCCCCACACAGATAGTGCTGAGTACTGCAGCGCGTGACTCATGCTGAATGGGCCTTAATTGGCCCGCCAGTGTGAAATCACAGTCAGGCCCCAATTGCGGGCAGCAGTCGGCTTCCCGCCCGCCCGACAAGGGAAAATTCCTCCCCATAATTTTATAAGCTTCATATTTGAAACAATATCATCACCTTGTTCATGTGCTCTGTGCTACAGTAACAAGATATGAGGAAGATAAGCCGCCTGGAGTCTCTTCCAAGAGCTTGTCCTTCTTAGATGAGCAGAGAGTGTGCCTTGCAAGGGAAGAGGAGAAGCAGCCTTCTGCATCTGGGTGCACCTCTCAGGTTGCTCAAAGGGTGGACAGTGGCTCTGCAGCCCATCTGCCATTGACCCCAACACCTCCAGTAGTCACGGGATGAAAAAGAGGATCCTGCACCTGTGCAGGAGCCCATCAATAAGCTGGGTCCTTCAATCCTCAGGCAGCCAGAGAACAGCTGCCAAGATTATCGCAGGCCAAGGGGCAGCCTAATCAGCAACTTGCATCCACTCCAGCTGCAAGTGCAGGGGTAGCATCTTGTAGGAGCATTTGTAAGTGAGCTAAGAAGAGCACCTAGACCCACATGGGGTTCATAGGTTTTTAGACTTCAAGCATGTTAAGGCTTTAAAATGTTGCGCTGATGCTTCCCTGGACATCTGCAGATAGTTGAGCCGTGTACGGTGCATTCTCTCCAGGGGTAGGCCTTCGTCACATGGGAGGCTGTCAGTGGTCCCTATGCACCCTTCTCCAGTATGCCCACTTGGAAGGTGGCCTTCTTGCTGCCCCTGCTTTGGCTTGCCGATGCCTGGACTTCCAGTTGGTGCTACCACTTCCACATGCCTTATGCCACCACCTAGCAATGGCTTCCATTCCCCACTCTCTCTTCCACTAATGTTGCTTCTCAGTATGGCTGGCTGACACAAACATCCCTAAACTCTTGCCTCCTTTAACCAGGCAGTGCTCTGAAGCCCCGTGGTTCCTGTGCACATACATAAAATTCTGAAAACACTGTAACATTCAAGTTAATTAGCATCTAAACTACCTTAATTGATGTCCTGGCATTTCGTAGTGAGAAGTTCTCCCTCCATGGTTCCTGCCACACATAAAATTCAGAAGCAACGATATTACGTTGGACTTCTGTGCGACTGTATTTTATAGCACTCCCCCCCACCCCGCTGCCGATGTCATTCCTATAGGCTCAATAAATTTCTGGCCTCCATTGTTAGGCAACAGCATTGGGATTGACTTTTATTTGCAATGCAATACATATGCTAGCTTAAGTAGAATACCACAATGTGGGGATCCTCATTTACCACAATGTGGAGCCCTTAATTTACCACAGTGTATATTTTATAGCTTTTGAAACCACATTTAAAAAAAAACTTCACCATAAAGGTTGGCATGAAACAGCTGATAGGTGGCCACATATTTAAACTTCTTGGAATGCATCTAAGGTTTTTTTAAAAACAATTTAAGAGCTCAAATACCTCATTTTGTTCATGTATGTCTAATTACAAAGCTAATTTTTTATTCCAGTAATATATTTTTTTTGGACCGCATTTAAGGCTGGCCTACAGTGAACAAATTACTCCATGATGCACATGTATACAGCTGGTCTGGACATTTAAGCCTGTTTTCAATTAACTTTGTTTTGACTATGTACTGCAAAGTCACGTGATTTCTGCTGTGCACCAGGGACATAGTAAAGATAATAAATGAAAGGGAAAATGTTGAATAGTGATAAATTTATGGGCGGTAGTAAACAAAAAAGAAATTCAACTTGAAGTTGTAAGTAAAGTTTTAGGAGTAATTAATAAGGGGTTGTGTGTCAATGTCATGACCTTTTTTGAATGTTTTACATGCCATTGTTGGAACTCAACCATCAGCCACTAGCCTCTAAAAACAATCCAGATGTGTCTGTAAGTTATATTGTGAACACCATTTCATTTATTTAACGGAAGTGCAGTAAGCCCTCCACCCTGTTCCCAAAAAACTGGTACATATTGTACACTCTCATTTTCTTATTAATTTTATGCATTCATTTTAGATTCTGATAAAATTGATTTAAATGCATAATACATGATGAACTGCTGCCAGTAAATATATAATCACATTACTTCGGTTGGTGGGTTTATGTCGAAAAAATGTTAGATAAAGTTCAGCAGATTTTGCTGAGCAGTTGCCAACATTTTGTGGGCTTGGAACATCAGATAATCGTTACTGAATGAAAGGAGTGTCCAAGCTATAGTGTTATTATAGTAATTTAAGGCATACCAGATAGATGCTGTATTTTATAGTCGATATATTTTCGTAGTATCAAACAATAATCTATTATCTAGTGATGCCTTCCTTACATTAATTCTTATCTGTTCTTAAAATCAAAATCAGCATGTGCTTTTCCCATGTATGTGATTTTAACTTGGTCGAAACATGAAAGGCAAAAGTAATATTATTTCAGAAAAGTTCAAGTAGAACTAGATTATTTTAAAATTATTTCATCAAACATTGTAAATTAGAAATGTTCTTTTACTTTATTTGATCAAAATTAGAGATATGAGCTTTGAGATGAAGGTCTAGAATTTGCTGGGAAAATAACCGAGTTTAATGTACAAACTGTTATTAGTATGTAAAAAACATAGCAATTTTGGTGACAAAGAGACATGGCATGAGTTATGAAGCGGCACATATTGCTGGATAATTTGTATCGCTCCACAGTTAATCTTATAAAATTTGGTCAACATCCTTTTGAGTTTAAAGAAATTGCTGCATTTACACTTTTACAACAAATTAAACTTGCTGCAGAAAGTTAAGGCTAGTATTTAATGACGTAGGAACCTTTTGATAACAGGATTTATGTTCCTGCAGTGCTGCTAGAGCTCGGAGGCCTAGAAGGGGAACAATTGAAACTGTTAAACCTCTTTCCTACAGGAAGTAAATTGTTCCAAAAGGTTTTTAAAATTTAAAATTTTATATTCTTTTCTTACTTTTCCTTTTTGCCTTTTTTTTCTTTCCATGCAAATTTTCTTCCTCTTTCTGTGTCTAATTTGACTATTTTACTGTATTTCCATCTTTGTTGTTTTGTTGGTTCTTTCACTGTTTTTCAATTTCATTGGTTAATGAGACAAACTGTTGGTCCCATTGTTCCTTAAGGTCCCAGATTCCCTATTGACCTCACAACTATTGTATGTCTGCACTGCAAAAATATTTCGAGCTGAAGGATGACACAAATTCTGGGCCGATCAGTTGGATCCAGTGGTTGAAGCTGGTTTAAAAGGTCAAATTTCTTTGAGTCGAAAGGGTCTCTGCCACTCAAATTAATTGTTTCCATCGGTGCAGGGCAAATAGATGGCGCTTCACATAAAAACCAGTTGGTAAATTTGGAAAGGAAGGAGCAGTCTTTGCAATTTCTGAAGCAAGGAAATCAAGGACATCCAGAATGGAATCCAGAATTTCACAGCTGGAATCCCATTTGTACTGAGCTTGATCTAAGACCCTTGAGTGGCCCCACTTCTTAAAATTAGTTGGGCCACTAATTGAGGACCAAGAGAGAGATTTCAGCCAGGTTCTCTGATGTGGTAGTGGAGATCCTAACAGAGGAGGTGGAGAAGAGGAGTGATATATTTGTATCACAGTGGGAAAGAAGACCATAAAGACAGCTGATGCAGCACATATGGGAGGTGATTACCCAGGAGGTCACAACCATAAGCCCTGATCCAGGACATGGCTTCTATGTTGCAAGAAATTTAATGATGACACAGGTAGTCAAGGAAAGATCCTTTCTCGCAAATACGCTTCTCAACAACTGCACCAGCATCACGACTTGAGCACACTTCATCCAATACTCCATCCTGAGACACCATTATGATCTCCTGCCTGTTTGAACATCACCCACTTTTCTTGGTGGAGCTGCCAGTAGGACATCACTGCAGACCTTCCCATTTAACCTGCTGGTTCCCTAGCCCACTCCGGCGTTCCCAGAGACGGCTTCCTAATTGGCCGCCTCCAGGAATTTATCAACACCATTCAGCCAGCTGCCACCATCTGGGTCATGACTCATTTTTACCTCCGATGGGAGAAAAATGTCAAAGATAGGAATTCTACCTATTATAATGAGTGCACATCTGATATCTGGAGGTTTCTCTGGGAAATCATGTGACATGGCATCAGACAGCATCTCTATTCACCTAGCATCAGCTCAGCGATCTCTTGGAAAGCTGACTGTCTCATTAACAACTCTCTGGATAACAGGCATTCACCAGCATGATGTGCTGTTGGTGATTGCAGACAAACTGTACATTGGTGAAATGGAACCCCTTCCTGTTCCTGAACCCCTAGTTTAAATGAGGGGCTTGCATGGCTACACCTGTGTAGTCATTGGCTTCCTGAACAGTGTGGCATTCCTCACTCCTGTTTGAATCCCTTTCCTGTTTCTGGGTTTTTCTGGAAATAGGGAATTATATATAGTTATTTCTGGAGTGTATAGAGCTTCAACGACCCTTGTAATCCAGAAGTGCCTAGAGAATGGTGATATGTGACTTACATCACCAGTGGCAGTCTGGAAGGTCCCATTAGCATAAAAATGAAGTGCTACTGTGAGCTTGACTGCCACAGGCAATGCAGTCTTGGCTGTGCTGTAATATTTGAGTTTTAGTTCCACAAGGCCATTGATCTCTGTGACAACCTTCTTGGTAAAATGTAGTCTCTTCATGGACTGTTCTTGGAATCATGTAAATGTCGAAGTAGTGCCCTGTGAAGACACTGCTTGGATTATGCATCCTTCTTAGAGCCCTCCTCACCCTCCTCTCCCTCCCTCCTGCACCAACTGGTGCTGCTCTTTCCCCTCCTCCAATTCCTCATGTGAACCAACAGAGACCACCTAGCAAAATGTCCATGACCAAGCCCTCCCTTTCTCCAAGGTGACCAAGAGATGAAGTCCTGAGAGAATTTCCATTAATGTTGTTGATAGAT
Organism: Carcharodon carcharias; assembly: GCF_017639515.1. Classification (NCBI taxonomy): domain Eukaryota; kingdom Metazoa; phylum Chordata; class Chondrichthyes; order Lamniformes; family Lamnidae; genus Carcharodon; species Carcharodon carcharias. The sequence continues at coordinate 174,871,028 of NC_054468.1, read as the reverse complement.
TGTTGGCGAAGTCTTGGAAAAGAGTCTCAGAATATGTCTCTTGATATGTCTTAGAGTTCTCTTTAAACACAGTGCGGTCAGTCGATCTCATCCACCTAGCGAGCATTGAAATAAAAGCAAAATACTGCGGATGCTGGAGATCTGAAATAAAAATTAAAAGATTTTAATGAACAACTGCAACTGTGGCCTTTACTGTGGGGTTTCCCCTACTGTCTGAGGGCCATAATCCTTTTGACCCTATTTATAGTCCTCATTTGTGGCTGGTGACTGGAAATGAAGGCACCCTCGTGCCCATCTACATACTTCAATAGCGCCAACCTCTGCCAACCTTTCAGTACTGGATGGCCTCCTACGGCTCCTATGGCCCTTAATCAGATGAGGCTTCCAGAGGTGGCCACTTAATTGGTCACCCCCTCCAAGATCTCCCACCGAGTTCTGGCACAGCTATTTCCGGGTTCCCGGCCTGTATATCATCCCGATGATAGGATCAGGACCCAGAAATGAAATTATTGCTGTCTGTCATTAAAAATTATAGCTATGCATGAAAATATAGAAAACATTCTGTGTACAAATATACAGGGAAAGGACAGTGTTTCAAATGTTCCTTACTGCTTGTACATTGTATTCATACCACAGGTTTCTGAAATTGCTATTTTTCGTGTTTAAGATATTTTTTTAAATGTAAATTACTCATTTCTGACAACTTATTTAGATGTGATGTGAACATGGGCACTGGTGTAGACTGTACAGTGTGTCTGGCTGCATATTCTTTCTGTCTCTGATCATTTTGGTTTGGAACTCTGTGAGTTTTATGGCCTAGTGGATGTTTGAATAGTACCATATGTTTTAGCATTGTCCTTGGTTATGCACCTTGTAGAAAGCAGTTGGTAATGCTGCTTTACATCTGTCCAGATTACACTGAGCACAAAATGAACCCACTGCAAGGCATGCATGCCCTAGTGTATGGGCTAGATTTTACCAGCCCACTAGGAATGGGCTGGGAGGGAGGGGGCCTGTAACATGGGGAAGGAATCTGGGAGGTGGAGCGCTCTTTGCCTTCCCACTGCCATAGCATTTTAACAACAGTGGAGTAAAGCCTCCACCATCTGGGGAGACTGCCTGGTAAAGCCTGACAGCCTCCCTGTGGTCTCTAAGATTGGGGGCCCTTCTAATTGGGCATTCTGTGGTCTCACTTACTAGTCGCGAGGGCAGCATATTGTTTTCTTTGCTGGATGCAGTCCCAGCAGTGGCCACCACTCCCAATGGTTTTGCTGAAACTTCTGAGTTGCTGTTCCTCTGATTGGCCAGCTGCTCATGAGGTCAGATACCCATCAGAAAATGCAGTCAGGGGTCCCACAAATGGCTGAGGCTGGGTCAACTCCGTCTTTTGGGCATTTGTTGGGACCCCAATCATGCCAACAAAATTCTGGCCAATGTGTGCATGTGTTAATCTGTGAATATGAGTTTGAAGCAAACCAAAATGGGTGGTACCATAGAAAGATGTGTATTGAAGTGCAGCTTATGGTTTCAAAGAAAATAAATATAGTTTATTCGGAATGTTTAACTGCCTCTGAACTTAAGTTTGTAGACTATTGGATTAGCAGATGTACAAAACCTTTCAGACTCTCATTTGAATAATTATAAGCAACTTTTATTCTTGCATTATAAAATAAATGTTCAAATTTTGATGGATAAATAGCACAAAAACCTTTTTTGGATTATTTTCTTTTTGGCACAAAAATTTCTACTAGACATTGCTTTTTAAAGAAAAGAAAAATTGCATTTTTAGAGCACCTTTCATGATCTCAGGACATTCCAAAATGTTTTACTCCAACTAAGTACTTTTTGAAGTATAGTCACTGTTCTTATGTAAGAAATGCAGCAGTCAATTTGCACACAGGAGGTCCCACAAACAGCAATGTAGCAATGACCAGATAATTTATTTTAGTTGTGTTTGTTTGTGATAAATATTGGCTAGGACACCTGGGCGACTTCCCCTGCTCTTCTTTGAAATAGTGCCATGGGACCTGTTATATTCACCTGAAAGGGCAGACAGGGCCTGGGTTTAACATCTCATTGAAAGATGGCACTTCCAACAGAGCAGCATTCCCTCAGTACAGCACTAGAGTGTCAGATTAGATTGATGAGAAGATTAGTGATTGAGCTTCTTCTCTAAGCTGTTGAAAGTTATGTGAAATATGAAATTATGTGTAGATAACTATGTGAAATAATACCTCTGTAAATATGTAGTCTGTATGTTTACAAACCACACTTTGAGGAGATTAATAAGGTCACAGTTTTAGAATGTAAACAGAAAATGCTGGAAATACTCAGTAGGTTAGGCAGTATCTGTGGAGAGAGAAACAGAGTTAATGGATTTGATTTTCAATCCAGGCCACAAAACCCAACGCTATTTTGAAATGGAAAGCCCCTAACTGAACCAAAGGTGAGCTTGGCACCCAATTAGTGGTGCCAGGCACTGCGTGAAGGTGGGAATCTCTAAATTGCGATGCTCATAGGCAGATGGCAGCCATGACAGGGCTTGATGTGCCTTGTAGAATGGAGCTCCCAGGAGATCCGAGGGCTAGCTGCATCATGGTGCATACAAGTAGCCAAACGGTACTTACCCCACTCTGTTTGAATCACCATATTCTTCCATTGCTTCATTTTTATCAGCCACATCACATAATGGCTCCCCTCATTGCTTCTAACAGCTGAGCACTTAGTACAGCAGCCCAGTCGCTTTTCCTGGTCTCCAATCCAAAAGTCCTCTTTTGGCCCTCCCACTTCCGTACACCAGCCCATTAACAAGCTCTTTGAGGAGCTTAACTAGGTTATTAATTAGAGGCATTTGGAGTGACAGCTCCCCACCTCCTCCCCCACCAAACGCTCTTGCTTTGAAAATAGCAGTATGTTTGGAGGCGTTGGAAGACAGATAGGCCTCCTGGAAATGCTATTTTCAAAGCATGCCCGCACTGAACCTCGTCCCCATAGGTCTTTGAAAATCCAGTCCAAAGTTCAAGTTAGTAAGTTTTCTTCAGAACTATAGGATTCAGGTATTATCTTTGTTATTCTTTTCATTTCTGCCTTCCATTTGTAATTGTTTTTCTGTACTGTTGGCCTGCCTTCTGGATAGGGTGGCAGTGAGCTAACCATCGCTTGATTTCTGAAATCGTTTTATTGCTTTTAAAAACAACCAAGTGATCTTATTCTGCTGGCAAGATAAGTCCAGGAGATTGCACTAAATTGTCATAAGGATTGATATAATTTCAATTAAAACTGAAATTTAAGTAGCAAAACAATTCCTTTCTCCCTTTTGCAGCTATTATTCCTCTGGGCAAAGCATTTTATTTAGGCCTTCTGAGCTGCTCTTGACTGTTTTGTTCCCTCGTTAAGATTCATTAACGTTGTCATTACAGATTCCAAGTTGAATAAAACTATTCAAATTGTTTGTTAGGCTACAGATAGAGTGTAAAAACAAAAAAACTGCGGATGCTGGAAATCCAAAACAAAAACAGAATTACCTGGAAAAACTCAGCAGGTCTGGCAGCATCGGCGGAGAAGAAAAGAGTTGACGTTTCGAGTCCTCATGACCCTTCGACAGAACTTGAGTTCGAGTCCAAGAAAGAGTTGAAATATAAGCTGGTTTAAGGTGTGTGGGAGGGGCGGAGAGAGAGAGAGAGAGAGAGAAGTGGAGGGGGGGGGGGTGTGGTTGTAGGGACAAACAAGCAGTGATAGAAGCAGATCATCAAAAGATGTCAACAACAATAGAACAAAAGAACACAGGTGTTAAAGTTGGTGATATTATCTAAACAAATGTGCTAATTAAGAATGGATGGTAGGGCACTCAAGGTATAGCTCTAGTGGGGGTGGAGGGAGCATAAAAGATTTTAAAATATTTAAAAATAATGGAAATAGGTGGGAAAAGAAAAATCTATATAATTTATTGGGAAAAAAAGGAAGGTGGAAACAGAAAGGGGGTGGGGATGGAGGAGGGAGCTCAAGACCTAAAGTTGTTGAATTCAATATTCAGTCTGGAAGGTTGTAAAGTGCCTAGTCGGAAGATGAGGTGTTGTTCCTCCAGTTTGCGTTGGGCTTCACTGGAACAATGCAGCAAGCCAAGGACAGACATGTGGGCAAGAGAGCAGGGTGGAGTGTTAAAATGGCAAGCGACAGGGAGGTTTGGGTCATTCTCGCGGACAGACCGCAGGTGTTCTGCAAAGCAGTCGCCCAGTTTACGTTTGGTCTCTCCAATGTAGAGGAGACCACATTGGGAGCAACGAATGCAGTAGACTAAGTTGGGGGAAATGCAAATGAAATGCTGCTTCACTTGAAAGGAGTGTTTGGGCCCTTGGACGGTGAGGAGAGAGGAAGTGAAGGGGCAGGTGTTGCATCTTTTGCGTGGGCATGGGGTGGTGCCACAGGAGGGGGTTGAGGAGTAGGGGGTGATGGAGGAGTGGACCAGGGTGTCCCGGAGGGAGCGATCCCTACGGAATGCCGATAGGGGGGGGTGAAGGGAAAATGTGTTTGGTGGTGGCATCATGCTGGAGTTGGCGGAAATGGCGGAGGATGATCCTTTGAATGCGGAGGCTGGTTGGGTGATAAGTGAGGACAAGGGGGACCCTATCATGTTTCTGGGAGGGAGGAGAAGGCATGAGGGCGGATGCGCGGGAGATGGGCCGGACACGGTTGAGGGCCCTGTCAACGACCGTGGGTGGAAAACCTCGGTTAAGGAAGAAGGAGGACATGTCAGAGGAACTGTTTTTGAAGGTAGCATCATCGGAACAGATGCGACGGAGGCGAAGGAACTGAGAGAATGGGATGGAGTCCTTACAGGAAGCGGGGTGTGAGGAGCTGTAGTCGAGATAGCTGTGGGAGTCGGTGGGTTTGTAATGGATATTGGTGGACAGTCTATCACCAGAGATTGAGACAGAGAGGTCAAGGAAGGGAAGGGAAGTGTCAGAGATGGACCACGAGAAAATTATGGAGGGGTGGAGATTGGAAGCAAAATTAATAAATTTTTCTAAGTCCCGATGATAGCATGAAGCAGCACCGAAGTAATCATCGATGTACCGGAGAAAGAGTTGTGGAAGGGGGCCGGAGTAGGACTGGAACAAGAAATGTTCCACATACCCCATAAAGAGACAGGCATAGCTGGGGCCCATGCGGGTACCCATAGCCACACCTTTTAGCCCATCTCCCGCGAATCCGCCCTCACGCCTTCTCCTCCCTCCCAGAAATATGATAGGGTCCCCCTTGTCCTCACATATCACCCCACCAGCCTCCGCATTCAAAGGATCATCCTCCGCCATCTCCGCCAACTCCAGCATGATGCCACCACCAAACACATCTTCCCTTCACCCCCCCCTATCGGCATTCCGTAGGGATCGCTCCCTCCGGGACACCCTGGTCCACTCCTCCATCACCCCCTACTCCTCAACCCCCTCCTGTGGCACCACCTCATGCCCACGCAAAAGATGCAACACCTGCCCCTTCACTTCCTCTCTCCTCACCGTCCAAGGGCCCAAACACTCCTTTCAAGTGAAGCAGCATTTCACTTGCATTTCCCCCAACTTAGTCTACTGCATTCGTTGCTCCCAATGTGGTCTTCTCTACATTGGAGAGACCAAACGTAAACTGCGGTCTGTCTGCGAGAATGACCCAAACCTCCCTGTCGCTTGCCATTTTAACACTCCACCCTGCTCTCTTGCCCACATGTCTGTCCTTGGCTTGCTGCATTGTTCTAGTGAAGCCCAACGCAAACTGGAGGAACAACACCTCATCTTCCGACTAGGCACTTTACAACCTTCCGGACTGAATATTGAATTCAACAACTTTAGGTCTTGAGCTCCCTCCTCCATCCCCACCCCCTTTCTGTTTCCACCTTCCTTTTTTTCCCAATAAATTATATAGATTTTTCTTTTCCCACCTATTTTCATTATTTTTAAATATTTTAAAATCTTTTATGCTCCCTCCACCCCCACTAGAGCTATACCTTGAGTGCCCTACCATCCATTCTTAATTAGCACATTTGTTTAGATAATATCACCAACTTTAACACCTATGTGTTCTTTTGTTCTATTGTTGTTGACATCTTTTGATGATCTGCTTCTATCACTGCTTGTTTGTCCCTACAACCACACCCCCCCCTCCACTTCTCTCTCTCTCTCTCTCCCCGCCGCTCCCCACCCACACCCCCCCCACCCCCCCCCCCCAACACCCCCATTAAAGCAGCTTATATTTCAACTCTTTCTTGGACTCGAATTCAAGTTCTGTCGAAGGGTCATGAGGACTCGAAACATCAACTCTTTTCTTCTCCGCCGATGCTGCCAGACCTGCTGAGTTTTTCCAGGTAATTCTGTTTTTGTTACAGATAGAGTGTGTCTAGTTCTGGATGCAGCAGAGATAACTAAAGCTTTCCAGGGATGGAAAACTTTAGTTATGAGAACAGACCAGAGAAACTGGGGCTCTTAAAGAAGTTTAAAATGAAACTGGATAACAGGAAACATTTTATTAAAGGATACCTTTTATGTTCAGGACCCATTTTGTGGCCAAAAGAAGGTTTTGGAAAATCTGTTGAAACAGAGGATAATTGCACAATGTCACAATACTGCTCAAATCACCAAGGCCCCTTTCCGGACTGGTATTGATTGTAGACATATAAGATAATCTTGTAATTCGGACCTTTGTTATGATCATGGACCAGACCACCAAGTTTTTGGTACAATCTGGTTAAGGACCCATAAGTTTTTGTTCAAAGTAGACAAAGTTTGAGATCCAAGACACTTGCTAAGAGAATAAAGCCACAAGATTCCACAGGTTTTGAAAAATTACTATACAAGATCATAAAAAATTTACAATATCTATCTTACACTCTAACATTCAAGGTTAATATGAGGTAACATTCAAGGCTAATATGAGGTACATGTGAATTAACAGGCAAACTGTGGTCGAATACACCACACTGCACAATAAATGGCGGATGTGGCCAAGACTGATTCCACGGATTTCTCCAGAACCCACCCAGATGTCAGTAAACACTATGAGTCAACCAACTGTCTCAAAAAGGATTCCAGTCTTCACCTTCAAAGATCTTGGCTTGGAATTCTCTCTAAAGGTTGCTCCAAATTGGGTGGCCTCGATGATGGCCCGCCTCGCAGGTTTTCAATCTCAACTCCTGAGACTCTATTTCCCTGGATTCCCGAGTCTGCACTCCAGCACCAACTCATAAGCACAACTCCCTGGGAGGAGGTGCTGGTGTAGTGGTATTGTCGCTGGACTAGTAATCCAGAGACCCCAGGGTAATACTCTGGGGACCCGGGTTCAAATCCTGCCATGGGAGATGGTGGAATTTGAATTCAATAAAAATCTTGAATTAAATGTCTAATGATAACCAAGGGTTGTAAAAACACATCTGGTTCACTAATGCCCTTTAGGAAAGGAAATCTGGCTTACATGTGACTCCAGACCCACAGCAGTGTGGTTGACTCTAACAAGCCACTCAGTTGTAACAAACTGCTACAAAGAATCAAAAAAGGAATGAAACCGGATGGACCACCTGGTTCAATGTAGACACCAGCAATTGCAGCTCTGTTGACCCTGCAAAGTCCTCCTTACCAACATCTGGAGGCTAGTGACTCCACCATCACCATCCCTGGGTATGTCTTGTCCCACTGGCAGGACAGAACTAGCAGAGGTGGTGGCACAGTGGTATACAGTCAGGAGGGAGTTGCCCTGTAAGTCCTCAACATCAACTCTGGGCCTCATGGCATCAGGCCAAACATGGGCAAGGAAACCTCCTGCTGATTATCCTGTACCACCCTCCTTCAGCTGATGACTCAGTGCTCTTCCAGGTTGAATGTCACTTAGAGGAAGCACTGAGGGTGGCAATGGCATAGAATATAGTCTGGGTAGGGGACTTCAATGACCACCACCAAGAAGTGGCTTGGTAGCACCACTACTGGCTGAGTCCTAATTGACATAGCTGTTAGACTGGGTTTGTGGTAGGTGGCGAGGGAAAAAGATACTTGACCTCATCCTCACCAACCTGCCTGACAGTAGGATCGATCACCGCACAGTCATTGTGGAGACAAAGTCCTATTGTCACATTGAGGATTCCCTCTATTGTGTTGTGTGGCACTACCATCGTGCTAATGGGATAAATTTCAAACAGATCTAGCAACTCAAGGCTGGGCATCCATGAGGTGCTATGGGCCATCTGCAGCAGCAGAATTGTACTCGAACACAATCTGTAATCTCATGGCCCAGCATACCCCCCACTCTACCGTTAGCATCAAGCCAGGTTAAATGGCATTACCATCACTGAATCCCCCACTATCAACATCCTGGGGGTTACCATTGACCAGAAACTAAACTGGACTGGCCATATAAATAATGTGGCTACAAGAGCAGGTCAGAGTCGAGGAATCCTGCAGCAAGTAACTCACCTCCTGACTCCCCAAAGCCTGTCCTCCATCGACAAGTCAGGAGTGTGATGGAATACTCCCCACTTGTCTGAATGAGTGCAGCTCCCACGACACTGAAGAAGTTGGACACTGTCCAGGACAAAGAAACCGGCTTGATTTGCACCACATCCACAAACATTCACTCCCTCCACCACTGACGCACAGTAGCAGCAGTGTGTACCATCTACAAGATGCACTGCAGGAATTCACCAAGGTTCCTTAGATAACACCTTCCAAACCCATGACCACTATCACCTAGAAGGACAAGGACAGGAGATAGATGGGAGCACCACCACCTGGAGGTTTGCCTCCAATTAACTCACCATCCTGACTTGGAAATATATCATCGTTCCTTCACTATCGCTGGGTCAAATTCAGGAACTCCCTAACAGCACTGTGGGTGTACCTACACCACATGGACTGCAGCAGTTCAAGAAAGCAGCTCACCACCACCTTCTCAAGGGCAACTAGGGATGGGCAATAAATGCTGGCCCAGCCAACGAAGCCCACATCCTGTGAATGAATAAAAAAAAACTTCAGCTCTTTGGCCGTGCTGAGCAGAATACTACTACTCCAAGGGGTACCTTCACTCCAATGGCCCACAGCACGCATTCAACAACCTACTGCTGCCTTCTTAAATCTTCAGGGCTTATCCCAAGCCCACATTACCTAGAGCCCACCAACCACATCCATTTTGCTGCTTGGGGCCTTTTTCTCTGCTCCTCTCTCTTTCTACTTGTCCCCCGTCTGGGACTCTTTTCAATTATGGTGCTCTGCTCCCAGTCACATCGGAGTTTTCACAGCATTTTGTTTTCATGCAGGCATATTTGGGCCCGTCCTTGTCCTACAAAACACCAGATTGCACATGCGCTGCCCGGTCCTGGTTAGGGGTATGCTTGGATGCTCCTGAGGCCTGACGGGACTTGGAGTTCCCAGCCATCACTCGCCGATAAGGTAAGTTTGGATCTCATAACACCTTCTAATATGTACATTTACCTGTTTGATCACAAAGGCCTGGGGATTGGCCTGGATGTGAGCTCTGTCCAGGGCAGGGGGTTGGGGGGATAAAAGTGGGGGTTGTGGAGAGCTGGGGGCAGTGGTGTAAGGGGGTTGATACGGTGGATGCTGCTGTGACATCAAAAACCTGGAAGTGCAGGTTTCCTGAATGTCCAGAGAATGTAACTGCAGGCTGCTTTAATTTTTTTCCTGTGGGATTCTCACCTACAGACAACCTGATTGGGTTGGAGGACTGCATCACAGAGTTGAAGTCTACGAGAGCAGGAAGGTGTACTGGGGAGTTGCCCAGGGTGATAGGGGTCCTGATCGAGGGAGAGAGTTGGACAGTAGTCAGGAGGGTCCCATGCTGGTGGTGGGCAATGGTGGTCACGGCATCTGATGGTGGTCATGATGGAGTTAACAGATCCTGAGAAGGGGGTTTACTTGGTTGCTTGTTGGACCTGCAGGGAACACTCCTGCCCATACTGGCCACAAATATTCCTGTAAAGGCTGGGTATCAGCTGTGGCTCAGTTGGCAGCACTCTTGCCCCAGTGTCTGAAGGTTATGTATTCAAATCTTACTCCAGGACTTGAACACAAAACTCAAGGCTGATGCTCTACTGAAAAAACATTGCACTGACAAAGGTTCTGTTTTTTGGGTGAGAAGTTAAATTGAGGCCCCATGTGCCCTCTCAGGTGGACATAAAGGATCCCCTGGCACTATTTCAAAGAAGAGCAGGGGAGTTATCCTCAATGGCCTGGCCAATATTTATCCCTCAGTACTTATCTGGTCATTATCATATTGCTGCTGTGTGCAAAGTTGGAAACCTCGTTTCCTACGTTGCAAGAGATTTGAAAGTAATTAATTGGCTACAAAGGGCTTTGAGGAATCCAGTGATCAAGAAAGGTGCTATATAAATGTGAGTTTTTCTTTTCTTCCATTTGCTTCATGAATTCAGCCTCCATTGCCTCCTTTAAATTGCCAAGATTCCCAGAGCCTAAGAAAAATATTAGATCTTAGTGTACAGAGCCCACAATTTCAAAATTTGTGAATGATATGAAACTTGGAAGCATTGTGAACTGTGAGGAGGATGGTGTAGAACTTCAAAAGAAAATAGACAAATTGGTGGAATGGGCAAACAGGTGGTGGATGAAGTTCAATGAAGTGATTCATTTTGGTAGGAAGAACATGGAGAGATAATATAAAATGAAGGGTACAACTTTAAAGGGGTGCAGGAGTAGAGGGACCTGGGTGTATATGTACATAAGTTATTGAAGGTGGCAGGTCAGATTGAGAGAGCAGTTAATAAAGTGTACAGTATCCTAGGCTTTATTAATAGGGTCATTGAGAACAAGAGCAAGGAGATTATGTTGAACTTGTATAGGCTACTGGTTTGGCCTCAGCTGGAGTATTGCATCTAGTTCTGGGTGCCACACTTTAGGAAGGATGTGGAGGCATTAGAGAGAGTACAGAAGAGTTGCACGAAAATGGTTTCTGGGAAGAGGAACATCAGGTACATAGATAGATTGGAGAAGTTTATAGGACTGTTTTCCTTGGAGAAGGCTGAGAAGAAATTTCATAAAGGTTTCAAGATCATGAGGAGTCTGGACAGAGTAGATAGGGAAAAATTGTTCCCACTCGTGAAAGGATCGAGAACAAGAGATCACAGATTTAAATTTGCAAAAGAAGCATAAGCGACATAAGGAAAAACTTTTTCACACAGTGGCTACAGTCTGGAATGCACTGCCTGAGAATGTGGTAGAGGCAGGTTTAATTGAGACATTCAAAAGGGAATTAGACTGTTATGTGAAGAGGAAGAATGTACGGGGTTATGGAGAGAAGGTGGGAGAATGGCATTAGGTGAATTGTACTTTTGGAGAGCCGGTGCAGACATGATGGGTCAAATGGTCTCATTCTGTGCTGTAACAATTCTGTGATTCTGTCATAAAAATAGAATGACCATTAAAACGAAAGCATGGAGCCTCATTATAATATTAGAATTACTAACCTGGTTCCCACAAGCAGGTTTGTCATTTGCCCCTCATACTGCCTATGTTAAAGCTGGAAGTAGATGGGTTCGATCCTTGTTCCAGATTTTTTTACATTTTAACCTATGAACATGATCCCAACCAACCCATTTTTAGAGTTAAGGGTCATCCCTTTATTTATCTTTTCTGTAAATTCGCAATGAGTTATTTTATTACATTAAGGGCACTATATAAATGCAAGTTGTTGTTATGGATGATCATCTTTGGTATGAAACCCACTCTCGGGAACAATGAGCAGAGGTCAGTTAGCGTAAACCAAAAGAGAACGTCATGGATGAAGTATCCCATAGCCTTCGTATCATCATGTGTGCTGTGCGAGAATAGAATTTTCTCTGATAAATCTATATGCTATAGACTCGGTATTCAGACTTCTCATACATGGCATAGAGTCAAGAGCTCCAAGTTCGTCTCTGGCATCCAAAAAGGAGCTTTGATAGTGTAAATCAGAAAAAGATCTATTTCCATTGTGAGACAGTCAGGAAGCCGAGGACACAAATTTAAGATCACCATCAAGACAAAGCTGAAGAAGTAAGGAGAATTAATATCTATGTAGGGAATTATTGGGACATGGATTGTCCTTCTAGAAACAATGGGGAGGCAGACTCTATCATGACTTTAAAAAAGGATATGGATAAATATTCGGAAAAGAAAAACTCAAAAGGGGCTGGACATAGAGCAGCAGAATGAGTGATCACCCAGAATGTAAAAATATATGATCTTAAATGTAAGAAAGTCTACATTTTTATTTTGTACAAACCTAATTTAGTTTGTAGTTGGCATTAAACTGAAATCCACAGTTTTAATTCTTTGGTTGCCAGCCTTAAGCAGGGTTTTTTCAAAGGTTCCAGTGAAAGAGCAGCTTAATTAAGAACCAGCTGAAACTGGATCCTCATTAAGTGACTCAGATAGGTCTTTTGTGTTAGGAGTATATATAAGTAGCCAACTTAGTGTGACTCAGCACTTGAGTGCGACTTACAATAGAGTGCTGGAGTAGAGCACTTCAGGGAGTTAAGCGGAGGGAGGGAAAGAGGTGTTTGGTTGCTTTTGCCTAAACTTTTTCAGCCTCCAGGAATTTATTCTTGCTCTGCTAAAGGAGAAGAAGCTGGTTAATTGGTGAGTGTCTGGTAAGTGATGAAGGTTTGTTCTATTCCTAAGGCTCAAAATAGTAAATTTTGAGCAGGAGAGGATAAAAGGCATGGATCAAGAGGCCTACCTGCAGTGAAACCAGTGGCGGAGTGACGTCACGAACCACAATGTGACGCGAGTGCAGAGAAAGCAGCTGATTGGTGAGCAGGACTGGCGAGTATTTCTAGTCTTTAAAGCAAAAGTAAGGTCTTTAGTTTGTGTTTAGGTCTCTAGTCTTTTCTCTCTTCTTAAAAATAGCTTGTCAAGAAATAACAAGGGAAATAAAACATTGGTGGGAGTAGTCTATAGGCCCCCTAACAATAGCTAGACTGCAGGACAGATAAATCAGGAAATGATGAGGGCATGTAAAAAAGGCAGTACATTAATCATGGGTGATTTTAATTTGTAGATTGGGAAAATCAAATTGGCAGAGGTAGCCATGAGCAAGAATTCACAGAGTGTATTCAGGACAGTTTCTTAGAACAATATGTTGAAGATCCAACCAGTGATTAAGCTATTTTGAATCTGGTAATATCTATGAGGCAGGTTTAATAAATGATCTCAGAGTCAACGATCCCCTAGGAAACAGTGACCATAATATGGTAGAATTTAACATTCAGTTTGAGGTTGAGAAACCTGGGCCGGAAACAACTGTGCTAAACTTAAATAAGGGTAATTACAAAGGAATGAGGGCAGATTGGATTGGAGTGGACTGGGAAAGGAGTTTAGCAGAAAAGACGGTTGATAAACTGATTAAGTAGCCTTATGTGCAGTACCTTATCAAATGCCTTTTGGAAATCCAAATATATTACATCTTCTGGTTTCCCTTTATCTGTCGTGCTTGTTACCTCCTCAAACAATTCTAATAAATTTGTCAGGCATGATTTCCCCTTCATGAAGCCATGCTGACTCTGCTTGATTATATTATGTATTTCTAAATGCTCTGCTATTACATCCTTTATAATAAACGCTAACATTTTCCCAATGACAGATCTTAAGCCAACTGACTTGTTTTTTGTCTCCCTCCCTTTTTGAATAAGGGTGTTACATTGGCAGTTTTCCAATCTTCTGGGACTTTACCAGAATCTAAGAATTCTTGGAAGATTACTACCAATGCATCTGCTATCTCTGTGGCTACTTCCTTTAACATCCTAGGATGCAACCCATCAGATCAAGGGAATTTATCAGCCTTTAGCCCTATTAGTTTCTCTAGTATTTCTTTTTGCTCTAGTGATAGTTATTGTATTTATTTCCTCCCCCCGCCCCTTTTGTCCCGTGATTTAGTATTTTTGGAATGTTTTCAGTGGGCAGAATTTTGCCCTTGATGGGCGGGTGGGCCCCACTGGCTCGGCAGCGGGTGAGCAGCGGAACTCCGCCACCAAAACGGGGCCCGCAGGATGAGGTTTCATGTCCGTTTTTAAAAGTTCGTGTTTCTTATTAACATGTCCCATCTTGTGTAACATTGTCACATGAGGGGACATGTTAATAAGTTTAATATTTTCCTATTTTTGAAGTTGTTTTACCTGTCAGTAATCTCCCTGAGACAGCACTTCGTCTCAGGGAGCAGTGCACTCTTTCGCACGCACTTTGACAGATGGGGAATCCCTCCATAGCGTTTCCCGTCGGGCAGGCCTTAATTGGCCCACCCACTCAAAATGGGGGTGGTCCCCATTTCGGCGGTGGAGCTCAGCTGCCCGTCCGCTGCCGAGCCGGTGGGGCCCACATGCCCACCAAGGGCAAAATTTTGCCCCAAGTGCTGTCTCAGGAGATGGGACATGTTAATAAGAAACACATAAACTTTATGAAACTTTTTTAAAACGGACATGAAACCTCATTCTGCCAGTGGATAAAGTTTCATGTATTATCAATAGCCCGCTGGGGCTCCTGGCCTGCCCGCCAGCCTTAAGGTTGGATGGGCAGGGTCTTTAATAATCTTAATTAGCCTGTTAATGGCCTTAATTGGCCATTGACAGATCGGCAGGCGGACAGCTGATTTCGCTGTCCACCCACCATACTGAAAATTTAAAGGTACCAAGATGACTTCGGGGGTTCCTCCCAATATCATCCCGCGTCATTTTCCCGTTGGTGAGTGAACCCCGCCCCCAAATCGTCGAAAGGAAAATCCTGGCCAGTGTCTTCTACCGTGAGGACTGTTTAAGAAAATAGTTCAAGAATCACAACAAAGATATGTCCCAGTGTGGAAGGATTCTAGGAAGGGAAAAAAACCAACCATTGTTAACCAAGGAAGTTAAGGAGAGTACTAAATTGAAAGAAAAATCATACAATGTGGCAAAGATTAGTGGTAAGCCAGAGGATTGGGAAAGTTTTAAAAACCAATAAAAGATGACCAAAAAAAAGAGGGAGAAAATAAACTCTGAGGGTAAACTAGCAAGTAATATTAAAACGGAGAGTAAGAGCTTCTTTAAATATATAAAAAGGAAAGAGAGGCCAAAGTGAACATAGGCCCCTTAGAGACTGGGGAAATAATAATGGGGAACCAGGAAGTGGCAGAGGAGTTGAATAAATATTTTGCATCAGTCTTCACGGTAGAAGACACTAGTAGCGTTCCAAAAACATTAAATAATCACGGGACAAAAGGCAGAGGGGAGGAAATAAATACAATAACTATCACTAGAGGTAAAAGAAATACTAGGGAAGCTAATGGGGCTAAAGGCTGATAAATCCCCTGCATCCTAGGATATTAAAGGAAGTAGCTAGAGATAGCGGATGCATTGGTAGTAATCTTCCAAGAATCCTTAGATTCTGGTTAAGTCCCAGAGGATTGGAAAACTGCCAATGTAACATCCTTATTCAAAAAGGGAGGGAGACAAAAAACAGGTCACTAAGCTTAAGATCTGTCATTGGGAAAATGTTAGAGTCTATTATTAAGGATGTAATAGCAGAGCATTTAGAAATACGTAATCTAATCAAGCAGAGTCAGCATGGCTTCATGAAGGGGAAATCATGCCTGACAAATTTATTAGAATTGTTTGAGGAGGTAACAAGCAGGATAGATAAAGGGAAACCAGAAGATGTAATATATTTGGATTTCCAAAAGGCATTTGATAAGGTACTGCACATAAGGCTACTTAATAAGATAAGATCCCAGGGTGTTGGGGGTAGTATATTAGCATAGAGAAGGGATTGACTAACTAATAGAAGACAGAGAGTAAGGCAAATGGAATGTTGGTCTTTATTTCAAAGGGAATGGAGTATAAAGATAGGGAAGTCTTGCTAAAACTACACAAGGCACTAGTTAGACCACACCTAGAATGCCCTGAACAGTTTTGGTCTCCTTATCTAAGGAAAGATATACTGGCATTGGAGGCAGTTCAGAGAAGTTTCACTAGATTAATCCCAGGTATGGAGGAATTTCCTTATGAGAGGTTGAGTAGACTGGGCCTGTACTCATTGGAGTTTAGAAGAATTAGAGGTGACCTTATTGAAACATATAAGATTCTTAGGGGGCTTGACAGGGTAGATGCTGAAAGGTTATTTCCCTTTGTGGGAGGGTCTAGGACATAATCTCAGAGTAAGGGGTTGCCCATTTAAGACAGAGATGAGAAGGAATTTATTTTCTCAGAGGGTAATGAATTTGTGGAATTCTCTACCACAGAGGGCTGTAGAGGCTGGGTCATTAAGTATATTCAAGGCTGAGATAGACAGATTTTTAATTAGTAAGGCAATCAAGGATTATGGGGAAAAGGCAGGAAAGTGGAAATGAAGATTATCAGATCAGCCATGATCTCACTGAATGGCAGAGCAAGTACGATGGGCCGAATGGCCTACTTCTGCTCCTATGTCTTATGCCCATGAAAAATAAATGTACAAAGTCTCCAAAACTGATGAATAAATCAATTACAATGAATATTAAAAAGAACAAAAACTAGTATTTCAAATGTTTTTAAGGGAAAAAAAAGGAAGAAAAAATTCTGGTTGCATTGAAGAGATTTGCCAAAACATGAAAATGAGGGCTTTAGAAAAGAACATAAACAGAAAATGCTGGAAACATTCAACAATTCAAACAGCATTTTTGGAGAGAAAAATGAATTAACATTTTGGGTGTTGACCCTTTGCTTGGTTGAAGGGTCCACACCCAAAACATTGTCAACTGTTCTTTCCACTGATGCTAATTGGCCCTGCTGATGTTTCCAGCATTTTCTGTTTTTGTTACAGATTGCAGGCTTAAGTTTTATTCTTGTTTTTTAACTCCAGAAAATACTTTGGGTAAGATATTGAACAGAATATTAAATGTTTTTCCAGTATCATTGCTGCCAGAGAAAAAGTCAGAACTCTAAATGATAAAAGTGGCTTTGAAATTTGAAAAAAATGAAATATTTGATTAATATTTTGTGGCAGTATTCATTTATAATCTAAGTTTGGTCAGTGTAGTATTTGATCAGTTCGGAAGACGTAACACAACAAATCTCAAGAGCCAGGTGACATGTATCTTAGGACACTGGAGAAGACGAGGGAGAAAATGTGTGGGAAACTGACTAATGACATGAAAGAATCATTGGCAAAGTTCTATAGGACTAGAATGAGACCACAAAATATCAGGTAAATTGGAACCATAAAACTAAAAGCCCTGCTACCTAAAATCAATAACAATTAAAATAATGGAAGCTATTCTTAACTGGAGGACTATCTGCATAGCAACAATTAAATAAGAAACAGCTGGCATGGATTTAGAAAGGAATCATCCTGCCTGCTTTCTTTGAGGAAGATAAATGATGACCTTTGATACCTTTTAGGCTTTCAGGAATCTTTTCACAGTTCCTTGTACTTCCAATTAATCTAAAAATCCAGCAGTGAACATGGGACTACACCTGGCTAATGAGTCCCCTCTGCGACCCAACAACCCAAGGCCAGACCACCGATAATGAGAGCCAAGCAGCAACAAGAAATATCGTGGAGCAAACCATCTGCACCCTGAAGCAACGGTTCTATTGTCTATACCACTCAGGGACTGCCCCCAGTACTCGTTAGAGTGTATGGCCAAGTTCATTATTATATGCTGTGTACACCATAACCTAGTTAGCATGAGGGCTCAGCTCTTGCCACCAAGTATTTGGAGACCATCTAAGGAGGAGGAAGCCTCCTTATGTATGCTTGGCTGAGAGCCCAGGCAGCTATTTGAATACTAGAACACCTGCTCCCCAGAGAAAGCATTGTTTGCTTGACAGCTCTGGCTTTGCTGTCTATTTCACAATGTTTGTTTACATAAGTTAAGGGTTTGTGGTTCGTGCCTTCGGAGACTTTAAGGGGCCTGGGTGATTGACACTTTTATTAGCTTGCAGTGCAGACTTTTTTTTCAAACAGAGGAGAAAGTTATCAATGAATTGATTTTTCCAAAGATACTTTTTATACATACCACTATACAACATAGAGTTCATTGGTTCTAGAAATTATACAGTGGGTCAATGGGCATGGAAGTGCCTTGTCTTGGCTTAGGGCCATAGGGGATGGGTGAAAGGGCAGAGCTTGGAATGGGGGCATGAGGGTGGATGGAAGGGAGAGCTTGGAATAGGGGGCATGAGCGGCTGTGTGGGTGGATGGGGAGGTATAATTTGGCCTAGGGGGCATGAGGGGAATCTTCTGAACTTAGCTTATAGAAGATCTCCTCATGCAGACTAGGGTCACAATCCACTGAGAGGGGCCAACAGCACTTTAAAAACCTGGCCGGACTCCATGAAAATTACGGAGGAGTAGGAGATACCTAGCTCTGCAATGGAGCCAGCCAAGTCGGGAGTGCCAGATGGGGGCTTTTATGACAGAATCACAGAATTGTTACAGCACAGAAGGAAGCCATTCAGCCCATCGTATCTGCACCTGCTCTCCAAAAGAGCAATTCACTTAGTGCCATTCTCCTGCCTTTTCCCATAACCCTGTACATTCTTCCTCTTCAAATAACAGTCTAATTCCCATTTGAATGCATCAATTGAACCTGCCTCTACCATACTTTTGGAGCCAGTCTGCATCCATTAAAGCAGTGATGGGCAACCTAGGCTAGTGAGTGGCCTTCCTTCATCTCAGTAGGCTGTGAGATTGAAATCAGGCATGTGCACTAACCATTACCCCATGAATAAGATTAAATACATTTAAAATACGACGAATATTTCATAACGCATTATAGAAAATGCTTAATCATTCATATATGAATAGAACTGTCATCAACTTCAAATGGTAAAAAACAAAAGAAATATTAATGCTTACCTTACATTGTACTCAGTGCAACTTCTGGTTGGATCTCCATAAGCTTTCTTAGATTATGAGTCAGGGATGTGCAGAAGCTTCACAATTCAGCACTGAGGTTTCTATCTGTTAGTTGCGCTTCTTGCATTTGATGTGTCCCATAGCAGAAAAGGTCTGCTTGCATGCAGTGCTTTGATTGGATGCAGAGGGAGCGCATGGCTCTCACAGTCAATGTTGTGTGCAATCAGCATGTACTCTCTTCACATGCCCTTGCTTTATATGCGTATCACTTTAGTAATACCGGTAGGAAAACAACTATGCGGATGGAAACCGACGGAATCTGGCAACCCCGTGCATGGGCAACAGTCAACAAAATGTCTGACGGGCTGCACTCTGAAACCTGATGGGCCACATGTGGGTTGCAGGTTGCCACCACTGCTTTAAAGGCACTCCCGAAAGTCAGACAGCCCTAGAATGGGGTTGGGAATCCTGGAAACGAGACCAGCCCTCCATTTTTAAAAGGCTCCCAAGTCATCCTGCCTCAGTGAAAATCCAGGCCTTTATGAGAGTTTTGCAATTTGTGCAAGACTCTTGGGCCAGAATATTGCCGTTGGCTTGCGGAGGCGGGCCCGACATGCCCACACGTTAAGTGATGTGAGATGACATCGGTCATGCGTCCCAACTTCACCGCAAGTCATTTCGATATTGTGTTCGGTGGGTGCACACCAGAGGCAGCTATGCATCCACTGAACTGTCAAACGCCATTAAGAAAGTAATTTGCCTCATTAACAACGCTGCCCATCCAACCTTAAGGTTGGCGGGCAGGTGAAAAGCCCAAGTGGCCTTCATGTTTTCCAGGAAACCTCATCCATGGGCGGGATGAGGTTTCCTGAAGGTTTTATAACATAAATAAATTTGGTAAACTTGACAAACATGTTCCAGCTCATGTGACACTGTCATATGAGGGGACATGTTTAAATAATTTTTTACTTGAATTTTAAATTTTTTATTCTCTATTCAATCTCGCTTCAGGGAGATTGCTGCGCTCCTTCGTGCGCGTGTGCGTAAGAACGCAGGCCCCGACTCTCCCTCCTCCCCCTGCCCACACGGGTAGCACTGAGCAATGTGGAACACGTATTACGCTGGGTGGGCCTTAATTGGCCTGCCCGTGTAAAATGGGGTGTGCAGCCAACCGGCTCCGTGCCTGCCCCCGCCCAGCCTGCCTGACGTAGGTAAGATTCTACCCATGTATTTTGAGATTTATCAAAGACAGCTATATTGAATCTTGTTTTATAAAAAGTGGCAGAGACAATAGCCATTATAACACACAAATATTTAACCGTTGTATAATGTGTGGTGAGCAATTTTACTTAGCTGAATGGGAAACTAGTTTGCAGTTTATTTTTTGTCATATACCACAAGAGTGAAAATTTGCCAAACAAACCATGAAACATGTTATAGTGTCAAATTGTACAAGATAATAGTTTATCTGGTTGAGAATTGCATGCTTCATGAATTCACATACTATACTTCAATGTTCAGCTTTGGCCTCTCAACATTGTATTCAGATCCAAAGTGAAATATCTCTGCTGGTATTTTTATGTTAAATCAATGCTTTACTGAGCATCTTTTATGAGATTTTTCAAAGGCAAAAGTTCTTTAAAATGTGAGGAAGGATCTATGACATCATGGCCCATTAAGCTGTCTAGATTGAGAATTCTGAGCTGGATGTTGATTTCTACCCAAAATTGGCCCACGTAACCCAATGAATCATACACAAAAACACAGAACCCTCCCTTCCCCAGCATTCCTTCCATCTCAAAAGGCAAGAAATATCTTCCCAAACTCTGGCCATCCCCCACTTCCCTAGCTCAAACCCTCTCTCAATTCTTCAATCCAAAGGGCTCCACTGAAAAATTACCACCCAGCCTCCACCAAATGATTTGCAGTTAGGTAACAATTGACTATGAAATCGTCACTTCACACTTGTTGACAATGGATTGGTTAGCAGGATCTGCTGATCCCTCTGTTTCTGAGCTGCTACTGCAGCCAATTATGGAATGACAAGTGCTAGCCCTGAAACGTTCTCAGCTGTCAAAATGCTGGCAGCTTTGTGACTGGCAACAAAATGAGCTGTAGACCTGTCATTGCAACAGTTCAGGTTGTACGAACTGAGTGCCTAATTGTGCCTCCCTCCCTTATAGATCTAGAATCTTGGAGCAAACCACCAAACTCTTTGACAGAATGGCTGATCGTTGTTTTTAATTTTGGATGCTCATGTCAGAAGTGACTGTGGCATGGGCTCTAACTTCCTGACCACTGAAAGAATAGACACTCAGCCATCTAAGGCAGCATACCTTGGAGCAGGATCAAATCAGCTTGTAAATTTTGGGGTAGAACACTGAATAAAACTCCAGGAATGTGATCAGATAGTCACACCAGCTTAAACTACAAAGACATTCCTACTGGAAAGGGACCATGGAATAAACAAAAAAATGACCTCAACGACCAGGGATGATGCAATAATATCTGTAACTTGGATAGCCCTGATAGTCTGGACACGGACTAGTTACTTTTATCCAGGAGACTGTCTGGTTCTACTTGGGTCTAAATGATAGAGCACTCCTGATTATAGAAAATGTAGAGAACACTGCCCATGGCCACAGACCTGCATCTCTCCAGATTCTTTGTTGTTAACTTTCAAATAATGGAGCTAGTGTTGGTCATGACCCAATCTGAACTATGTTGCCAGGGACAGTTACACCAGACCTTGCTGAAGTGCTCTAGAACTCCTACAGAAATATAAAGCTTTAGAGAACAATAGGCTTGCACCCTGCAACCGAGGCTTTAAGAAACGGATGACCTATCTCACTAGACTCAAAATTCTTCAAGAATATTCCAGACCCTTTCAATACCCCAGGGAATTCAATAATTCTCCCAATACCCAAAAATTCTCCTGCCTTACTGCCATATGATAAAAAGCATACAGAAGAAGCGATAAACATATCTAACCCCACCTCCCTCAGATCATAGATCTAACTTTGTATCAAGTAATACCAGCACATTACAGAAGCCTCAATATACTTACACAACAGCACCTTCCAAACCGTGACCTCTACTAACAAGAAGAATAAGGGCAGCAGCATGGGAACACCACCACCTGCAATTTCCCTCCAAGGCACACACCACTCTGACTTGGAACTATATCACCACTCCTTCACTGTCACTAGGTCAAAATCCAGGAACTCTTTTCCTAACAGTACTGTGGGTGTAGCTAGACCACATAGACTGCAGCGGTTCAAGAAGATAGCTCACCACCACCTTCTAAAGGGCAATTAGGGGTGGACAACAAATGCTGGTCTAGCCAGTGATGCCCACATCCCGTGAACGAATATATAAAAAAAAACCAAGACCCATTCCCCTCTATGCTGCTGTATAAGAAGACAGTTCTGGATGAGGGAAATTTCATTGCACCTCTTGGGACAGAAGACATACTGGGGCACTGAAGCTGAACATCAGACCATCAACATTCATGTTCAATCATAATCAGCAGCAGTCAAAAAGTCAACCAGCAAGAGTTGGAATTTTTTGAATTTAGTATGAAGTAATGTGCTGAGGTATTCTTTAGGGATACAGTAAGAACATAACTGGAAGGCTTTATCCTGATCATTCATCCTCCATACAATTGTTTTTTGCTTAAAATGTTTCCAGTACCACAAGGAAGAAACTTGTATATTTGGGAAAAAGAGGAAGTTTCCAATTGAACTAAATTTTTATATAATTCATGTACCTGTCGTCCTAAGACACTCGACTTTAGAACTCATGTTATTCAGTGAAGTTACTTGTTTTGTAATTAACTACCAATTAGTAGAATTAAAGAAGTAAACCATTAAATATTGCTTGCTTCTCTGAAGGAGCGTGGTTGTAACTGATGCTTGCTACATTTTATCCATAGTATTTCTACCACATTACTGATGTGAAATTATGAAGTGGAGATGATATTTTAAATATGCAATTCTTGTAACAGTAAGGGTAAATTAATTGCTCAAAATGGAGGTGCTGTACAAATTATTGTCGTCCCTTGATTCCATTCTGAGATGTGTAGCATAGACATTGGCATGGTCCTGTTGGACTGAATGGTCTGTTTCTGTTTTGTAAATGTTATGTAAACTGCACAGGTTTGACATACATCCTTCACGCCTGTTATGCTTAATAATGTAGTTCTGCTGTTTTCACTACACAGACATACATTTTTAGGCAAAATAATAATTAAGGAGCTTTTTTTAAAAATCACAATAACAAGGGGCAATTGCAACATTCTTGAGTTTCTAGGTGGGAACCTCACTCAAAGGCAATGATGATCAGATATGGACAAATTAACACTAAACTCTCTTTCCATTCAGCAAGGTTTGATACTGGGATCACAGGATCGCTGAATTTCCTCTTGTAAAACTTTCCTAAATATTTTAAGTCTTATGCATTGGTGCATTCACACTTCCTGTAAATATAACACTTCTATGTTTTGTTTTTTTCCATCACATGACTTTCATCACACCTATCTGTAAGGCATTTCTGTCATACTTAAGCTTCCTATTTTTAACCCTAGCTTTTATACTTAGCTTGGATTGACTAATTCTTTTCACAGGACTTAGTTCATGTCTGATTCTACCAGCTGCCCAACTGTGAGTGTGAGCTTCAGTGGTATTGTTTCTATAGTGCCACTGGCCTGAGGCCTGTGAAGATTGAGCTTCTCACCTTTGCTTCCTCTCTCTGCTCTTGTTCCTTGTTGCCTTTTTCTGTACTTGTGATCCATTCAAAAAGCGAGTGCGATCTCCCCATTCCTGTTCAAAGGGCTGATTCTTTCTCCCTCCTCTCTGCTGCTTAACCTACTCTGTCTCAAGAAAAGTAAAATTGCTACATTCTGAGCCAGTCTCCTTAAACCAACTTCATTTTCTTTAAAGTGCATATTGCACTCTCTCACTAAAATTACAGTTATGCACAATATAAGCTTTAAAGCACTCAATTCCAGTTCCTGTTCTATAGGCAGGAATACAGCAATCTGGCCTTTTAGAAGTGAAGGCAGGTTGCCACAAATAGCTTTTCCTGCACCAAACTGGGAGGGCAGGGTAATTTTCTTAATTGTTTAATGCATGTAGTGAATATCTCTCAAAAACTGCATGTGCAACTAAGATCTGAGAAACCACCTTTTAAGAAACGTGCAAAACATCTGAGGGTGGGGACAGGGTGAATGAAGGCTTACAATCCTCAAGAGTCTTCTTTCTCCCATGCTCTTCTTTTTCTCCCAAAAATCACTGCCAGATCTAACATCTTCCAGATGCCTCCAGTAGTTGCAGTAATTTTTATACATGTGGCATCAAGAAACTAGGATTATGAATATTATGCGTACAATACATTTTAAATCTATTCTTGATTTTCCAGCCTATTTTCTAGGATTACAAAAAGGTGAAAACAATCAGCAGCAACCATAAGGGATTATATTGATAAATGTTTTCCTTATGTAGGTATCCTGTAACAGAAAATGTTTCTTACTTTTGCAACAAGTAAAAGGAACAAGCAAAATTTTTTAAACCTGATTTTAAACCTATGTGAAAGCAGTTTCAGTCACCAAATAATAGCAGAAGGATCTTTGAAGCAGTTGAGATTATTACAAATTATGTTCAGAGATTTCAGATGTTGATATAAATGTAAGCCTGTATTACAGTAATTGTTGTGCAGCAGTAATCATTATCTAAGCACTACTGAGGCAGATTTATGGATGAAGGACCTGGCAATTGATAAATAATTAAACTGTTCTTTCCTGCTGATGAGAGAATGTATATTCCTCCAGGAGCAAGGTCACTTATTTCTCATCTACCCAGAATGCATTTTTCTGACAGCGCAGTCAAATGGAGATTAGAGGAAATAAGCTCATGTGAGAAAATACCCCAATAGGTGTGAATAAATGCACAATATAATATGCAGCTATCAATACAGATCGGAGGTCCCAGCTATCAACCCTGAGGGCCTATTTTATCCTTGCCCATCTGACCGAAATGGGACAGGCTGTTAAAATAACTCCAATGATTTACCTGCTCCAATCCTGTTGCCTTCCTTGGTTGTAATTTTATCCTGCTCTTCTGAACAGATGAGATCGCCGGCTGCCATAAGACTGTAGGATCCTTCTTGAAATATTGCAGATCAGGCTCCAGTCAAGTTCTCGGGGCCCAACTACATTTTATCCTGAGGCCTGCACAGGGGAGAGTAGTGATCCAGAAAGGTAGCCTAATTTTATTTTATTAGTTTTCTTATGGGCCAGGAGGAACAGGAATTTTCACCTGGCCAGTCAAGAAAGCCTTGGACCTTGCAACCTCAGGCTTTCTTCCTCAACTGCAGTGCCTTCCCGACATCCCTTCCAAACACTTACCCAAGTACTGGGGATTGTTCCTTCAGGTCCACAGCTGTGGTATCTGCCGCCCAATACCTCACTCCAGTCCGCCATCTAACTCGTGCTTCCCACTGGTTTCAGGTGGTGGACTGAATTAAAATCTCCTGACATTATGCTGCATTATAGTTTGCTATTTGACTTGGCCTCTAGCCACACAATTCCCTTCATAGAGATAAAACTGGGGATAATAGAAAATGCTGGAAACATTCAGCTGGTCTGGCAGCATCTATGGAGAGAGAAAAACACAGCTAAAGTTCCAGGTCTGCGACCTTCCATCAGAACTGAGAAAGGTTAGAAATGTAATAGGTTTTGAGCAAGTGAAAGGAGGGAGGGTGGGAACAAGAACAAGAGGAATGGCCTGTAATAGGTTGGAGGGCATGACAGATAAAACAACAAAAGATTTCATGGTACAAAGCCAAAGGGACAAGTAACGAAACAGAAGATATGTCTAGAGGAGGTGTAAATGGCAGGATAGCTGCCATCCAAACACACAGTAAAGAAATTAAGGAAGAAACACGAGAAAAAATCAAACCAGCATAAAACATGAAACTAAATGGGGGCAGGGGTTAGGATCTAAAGTTGTTGAATTCAGTGTTGCATCCAGAAAGTTGTAAAGTACCCAGTCGAAAGATGAGGTGCTGTTATCAAGCTTTATTGGAACACTGCAGCAGACCAAGGACAGAAAAGCCAGAGTGGGAGAAACGTGGAGAATTAAAATGATAGAGAACAAGAAATTCAAGATCATGCTTGTAGACTGAACAGAGGTGATCCACAAAGCAGTCATCCAGTCTGTGTTTTGTCCTCTCAATCTAGAGGAGACACTTTTATGAGCAGCAAATACAGTATACAAACAGTTGCTTGGTAATACAGAACTTGAATATTGCTGAGAGAGTCATTTTGCCAACACTTTTTTTGTCTTGCATTCATCAGGACAAGCGCAAAAATGCCAAATTTCAAACGGTCACAACAATTTATACCATAGGAGAAAAGAGGTGCTGATTGGCTGGCAAGTCAGCTCTGTTTAGCCAAGGCATTGCCATGGAGAAAGCAATGGAAAAATATAGTAGGAAAGGGAGGGGGGTATTGGGGATGACTGAGGAGTGGACGAGGATGTCACGGAATGGTCCCTTCAATATGCTGAAAGAGAAGGGGAAGATATGTTTGGTGGTGGTTTCATGTTGGAGGTGGCAGAAATGGTAGAGGATGATCTGTTGAATATGGAGGCTGGTGGGGTGGAAGGTGGTGACAGGGGATACCCTATTGTGATTCTGGGATGCAGGGGAAAGGGTGACAGTAGAGGTGTATGAAAGAAAATGGACACTGTTGAGGGCACCCTTCCTGAAGGACTCTACTCCATTCTCCCAGTTTTTCCACCCCATCACATCTGTTTGAATGATGCAACCTTCTACAATAGCACTTCTGATATCTTCCTTTTTCTTCAATCAAGGGTGCACTCCTCCCCACCTACATACAACGTGGTTAACAGGGCCCTCATCCTCCGCACCCCCATCCAACCCCAACCCCCTCACTACACCATGGTTGACTGGGCCTTTGATGGTAAAGTGCTGTTAATTGGCCAGTTAACTGAATTAATTGGCCTCCCGCTTCCAGTTGGCGAGCAACCAAGCCGCTACCAGTCCCACTACTGGGAATATTGCATGGTGGTGCAAAGAAGTTGGCCTTCCCTTCTGCTGTTGTTTTATGAGCCCTCCTGACTCCCAGCCCATCTCCACAGGGATGGTAAAATTCAGCCCACTAACTTGTTTTGCACTCCAGGGGCAGAAATTAACTCTTGTCGGGCGGGCTCAGTGGGGGTGGGCGAGTGCAGTTGGGAAGCCGCCCACAATCGAGGCTAGAAGGCGATTTCACGCTGGCAGGCCAATTAAGGCCCACCTAGTGTGAAACGCGAGTGGCAGCGCTCAGCGCTGCCTGTGCGGGTGGGGAGAGGAGGGCGAATGCGAACTTTGTGCATGCGCGCAAGTGTGTGCTTCAGAATCTCCCTGAGGCACACAACTACCTCAGGGAGATGAAGAGTCGTAAAAAAAAAAGGATTGAAAATGTAATAAAACATGACCCCTCATGTGACTCTGTCACATGAGCAAGGGCATGTTAATAATTAAATTTAAAACTTTTATTTTATTTTTATTTGCTTTAAGAAACCTCACCCCACCCGTGGATGAGGTTTCCTAAAAAGTGCGAAGGCCGCTTGGCCTTTTCACCTGCCCGTCAGCAGTAATGTTGGACAGGTAGTGAAAAATGTCTTTTAATCACCTTGTTACTGGCCTTAGCGGGCATTTTAATTGTCGGTGGGCATGCTGCCGACTCTGGCGTGTGCCTGCCGACTGAAATATCACGTGACTGCGCGTTGGCGTCAGGACACTCGCCCAACATCAATGCATGTCATTTTATGCTTGAGCGGGCTGGGCGCGCACCCACCCGCCAAGCTAAACATTTTGCCCCAGAGATGCTGCCAGACCTGCTGAGTGTTTTCAGCATTTCCTGCTTTTATTTAAGCTTTCCAGCATCCAGAGTATTTTGCTTTTATTTGAATGAAAACTGGGTTCTGGATTCTTTGTTAGACATTTCAGTCTAAGTGACAATTGGGATGTAACAATTGGATTCAATTTCTTGGGAAGGCAAAAAAGTAAAAAATACAATAGCTAGAGTTTCTGCTTTTGAACAAGATCCAGAAATCCTTGATGAAAGTATATGACTATTCATACCGTGTGAATAAATGATATCTGAGTGTGGACTGTGGCTGGTTTCATATGCTGAAATTCTGGAAAATGAACGACTTAAAAATTTGACAATAAACAGAAACACGAAAAGAGGTCTAATTTAACAATCATAATGAACACTTCAGCTGGAACATTTTTAAATTCTCTCCTGAAGATTCTGCCTCTTCCTGATACATGACTTCTCAGGCCAATTGTAGTATTTTAAAAATACCTCACCCTAATGAATATTCTTTGTAAATACCCTAGACAGTGAGTGTTAACAGGCTATTCACACCCAAGCCTGATTCCATCCTCATGCAACAACTACACGAGATCTTTCCCAATGTGGTTACTTGATAATAGTTAGAAGCAACGACCATATCATTTTTACCCTCCTTAGATGAGGATATTGAAGTCAGTTGTGGTTCCCAATCTGCTGGCCTGGTTGAGATCAACTATCCCAATTCAAAATCTCTGATCAAATTCTGGACTTTCTGATCCAACAACAGTTCCACTGAGCTATCTTTGGAATCCTAAACTGGATGTTTAAAACATAAACTGGTAATCATATGTGCATCTCTGTCTGTGTCAGAATCTCCCTTGAAAATTGTCTTAGCATCCCCTTACTTCAGGCCTTGTTGTACATTTAAAGGAAGTATTAGGCTAGATGCAGAATATGTGTCATAAAATTCCCTAATCTAATGGATTTACCATTAGCATCATTAAGATTATGGGGTGAATTTTCACAGAGATTCTCCCACCCATCTGCTATAACTTTGGATAAAGAACCTTGAAATTCCAGAAAATTTAAGATTTCCATGGCTCTTCCACCAAAGTTATAGTGGATAATTGGGGAAAACTGCAAGGAAATTCACCCCTTACAGCTTCCAACTGAAAAATAAATGTACAAAGAAAAACAGGGAAAAGAGTCAAAGAACTGAAAGTGATAAATGATATCAAAGAAGGAAGCATTTAAGTTCCTTTCAAATAATTCATTTCTACTTTAAGAAGTTTACTCCCAAAATAAATTATATGTTCTGACCTAAACACTGCTTTGTTTATGCATCGCATAGACAAGGGACATATGCCTTCCTTATTTGCACATACATTCCAATTTTCTTTTTCAAAAGGCAAAGATCTCAAGGGAAAAGTTATTTGAAGCACTTGAATGCAACGACAAATTCCAAACAGACTATTGTTTTCCTGGGAAATGAGAAATCTATGGATAAACAGAAAGCAGTTGATGGGCATTTTTTTCTGCTACACAGACAGTGACTATTTTTCAAGTTGAACATCCTACAACACTTAATTAGTTTGGCACAGATTTCTGTTGTGTAAACTGCTAACATTTCTAACGACCCAGGTTTTCCTGGAGTGGGGCATCTCCTAGCATGCCCCATTAGTTAGAGAATTTAGCTGTCACTTTTCTGCTTGAAAAAGTTTTGCACTGCAAGTTGTTGGAGGTGAGAAAAGATAATGGTGTGGCAAATGCAATAGGACCACCTGGGGCCTTAGTAAGTGGCAGGTCAGTTTAACTCCTGAACCAACGAGACTTAAGAAATGAAAAAGAAAGGCAGGGATGAAGAAAGAACTATAGTGAATGAGAATCAAATCAGGTACAGAAAGAAAAAATAGGGAAGGAAATAAAGATTGAATCAAGACAGAGCGAAAGAGCAATAAAAAAGAAATTAACAAAAAATACATAATTTTTAAAAATTTCAAACAATTACTACCTATGGAATGAATACACCACAGTTCCAATTGTTCTGTTTCTGAACTGTCATTAAAAAGGTACTTAAGATATTAAGTAGCAGTCCTAAATTTCTGTGACAAAATTAATTGGCAATTAACATGCAAGTACAGCAATTTCCTGAAACTGACAGAGAACTATGGGGGTGGGGAGGAGTAGGAGGGTCAGACTAATGGTGCAAATTGTACAGTAAATTGTGGCAAGTCGCAATTCGTAGGGTATTTCTACCTCACCACAATATTCTGGATGATTTACACATTAATAACAGCAAGCAGCACTAAGATTACCATTATTTTGACCTTGTAGTAAATTTGGTTTCGTTTCTTTGTTAGTAGCTTTTATGTGGTAGTTTTCAGACTGAATTCTTCTCTAGTTGGCACATTAGTGGCAGCGTGGGAATCCACTGCTAACCTGCTGCAATTTCTTCCCAGGATCGTAGTGAAGCATGTGGGATGGTTTTAGAGCAGTAATACTACTTGTTTTAGGTTCACTATTGCTGGCACGTAAGGATATTCGGTTACAAACATATGAAAAATGGCAAACAGGAACAGCCCTACTGGTTCACCCAGTCTGTCTCGTTTAATTGCGATGTCTTATGCATCATAATTCATACACTTCCAACCCCATCCAGAGTCATGTAATCTCCTGGGAGCGATGAAAAATCAGATAAAAACTTAGGCCCATTGGTAGTGGGAAAACTTGGAAATATTCTCTCTAGTTCCATTAGGTGATTAAAACTAAAAGGATAAGGCTATTTACCAGAAACAACTCCTTTCACAATTTAATGCATGCAAGAGATACTATGAGGAAAACATGTAGTCATTGATAACTTTTAATTGATACCCTGGGGGAAAAAATGGATAAGACTGGAAAATGGGCACGGGGAGTCCAACACACGATTAACTTCTACCCAAACTTCAGGCTGCCTGCTAATTTAAATGTTAGTGACATAAAGCCCAGTGCTAAGGGCAGTGCTGAGTGGTTGCACGCATCAGCAAATTTGTGCGATGCTAGCACTGCTTAAAGCAGGGGAGGAACTTTCTGGATTTAAGATAACTAAGAAAATGGTAATAGAAAAAATAATGGTTGGAATTTTCTGAGCCCGCTGGCAGCGGGCGTGATAGGTGACGTGTGTGGAAAATATGGCGCAATCTGCTTCACAATGGCGTGAAGGCAGGTCGCGATCATCCGCTCAGCATATAATTAAAAGGCCATCCTGCCAGGCTCTTGGAACCCTGCCGTATCGTCCATCCACACGGCAGGAAAGCACGCCGACATGTTTCATAACAGTACGCGGGCAACGTGCG
The DNA here is from genome assembly GCF_017639515.1 of Carcharodon carcharias. Lineage (NCBI taxonomy): Eukaryota > Metazoa > Chordata > Chondrichthyes > Lamniformes > Lamnidae > Carcharodon > Carcharodon carcharias. The sequence continues at coordinate 174,839,979 of NC_054468.1, read as the reverse complement.
CTTGGCAGCCTTCACTATGGAGGAACAGAGGTGAGTGAGCAGCAGTGTTCTCCACAGCTCACCTATTGTTTTCAGGCCTCTCGGGCACTGGTGGGGTGTGGTTGCCGGCAGAAATTGATGCCTAGCCTTGGAGGTGACTGCTGGGTGGGGGGGGGGGCGGGGGGGACGGTGTCTGGGGGCAAGTGCTGGCCAGCTTCGGAGATGACTGCTAAGGAGGGAGGGAGGGTCAAGTGCTGTCCTGGTGCTGCATTCGAGGTGGGGAGCAGGGTAAGTGAGGGAAGTGGCCATGCATTAGGTACGTGTATAAACTGACCATGTCTCTGCAACTGAGACAGATCAGGCACAGCCACAGTGATATGATTGGGGTTGGGCTCCTAACTGTCCACCCATGCAAGCAACGTGGAGGCCCCAAAGGATCACCAAGCGCTCCATACCTTACCCCCCAGCACAGACTTCAAGCCTGCCACAGCTTTATTGGACTGCAGAGCAGCTGGACTGCACACAATGTACAATCTCCTCGCCAGCTCTGGCCATGTAGCAGTCACTGCTAGAGGCGCACACAGCCCCTTGCAATCTCAGCACCCTGGTTTGCACCAGTGTCCCCCATGTCGCAGGCTGACAGGGCAGCCATGCAGCGCACTCATCTCTGGCCATCTGAGGGGTGACCAGCACTCTCCAGGAAGCGTTAAGGGGCAGTCACACAGGACCAGGAAAGGTACTAAGTATAGCCATGATAACCACGTCTCTTTATCTTTCATGCTGAAGGAGGACCAGGTCAGGATCATGGATCCTGGTGACCTAGTTGTATGCCTGATGGCCGACAGAGACCATAGAAGATAGAGGAGAGAGTGACTGAGACTCCTGGCCACGCAAAGACAGGACAGCAACCTCATGGAGAAGGAGCAGCAGGGGCTCCCACACACACTGCCCAGGAGCGACAGTGAGCCATGACTGGTCGGCGCCTAGTGACACCCAGGGTCTATAGATGCCGTCTGCCATTCCTGCAGATGACTGAGGATGTCTTGGAACCTGGTGGCTCACATCTGTCACTTACTACTACTCACAAATGCATCCATGAGGTCATGGATGCCATCTTCTCCATGGCACACAACTTTGTGCCTTTCGCCCGGGACCAGGACAGGCAGGATGCAAAGGCCATTGGATTCACCCTGATCTCGGAATTCCCACAAGTGCAGGGTGTGATTGACTGCACTCATGTGGCGCTCAGGTCTCCATCGCTACACTCGGTGGACTTCATCAACCACAAGCGTTTCCACTCACTGGACGTGCAGCTGGTATGCGACCACCAAAAACACACCCTGCAGGTGTGCGCACGGTTTACAGGGAATGTCCATGACGCCTACATCCTGAATCGATCACAGATCCCTGCAGTCTTCCAGGGTCCACAGAGGCTGCAGTGTTGGCTCCTTGGGGACAAGGGCTAACTGCAGAGACCGTGGCTGATGACACCTGTGCGGCGGCCTCAGACTGCAGCAGAGTGACACTATAATGAGGCTCACACAGCAGCTCACAGCTTGGGGGAGCAGACCTACAGGTTACTGAAGATGCGGTTCCGGTGCCTGGACCGGTCTGGTGGAGCCCTGCAATATAGTCTGCAGAGGGTGTCACGCATCGTCGAGGTCTGCTGCACCCTTTTACAACCTGGTGCTGCAACAGGGAGTGGAACTGGCTGAGGAGGAGATGGAGGAGCTGCATGTCTCCTCTGATGGGGATGAGGGTCAGGGTCCTCAGTGGTGACCATGATGGGGATGAGCTCTGATGCTGGCTAGACAAGGCAGGCATGCTCAGGAGGCCCTCATAACTGCCTGGTTTGTGGAGGGTGATGATTTCATGCAGCGAGGACACTCCATAGATCTTCACATAAACTTTGAGAATGCCTGACTCCTGTCTGACCGAGGGCAGCTCACTTGCACTCCATGATCAAGGCCACCTCAGAGACACAGCCATGAAACTTTAGACGCATCTGATGCTGTGTCTGCTTTCAGCACCTCAGCCCTTCAGGAGCTGGTGCACAGCATCAATGGCTGCAGATGCCTTAAAGGTGCTGCGAGCACACAGAGAGAATGAAAGAACTCTGTGGCGCCTGCCCACTACATTCTGGCAGCGATGACCAGCACTGCCAAGGTGCAGGTATCAGGAATGTTTTCAGGGAGTGTGAGGCTGGACCATCACTATGGTCTGAAGGCTGCATAGAGCACAGGGAAGAGGCCCTGGAATGAGACACCTGCCTTTTATCTTGTGCAGAAAGGCTTCACATGTGAGTAACAAGAACACTGCTCATCAGGACAAGAAGCCACAGGCAGGGAGACATTCTTAGGAGTTTATTGACAATAGTGAACAGTGTGTAACATGATCAACACCCGTGCCCAGGCTGTGCAACTATTTTTACCTAACTGTCCTAACCCTGCCGCTATGTCTTTGGTGCTCTCCGGATATCTACAGCAGAGGTGGAGGCAGCCTGCTGACTGTGACACCCTGTCTGTGATAACTTTGGCGGGCGTCCTCTGGAGGGCCGAGACTTGGACAGTTCCGACCTGATATCAGGGTCCTGCTGTGTGGCAGTGGTCTCCTTCTCTGCCTGTGAAGCTGGAGCTGCGGAGGTCACAGGAAAATGGGATTTGGACGGGCCAGTCACTCCCAGAGTCACTTCCTTCCTATGGGTCCCCAAGGGCCCCTGACTGACTACGTGAGCGGAAGGGGTAGCTGGAGTGAGATCGAGCTGCCCAGCACCCCTCTCACGTACATACTATTGGAGGCCAACTTTGGTATCAGCAATGGAATTAAGCCCATGTAGCATTGTAGGAGTGACGCCCTGGACCAATGTCTCCATGGTGGCTGCCATCCTGCCAGTGTTGACCTCGGTGTGTTGCCATGCCAGCGCTATCACCTAAGCCTGAAGAGGGACTCCTCCATCGTGCCTTACAATCTGAGGAGTACAGCGGACATCCCTTTCTGATGTTCCTGAGCTTGCCTTTGCAGCTCCAGCAATTGTGACATGACCGAGTCCAGACGCTTGTCACCTGACTCGGACTCAGCAACGTTCTGGCCTTCAGCAGTCCTCCAAGTGCCAGGGGCCTGGGAAGTCCATGCTTCTGCCTGCTGTGGATCAGAAAGTGCGATGTGCTCAGCAGATTGTGATCCCGAGGCTACTCTAAAGCTAGGTCCCACTGAGGTGTGTGTCTCTGCGCTGGTGGACGGTGTAGGTGAGCGCTGTGACGGGTCTTCAGGGAGGGTGCCTTCAGATTCCTCTTCAGAGATTTCTTCGGCGCTTGATTGGAGGCCCAGAATCCTTTCAAAATATAGAAGGTCCCGGACAAGCTAAACAATGGCAAAATTTTCAAAGCTGTTTTACCTGGTACCACAACACTTTCGGTCTTGCAAGTAAAGATAACAAAGGCCAAGTTAGCACTTTGCTATGTACTGTCAGGAGCTTCGCAGATGACATGCTGGCCAGACAGGGGGTGAACAAAGAGACAGCCTCCCACGAGAATGTCATCAGCACCTTTGACTCATACTTCGGTCTTCATAAAAATATTACCAAAGAGAGGATGAAATTTAATGACCGCCGTCAAAAACAGGATAAAGGGATTGACTCATTCATCAATGAATTGTACCGCCTAGCTGAAAATTGTGAGCATGGAACACTAATAGATGACCTGATCAGAGATAAAATAGTCAATGGTGTTTTAGTTGAGAATGACTCTGACTTCTTACAATCTCAGGAAGATTTAAATTTAAGCAAAGCTGTACAACTGGCCAGATGGCCAAAGAGCGGAGGCAGAATAAGGCTTTTGTTAAAGATGCGAGTGAAATCTCCCAAGAACAGTCCAATGGAGTAGTTCAATTTGTGAGTTGTAAAATCAAAAGTATAGCAAGGCAGCAACCAAGGAAATGACTGAAAGGAGCCCGCTGCCATTTTCCAATGCCCCTGCCTGTGGAGGACAGAAGGTCCACAGGCAGGAAGAATACCCTGCCCAAATTGCGCAGTGCCATGGGTGTGGCAAGTTAAACCATTTTAAAGTGGTCTGCCATTCCAGGAAATCTGTGTTGATACGATAGTAGATTTCCATTGAAGGAATCTCCTTCAAGAAATTCAAGACCTTGACAACCAGGAAAGCACCTTCCTAGGAGAAATAAAGGAAAATAAAAACTAGTATTGGAATGCGGACATTGATGCACTTGGGCATCTGACCGAATTCAAGCTAGACACAGTAGCTGGTGTCTGTGTTATCTGACAGAGTTTCATGGCTGAATAATGTGACACTACAACCATCCTCTATTCATCACGAGGGTCCATGGGGGATCAAGTTAAATGTTCAAGGTCAGCTCGATATGCCACTAAGATGCAAAGATAGAGAAATTTCTGAAACATTGTACGTTATCAAGAATGCTCTTTGCTAAGCAGCCAAGCTAGATAGCTCTGAACCTGCTTATAAAAGTTGAAGTTAATGCAAAAACACAAGATAATGAATTTAGAAGGGAATTTCCCACACTTTTCAAAAGCTTAGGTAAGCTTAAAACTATCACAACACACTCATGACAGATGCTAAACCCATTTGTCTATTCACGCCAGGGAAAGTCCCACACCCACTTCTGAAAAGAGTCAGGAGTGAGATTGAGGCGTTGCTGCAACAAAGGGTCATTTCACCAGTCACTAAACCAACCAGGTGGTGCTCTGGCATGGAACCAGTACCAAAGCCTAATGGCTCCATTCAAATCTGCATTGATCTAACCCACCTCAACAAGGCAGTGGAAGGAGAAATCCAGCTGTGTCTTGGTCTTGTTTAACCTTTGTAAGTAGTTGGCATATAAATAAATGTTTTTGAACAAAAGACCACTGCCTCCAACAAGATCTCTTCTGGAGCAGGAAGCAACAAATCCTAAGATAAACCCACAATAACAGAGTATCCAGGAATATTTAACAATCAGTCCTACTCTTCTTTGAGCCAAGCCTCTGTTATAGCTACATCATCATATTTCCACATTCAATCTGCGATTATAACTCACCAATTTTATTAACCATACTCTGTGCATTCACATACATGCACATTAACCCTGAATTTGGGCGTTATTACTTTCTCCCTTACTCTGACCCCACCTAATAACTTACTATTCCCTACTCTAGTGCTATTTATCTCTCCCAGTATTCTGTGCACCTTGGTATTCCTCTCTGATATTTACTCCTGGTTCCCACGCTCCTACCAAGTTAGTTAAAACCCTCCCCAGTAGCACTGGCAAATTACTCTGCAAGGAACTATTTAGGTGCAACCCGTCCAGCCTGTACAGGTCCCATCGACTCAGAGTCTGTCCCAATGTCCCAAGAGTCTAAAGCCCTCCTTCTTGCACCATCTTTCCAGCCACGCATTCATCTGCTTTATCTTCCTATTTTTATACTCATTTGCTCGAGGTACTGGGAGTAATCTAGAGATTACTACTTTTGAGGTCCTGCTTATTAATTTCCTACCTAGCTCCCTAAATTTTACTGCAGGATCATATCTCTCTTTCTGCCTACGTTGTTCGTACTAATGTGTACTACGAGTACTAGCTGTTCAGCTTTCCCCATTCAGTGACATCCTTGACCCAGGCACCAGGGAGGCAACACACCATCCTGCCACAAAAATGCTTATCTATTCCTCTATCAAATCACCTATCACTATTGATCTTCCAGTTTTCCTTGTACTCCCCTGTACAGCTGAGCCACCCGTGGTGCCATGGACTTGGCTCTAGTTGCACTCCCCAGATGAACCATCACTCTCATCAGTATTCAGAACTGAATACTGGTCGGAGACTATTTACTCTTGGATGGTAAAATGTAACAAGTGTTGTTCCAGGGATCTGTACTGGGCCCTCAGTTTTTCATCATATAGATGACCTGAGTGAAGGAATGGAGAGTTGTATATTAAGGTTTGCTGATAGTACCCATTTTGGAAGCACAGTAAGTTGTTCAAATAGGATCAGGGTGTTATATTCAAACCAATTTCCACCTAAGTCACATAGATAGATTAAATTAGTGGCAAAAATTTTAGCAGATGGAGGTCAATGTGGGGATGTGTGAAGTAATCCACTTTTGATTTAAGAAAGACCAATTGTAATATTTTCTTAGTTGTGACAGACTAAGAACTGTGGAGGTGCAGAGATTTGGATGGTCAAGTACACAAATCACAGGTACAAAAGCTACGTCAATAGTCCCAATCACAACACTGCTGTTAAAGTGTGATGTATTCATTATTCAGTTTCACTGTAAAATTTAACAACAGTTTAAATAAAGGTGCAACAAGCCATCAAGAGAGATGCAGAGGAAGATATGATCAGGTAAACCCAGCTGGTATTATTAACTTCCAATGGCTGATTGCACTGCGACACTTCCACAGCCCAAGGGACAGTCACCTACTGCAGCAATGTCTAGAGAATGGTACAGAGAGGTGTAAATAAAGGGATGGGGGAACTAATGTAAAAGTTATGGTATAATTCTCCTTTGCTTCTCTCTACAGGAAGAATTGGTTAAGCAAAGTGGGAAGTCCAAGCTCTCGCATTGACCAAGCACATTTTTCAAATGAGAAAGAGATCTCCAAACTGGACTTCAGTAATTTCACCACCAAATACTAATAGCATGATCTTACATTGCTCCCCAGTTCACAGCCAAAGCAATCAGTTGGAATTGTGTTAGCATTGTTCATATTCAACTGAGTGCCTCTAACTGCATGACTGCTGCTTATTGGAAAAGCTTTTCTTTCTTACTAAAACAAGCAAATATCTACTGTTCAAAAGAAGTGATATGAAAAAAGATTGCACTAATATACAAAGGGATACTACCTTGTAGAACTGTAAACTGAGGATGATTTTTTTTCTCAAAAGATGCTGTTAAGAGATCACGTTCATCAAATTAAAAATAAACTCCCGTGGAAGCACACTGCTATTCTGTCCTCACTTGAAAACGTTTATTTTAAAAATATGAACCAATTAGTTTTGCAGTCACAATATATAAATAAGAAAATAGGAATAAAAATAAGTTAACTGTCGACTGTGGTATTCAAGTCATTTTTAATTATTGTGTATTAAATTGCTTTGAGAGCATTAAAAAATTCCATTATGTCTCCAAAAGCTAGTGTTATATATATGATTTAACATTCTTTGCGTTGGTCAAGTAGTAAAAATGTTTTAAACTTACTATGCCTGCCTTTTTATTTGTTTATCCATTATCAAGAAGCTTTACATTTGCTGTTCTAATTGAACATACCACTGTATGTGTCATCCTCTCAGCAGTGGAGTAGTTGACTGAGTGTAGATCAAGAACAGATGTGGTCTGTGTGTGTTCTTAGCTTGTGTGACACCGATCTGTCAACTTTTCTTCTGATTTTCATTCAGGACTAGTTTTGCCATTAATCTTCACTCCTTTTATGAGAGCTGTCTCTAAACCCTAGACATGTTACATCATCTCAGATAAAAACACATTTCTAAGAAACAATGCGAGGTGTAATAGGATTTAAATCATAAAACACATTTAATTGTAAATTAAACTATGGCCTTTAATTAATATAGCATGAAAATATGTAATAACTGATTTTACAAAATGATGATCCCAGCAGAGAATCTCAACCACCAGCAGCATGTAATTGTCATCACAAGGTTTCCCACCGGGAGTACAATTTTTAAACATTGTTCTAATGAGGTTTAGCAATGAAATCTTTCATATCTGTGTCCACATCATGGGCCACAGAGGCTATAGCGCACACTATATGCACAGTGCAATATAAGTGACCCAGTAGCACCTTATATGCATGCAGCCTGTGCAGCAGTTGTATGCAAAGTTTCTTAAAGCCCAGGTTTGATGCAAATGAGGGCAAGTGCACATTATAGGAAAAGAGCGCCTGAACAGCACTCCATACGCTAAGTGCCCACATAAAGAATCATGGCCAGAGTGGTCTCCTGAACTGGTTCTATTGGCTAAGGGGATCGGAGGGTGATTTTCCAGATTTTTTTCCTTCCTAATTGGACTGGGTTTTTATCTATTTTCTCTTGCCTTTCCCATGATTATTAGGTGGGATGGGGAACGTATATACATATATATTGTGATGAAGGAGGCAATGTAGTTCTGTGAGACAGGCTGGATGAACCAGAGGGTCATTTTCTGTCGGATGTTGTTGGTAAACAAAACCGACACTGGAAGAGGGGCCTCTTACTTTCAGTTGTGAAAGATGCATAATTGTATTTGGTATAGCTGTCTGCGTTACTGTTTCCCTGTTATATTACTGTAGATGAATAAACTTCTTGCAGTCTTTCTGACATCTGCTTAAAATTGTTCTGCATCTGACATTTGTGCCAATTTCTCCAGCAAATTGGGTTAGTGTGCTGAGTTTATGAAAATCTATAGGTATCCCTACGGGCATAGTACTTAATTTTCAAGGTCTGATCACAGGAGACATACTAGACAAGTTACCATTACATTTCAGATGTTCTGTCAGATCCTACCTTTCGCTGCCTCACTTGTGGACAGAGCCATGATCTTGTATGTGGATATGAGAGAAGACATTTGCATGGGAAGACTATGGATAATTTTCACTCTGGACAGGGTAGGAAAGCTGGTGACCGTGGATCAACTACATGTCAAACATGCCACCTGATCTGCAGCCACTAGCACTCCCCGACACCCCCGTGGGTCTCCCCCCACCACCCCCGCACAGAACACCCAGCCCACCATGACTACATCCCCATGGAGCTGCCCCTATCCCCATGGAGACTCTTCACCCCACCTTGCCAGGCTCAACACTCACTGCCCAGCCAAGTCCCCTCTAAGGCCCCACCAAGGCTTGATCCGACCACCCCAAGACCTAACCCTCCCCCCAAGGCCTGACACCCCTCCCCCAAGGTCCAGTAACCCCACCATCACCCCCAAGGTCCGGCATCCTCCCAAGACCTGACCCCTCCAGCCCCTGAGGCCCAGCACACCACCCCCACTGTGGCTTGAACCACCCATCCCACCTGAGGCCCAATCACCCACAACCATGTGTCCTGATCCCCCACCCCCTGAGATCTGTTCCCCCCCACCCCCCCCACCCTGCCAAGGCCCGATCTCCTACCCGACTCCTCCCCCCCCGCCCCCCCGGAGGCCTAGTCCCCACAAGGCCTGATCCGCCACCTTCCCAAGGCCCAACCCTCCCCTGAGGCCCAACCCTCACCCTCTCTGAGGCCAGACTCCCCCGAAGCCCAATTACCCCTTACCATGGCCTGACAGCACTCTCCCCCACCTGAGGAGCCTGATTCCCCACCCCACCCCAGATGCCTGACTCCACCCTGCCCCACCCCTCCACCCCCACCACACCCCCTCTCCCTTGGTAAGGCCCAACACCCCTGAAGCCCATTTCCCCTATCCTTCCCCCCACTTCCGAGGTTCAATTTCAGATAAGTAACTGGTATCGGAGTGGCAATCCAATGCTGAAGTAGCATGATTTTCCCTTGTTATGCCATGTGTGCCCCATTCTTAACTAAGTGTGCTTTGTAGGTCTGTATAATCTTAGTGTAATCCTAATGTTATAAGTTCATTTGTGACTTCAATAAACCCAGTTTTGTTTCTTGCACCAAAACCAGTTGTCTGCTGCACTTTGTCACAACCCCCAAATAAGTCCAAGGTCTAGAACCCAGGGAGTGGGAGCAATTCGGACCACTCAGAAGTCAGAGGTGAAGCTGACACACCACCACCTCCTACATACATTACTCACAATGCTGCTGCCTTTGTGAAGTTGTTCTGTGACCGAGTTAAAATTTTGTACATGTGAATGCCCATTCTCTTGTCAGGTCCTTTAATTCTTTCACTCTAGGGCAGTAAATGGGTTTCACAGTGGTGTCATTGTTACCCTTGCCACTAATTCCATCCCCAACACCTGCCACTGTCTTCAGTTGAACAAGTTTGTTTGTAATCTTACCATCCAATGCTAATCTGAGTTTCTGACGCCATATATCCTCCATCACAAGGACTACCTATTTCCACCTCTATAACATCACCCCGGCTTTATCCCATCCATGCCTCATTTACCTCCAGACTCAACTGTTGCAATGTTCTTCTGGCTAGCCTGTTTCATATTCCGCAACTTGCAGCTCATCTAAAACTCTGATGCCCATATCTTACCTCATATCAGGCCCTGCTCATCCATCATTCATGTCCTCGTTGACCTATATTGACTTCCCTGTCCCTTGATACCTTTCATTTAAAATTCTCATCCTTGTCTTTCAATCCATTAAGTCATCTCGCTATCTTTGTAACTTCCTCCAGCTGTACAACACCTCTCTGATCCTTTAGGATCCTGGCCTTTTGAGCTTTCTTCCTCCCTTAGGCTGCCATTGGCAACTGTTCCTTCAGCCACCAAACCTTACAGTCTGAAATACCCTCCTTAAACTCCTCTGCCACTACACTTCCAATGTCTTCCTTTAAGACCCTCCTTAAAACTCAGGCCAGGCTCTTGATCATCCTTTTTGATATCGCTGTCTGTGGCTTGTATCAATTTTCATTCAGTTGTGCCTCTGTGAAGCACTTTGAGACATTTTTCTATGCAAAATACATTATATAAATGCATGTTGTTATTTATGTTGACGGAAAAGCACAGGGAAAAGTTATATGCGCAACCACAAAACAGAAGACCTGCACAGGTAAATAGTCACTTAGTAGTACAGAACTTGAGTATTGCTGAAAAAAGAAACATGCTGTGAAACTTTTTGTCTTGCACTCACCAGGACAGATAGAAGAATGTCAACTTTCAAAGGCAACAACAATTTATATTGCGTGAGAAAAGTGTGTTAATTGGTTGACAAATCGACTCGGATTGCTCAAGGTGTTATGATGGAGAATGCACCAGCCAGCTATTGTCCCACATGCTTTTGTTTAATTTTAAAAAGATGCAATGCCTGGAATTGTTCTTTTTGTCTCAGAGGACAGGGCGCATGAATATATGTACCTTCTAGCAAGGTAAGTGAGCTATATTGTGAGCCTGAATGATATTCTTAAATTGGTTGTCAGTGTATTTCTTAGCACACTTGGGATTGTTCAGCAAATGCTGCCCAATTGTAGAATCACATCTAACATTTGACATTATGTTCCGAGTTTTGCAAGCACAGTCTGGTTGAGTACTGTCAGTATTCTGCCCATTGCGAACAGCTGAATGCATACTCTGTCTGATGCGATCCCCTAGTCATTGGGCCATATGGTCTTAGTACCTGGCATCGTACTGACACTGAAACTCATAAAGCACATTACTCATTTTTCTGATAGGCAAAACATCTTTTTGGCTTGACGGCAGCATCCTGGTACTAGAAAATACCACTTGTGTTGCTACTGTATAGTAGCAGCATGAAACAACTACCTTCATCTGTTGCTCAAATTTTTGAGATACCTTACCCTTCCAGGTAATTTAAGGTAGACTGGGTCTGAAAGTGGTGGCCTTGGGCCCGTTCGTGAGCATGTGCAAAACACAGCGAGCAATGATCTGATCGGGATAAGGATGGCTTTAATGCACCCTATTCCAGCTAAAGGCTATCCTGATCAGCATTTTCTTCTTTTATTTTAATGTTTTTAAAAGGCTGCAAACAAGTTTTCTACAGAATGAATTTCCTTATAGCTTCTCCCACTGTAACTTACGCAGAAATCCTGTTTATGCTTATGCTATGGCAGCAGAGTTGGAGAAACATGGAAAAGTACCCCCCGCCCCTACCCCCACCGCTCCCAATCCTTCCCTCCCAATAGTTTAGCTGACTAAAGTTAGTAGTACGTGCATCAATGGAAGCGTAAATGAACAGACCAACAGGGAGCTTGGGTGCAATTTCCTCTGCAGGCTGAAACCTTTTTGCAACATTTCTCTCAAAGGAGCAGTAGTCGTGGATTATGGGGTTCATAATGTTTATGCTTCTGAAGCCCTTCTTCCATCTACAAAAATGAACACAACAGAAGAATTTTATCTGTGTAGAATTTAGTTATGCAATTAAACATGTATAATTTTTGTTTTACCTACTTAATGTGAAATTTGTTGCTTGTAGTGAGCAACAACCCTCGACTCCAATGTTGGAAACAATCAACAGGTCAGGAAGCATCTGTAGGAAGAGAGAAACAGTGTTAACATTTCATGTCAATGCGCTTTCAGCAGAACTGGTCATTGACCTGAAAGGCTATCTTCATTTGTCTCCATCTGCTATTGAATGTTTTCCAACATTTTCTGTTTATTTAATTTCAGATTTCCAACATCTGAAGTATTTTGTTTGTTTGCATAAATATGCTTACATGCGGGATTTTAAAAATACAATAATCCTTTGCCTATCCAAGAAATGTTATACATAGGAACATCATAAATGGAAATAAAAAATATACACCATTTTCATTGGGGAAGGGGGATTAAGTTATAGAATTATAAAACTAAGATAAGGGCTGCAATCTACCTCACTCCTCGATGATAAACCTGTTGCCCACCATTGTTCCCATCTGCAAGTGTGGCCCCTGTCTGCAGATCAAAACGCCAGATACCAGGCACCAAAGAGCATGGTGTCCTCCTATGCCAAAGTTGAGCACAGTCTGCCTCACTTATTTTACCTGCTCCTTCAAAGACTGCTGTCCAGCTCCAGGGATGTTAATATAGTACTGCACATTACACATAGACCACGGGTTCAGACAAACATCAGCGGTACTGCTGCAGTTGCATTTACCATTACGCATGCAAGGCCAGGTAACAACACGGTGGCCAAAATAAGGCAAAAAAAGTTGGATTTTACCTGCAACAGTACTGGAAGTGGAGGACAAATTGCTGTTTGGGTGGTTAAAGTGGCAGCATGCAGGTACAGTACAGTATTTTTGGCTGATCTCTTGAAAACTTCTCACAGACACTTAGGGGGCTATGAGCCACCAGCTCAGAACTCCTGGGGTAAATCATATCAGGGAAATTATAGGATTCGTTTCAACCATTTACTTTGGTTACTATGGAATTAGTTTTGGAGTTAACCAATAACCGCCCCATCGGTCCACCTGCAAGCACAAATAGAGTGATGGCAGATGTCGTTGACAGTGCTGTCAAACAGCAATTACTCAGCAATAACCTGCTCATTGAAGTTTCATCTGAGTTCTACCAGGGCCACTTGGCTCCATACCTCATTACAGCCTTGATCCAAACATGGACAAAACAGCTGAATTCCAGAGGTGAGGTGAGAGTGACTGCCCTTGACATCAAGGCAGCCTTTGACCCAGTGTGGCATCAAGGATCCCTAGCAAAACTGGAGTCAATGGGAATCAGGGAAAAACTCTCCACTGAATGGGGTCATATCTAGCACAAAGTAAGATGTTTGTGATTGCTGGAGGCCTATCATGTCAGCCCCAGGGCATTGCTGGAGGAGTTCCTTGTTACAGTATCTTAGTCCCAACTATTTTTAGTTGTTTCATCAATGACCTTCCGTCCATCATAAGGTCAGAAGTGGGGGTGTCTCCTGATGATTGCACAGTTGCACAGCGTTCAGTACCGTTCTCAGCTCCTCAAGTACTGATGCAGTCCTTGTTCAAATGCGGCAAGTTCTGGACAACATTCAGGCTTGGCTGATAAGTGGCAAGTAACGTTCTCACAAGTGCCAGGCAATGACCATCTCCAATAGGGGAGAATCCAACCATCTCCCCTTGACATTCAATGGCATTATCATCACTGAAACCCCCCCACCCACCCCCCGCCCCACCCCCCATTGACATCCTGGGGGTTACTATTGACCAGGTGCTGAACTGGACCATATAAATACTGTGGCTACAAGAGCAAGTCAGAGGCTAGGAGTTCTGCAGTGAGTAACTCACCTCCTGATTTCTCAGAGTCTGTCCACCATCAACAAGGCAAAAGGCAAGAGTGTGGGAAGAAGAAAGGGCACATGGAAGTGGGGACTCTGCTGAAGATGCTCCCACTTCTCATCCCTTGCCCTCTCTCCTGGCTCTCCTACCCAGTCAAAGTCCCACATGTTGCCCCTGCCCCAATGATGGTTTGCCCTTGCATAGCTGCTACTGGGGCAGGCTTTGGCAGGTCTTCCTGGGCCCTAAAACCCCGAGGACATCCACCATGAGCATCCCATGTGTCAGAGCAGGGGAACAAGCAGTCATCCTTCAGCTCTGCTAATCCATAAAGGTAGCACCACATAGAAGTAATAGGAAAAGAAAATATTTTAGTTACCCTATGGGATTTATTTGGGCAATCGTAAAAATGTCAATATGATGTAAAGTATTGCATACCTTTGTTACTTTCAGGTTCATTTTACTCCAGTGTTCTCCATGATGGACTCCAACTCTCCACCCTCCATAAACTTAATTTGTAAACTTAGTTTAGTCTAAAATTCCATGGGTCCTCAGCTTCCCACTCCTGCAGCTCCAATCCTCTCTGAAGAACCATGTTGTGCAAGGCTCAGCAGACCACAACCATTCTGGAAACCATTGCTGGTACAAAGTGAAGAGCACCCCAGGTCCATCTAGAGACCTGAATCACATCTTCAGCAACCCAATGATTTGCTCTATGACTGCCCTTGAGCTCATGTGGTTCATGTAGTATCTTTCCTCTGGTGCCAGTGGTAAGGTTCCTCACAGGTATTATCAATCACATCCTTAGAGTATAGCCCTTATCTCCAAGGAGCCACATCCTGACTCTGTTTGGAGGTGCAAAGGTCTGTGGGAGATGTAAGTGGTGCAGAATGAAGGATTCATGACAGTTCCACGTCTTGCACAAACATGCATGAAAACCCAATGGTGGCCACATACCAGCTAAACATTGATGAGTAGAACTCCTTTCAATTAACAAAGACTGTTGGTTAATCTTGATTACCATGGGCTGGACTTAATGTTCCTGATGTGGGTCCCACCTGCTAATGGGAGAACCTACGGGAAACCACTTCACTTTGGTCGGGGAGGCCCAGCCAAACTAAATGTCTGCAGGCACATAACTGGCCAGCATCAGGCCCTCCCCAGAATTTAGGACCCCAGGCACTGAAATCCCACTCACCAAGAGCTGCTGGCCAATAGCTGCCACTATGTTATAAGATGTTGTGTTCGGTAGGTTTCGTGAAGAGATTCTGAATCTTGTATAGTTTAACAGTAAGTGTTTATTAACTACTAGTAACTATATACTAGTAACTATATGGTATAAGGTCTAAGCTGGGAGTTGTCTCCATGTTTGTTTCTACACAAGTACAAGATTGCCCTCCAGACTCGGGTCATGTGTATCTTTACATCACAGTGTGGGCGGTACTGTACCCAGTCCTACATTAACCCTTTCTATGCTGGACCCCTATACTACAGCGGCCAAGTAGCAACCCAGAAGTTACAGCACAGGCTGCTCACAAGTCATCCACTTTAAAATAGCACATGTGCACAACTGTGCAAAAAATTTGAAAGGTACTGCACACTTAAGTGAATTGGCAGTACAGAACCAAAAAACCATTAAGGAGGTCATTAGTCTTGCCTCTCCAATTGTAGTCAAAGTAGCACCAGCAATGGCTTCATTTCCAGCCTCATCCCTTTCCCTTTTTACTACATCATTTACATGCTGCCCTTTGGCATTCACATTCACGCTGATAACACTCAGCTTTACCTCTTTAAACTCCTCCACTGTCTCTGTGCTGTCAGACATCCAGTCCTAAATGAGCCATTTATTACTTCAGTCAATCATCAGGAAAATTTGATTCCTGCTAATAGCTTCATACCCTTGCCTCTGTCATCAGCTTCCATGGTCACCATTCACTGAACCAGATGATTTACAACTTTGGCTTTCTGTGTTCCAAAAAAGAGTCATATTGGACTCAAAATGTTAACTCTGTTTTTCTCTCCACAGATGCTGCCAGGCTTGCTGCGTTTTTCCAGCACTTTCTGTTTTTATTTCTGTTCTACCCTGATTGAGTTTCAGGTCCATATCTTATCCTCCACAAAGACAGCCGACTTCTATCTCTGGAACATTGCCAACAACTACCTCAGCCCATTTTCTTCCCTCAGCCATCCCTTTGTTACTTTCAGGTTCATTTTCCTCCAGTGTTCTCCATGATGGACTTCCGTTCTCCACCCTCCATAAACTTAATTTGTAAACTTAGTTTAGTCTAAAATTCCATGGCATATATCCAGTTCCACTTCAAGTGCCAGTCAACCAGCACCTCTAAGCTCATGAACCAATATTGTTTCCTGATTCCCCAGTGCCACACATTTAAAATTTCACCCTTGTGTTTAAGATCCTCCATATCTCTTTAACTTCTTCCTGTGCTCAGCCCATCTTACAAACTCTCCACTCTTCTGATTTCAGTATCTTGTATATCTATTATTGCCCACCATTTGCAGCAATCATCTCAGCCCCACACTCAGTCAAGAATTTCCTCCACTTTTGCATCTCTCTCCTTTTAAGAACTACCTCTTTGATAAAGCTTTTGGCACGCCTCTTAATCTCGCCTTCTCTACCTCAGCATTATTTTTTGCTGCTTATGCCTCAATATGAAATGCCTTGGAATGTTGTTCTAAACTAAAGATCTTCGATAAATGTGAGTTGTAGAAGTGTGAAAATTCAACAAGTATGGATAACCGATCACAGTAATGTGAATTAAATAAAACAGGATGTTTCTCTCCTTCCTCCCCATATATCAAAAGTTGTCCCTTTCTGTTTAGAAGCAGAAGAACATTTTGGTAGCTCCTGCATATAAAAGGTGACTTTAGAGAAGGTAAATGGCCACTACCTCAATTCCTAATAAAAATAATCATAATATTTATGGAATTAGAGTTATGAAGCAAACAGCTTAAAACTTTGTTTAAAGGAAGAAAAACAAGTTCAATGTAAAGAAGAGTGGTGTCCCTAAAGTTTTAATTGTGGGGCCACTTCTATTCACTGTATATAATTATGATTTGAATGTTGGACTTGAGGGACACGTGTTAATAGTTTCAGATGATACTGAAATGAGAGGTATAGTTTATTCTCAAAGGAAACTGCAAAGGGACAATGATGCAATGGGGGAATGGACTTAAAATGTAGCAGATGGAATTCAAATTAAGTATGAGGTAGTGCATTTTGGTTAAATAAAACTGGAGTAATTATACCCTGAATGTAACTATACTCTGGTGTTGAGAGCAACGAGTATTGGAGAAGCCAGTTGACAACTATTAAAAGCATCACCTCAGGTTGATAAGACTTAAAAAAAAACTAATGGAGTTCTGCATTTTATCATGAATCATAAAAATCAATAGGTGAAGATAGCCTATATAAAACCTTAATAAGATTTCGGAGTATACTCTGCAGTACTGAGGCGGAATCTTCCCGATGTAGAATGTAAGTGTGGGTCAGGACTATTCCCAGGTCTTGACCCCGCTTGATTCTGCATTGCGCCTTTTGTCGGACTCTCACAGGAAGCATCCACATTCGCCATCCAATTAAATACAGCGGTTGGAACAGCAGCGTGGTAGGTCCTAACGGAGGGCTCATAGCACTGACTGGGCAGCAGCCTGCCTCAGAGGGTGATATGGTTGCAGCTGAGGTAGATAGGGGAGCGCAAGGACAACTCAAAATTAAGCTGCTTTCGGATCCCTGCAGAGAATCTAAAAATAAAGGCGGCCCACAGCCGGAAGGGTCATCAATGTGGAGGTGAAACCCCTCCTCAGGATTGATTGTGGCTGCGGCTTTTTCACTGGGGCACTGAGAGGAGGCTCTGCTGGCCTGCTGCTGGGAGGCTGCCTAAGGAGCTGCTGAGCTTCGAACTCAGTGCGGGGGCCTTGTAAACTTAGAAAATACTGGCAGCTTCCGAAAATGGCCCCTAAGTGGGTCTAATTGGCTGTTTGCCTACCCCTGGGAAACTCGCCCAGAAGCGGAACAGCGTCGGATAGTTGATCCGACGCACAACTACCGTATCTGAATTTCCGCACCTCCCAGCGGCTCCGGCTCCAAAGGCGCCTCCATGGGCCTGGGGAGATTCCGCCCCTGGACTCAACAATATAGCAGGATTTGATAAAAGCAAAGAACTGCGGATGTTGGAAATCCCCAAAACAAAAATACCTGGAAAAACTCAGCAGGTCTGGCAGCATCGGTGGAGAAGAGCACAGTTGACGTTTCGAGTCCTCATGACCCTTCAACAGGGTCATGAGGACTCGAAACGTCAACTGTGCTCTTCTCCACCGATGCTGCCAGACCTGCTGAGTTTTTCCAGGTATTTTTGTTTTTGTAGCAGGATTTGATATTTTAGAGCAGGTAGATTACAGTTTTACTTGGATGCATCCTAGCATGAGGAAATGTAAAATCATGAAAAAAAAATTTCTGTCATTAGAACAATACAAATTATTGGTAAAAGTGTTCAAAATGAATAAAGGCTGGGGAGGGTAGATAGAAGCAAGAATGTTTCCAGGAGTCGAGGTTCAAGAACTAGAGATTTAGAACAGAGGAAAGAGAAACTTAAGAGCATTTTGAGGCTGTGGAATTTAGAGCCAGGGCCAATGACTGAGGCAGAAACTACATCAACACAACATATGTAGAAAAAAAGGGTTGGGAACAAGGTGAATAAATGTGATTAGAACTGTTCGCTTAGGTTTAGCATAAACACAACACAGATTGGTTGGGCCAAATGACATGTTTTGATTTTGTAAGTTCTACATATTTCCATGATTCTTAAACTTTATTTTTTCTTGCTTGGACATGCTCATAATATTAGAAAATAATGATGATTGAATGAAAAGGTTAAAATTGTCAGGGTTAATGAAATGTCTTTTTCTAATTCCTATAATTGCCACTTTGGACAAATGGTGTACATAAATATTTAAAATATCTAATAATTACCTAAACACATTGTTCTTTCAAGTATCCAAGACCGTATGCTGCTGAGATGAGAAATTCAACTTATTATTGGATTAGTGGAATATTACTGCTTTTATCTCTATATATTCTGCTCAGTCCAAATGAATGCACTGGTAGGAGGAACAGATTAAACAACAATGACTTATTTTATAAAGCACCTTTGGTAGCTGTTCCTTTAAACCAAATCATAAAGCATATAGAGTTTAGCTGCCAAATATCATGCTAAAGCCATTAATGTTGTGCTGAGGTTCCCTGATGCAGTATTACAAGATTAATTGGTTACAGCCCCAAGAGACAGTTAGTTCAAACTTAAACAATGTTGGGTAATTGCTTCAGCTTGTATTTGACTGAAGAATTCCTTTTTGAATTGGTAATTCAAATCCAAGAAGTCCCAGGATTAAAAAAAAACTTCTATTTAAGTTGAGGCGAAAGTTCCATGAGAAGACAGTTTAATAATTAGTCATTATTCCTTAAAGAAAGATGCATTTTAAAAGTTACAATATCATTATACTATGTGACCATTTGCTATGTGCCTCTTCATCTCTTTATAATTAATTGAAGATAATTAGTTTAAATTTTTATCTGGAACATCCCAGGTATGTCACATTGCTGTGGAAATAGGTCTTGCAGGGAGGTACTATTTTGTTTTGGATTTTTCCATGTGATTTCTACCAGAAAGGCAGTTGAAGTCAGCCTGGAAGCAGCTTTGAGACAAGCAGAGAAAAAGAATTTTGCAGAAGCTGTAGACCAGCATAGCAGAGGGCTTTCAGAAACTAAGGGAGTTTTCTGAAATAAAAACAGAAACTGATGGAAAAACTCAGCAGGTCTGGCAGCATCTGTGGAGAGAGAAACAGAGTTACTGTTTCGAGTCCATATGACTTCTTCAGAGCTGAAGAGAGGTAGAAAAATGATTGTTTTTAGGTTGTTAACAAGGGACAGGTGGAGAAGGTGGAGCAAAATAGAAAGTCAGGGATAAGTTGGAGGTCAGGAGAGATAAAATGACAACGATGTCATGGACACAAGACAAAGCTAGTGGTAATGATGGTATTAAAGACTAAAGCAGGTGTTAATAGTGGCATGAAGGTTAGATAGCAGAATGTGCAGTGAGCAGAACAAGGGTCAGCGTTTTCTGAAAGCAAACCATGAGCACAAAATACAGACTGAAATGTGGGGGATGGGAGGGAGGGGGAGGTGGGAAAAAATCAAAATGGAGGACAGAGTTCATGGTCTGAAGTTGCTGAACTCAGTGTTAAGTCTAGGAGGCTGTAAAATGCCTAATAAGAAGATGAGGTGCTATTCCTCCAGCTTGTGTTAGGCTTCACTGGAACATTGCAGGAGGCCAAGAACAGAAATGTGAGCATGAAAGAGATGGGGAATTGAAATGGCAAGCGACAGGAAGGCAGGGTTCATGCTTGTGGACTGAGCAAAGGTGTTCTGCAAAGCGGTCACCCAGTCTGTGTTTAGTGTCCCCAATGCAGAGGAGACCGCATTGTGAGCAGCGAATATGGTAGACTAAGTTGAAAGAATTGCAAGAAAGTTGGTGCTTCACCTGGAAGGAGTGTTTGGGACCTCGGCCGGTGAAGAGGGAGGAGGTAAATAGGCAGGCGTTACACTTCCTGCGATTGCATGGGAAGGTGCCGTGGGAAGGGGATTAGGTGTTGTGAGTGATAGAGGAGTGGACCAGGGTGTCATGGAGGGAATGGTCCCTGTGGAATGCTGACAGGGGAAGTGAGGGGAAGATGTGTTTGGTGGTAGCATCATGCAGGAGCTGGCGGAAATGGCTGACGATGATCCTTTGAATATGGAGGCTGATGGGGTGGAAACTGAGGACAAGGGGAACCCTAACATTGTTTTGGGAAGGAGGGAAGGGATGAGGACAGAAGCATGGGAAATGAGTCGGACACCGTTGAGGGCCCTGTCAACCATAGTGGGGATAACCTCAGCTCAGGGAAAAGGAAGACATGTCAGAAACGCTGTAGTGGAAGGTAGCATCATCAGAACAGATGCGACAGAGATGGAGAAACTGGGAGAATGGGATGGAGTCCTTACAGGAAGCAGGGTGTAAGGGGGCACAGTTGGGGTAGTTGTGAGAGTCGGTGGGCTTGTAATGAATATTGGTAGACAGTCTATCACCAGAAATAAAGATAGAGAAGTCAGGGATTGGAAGGGAAGTGTCAGAGATGGACCATGTAAAGGTGAGAGGAGGGTGGAAATTAGAAGCAAAATTGATTAATTTTTTCAGGTCCAGACAAGAACACCCACGAGAACGTCCAGGTGGTGGTGTTCCCATGTGTCTGCTGCCCTTGTTTTTCTAGATGATAGCGGTCATAGATTTGGAAGGTACTGCCTAAGGACCCTTTGTGAGTTCCTGCAGTGCATTACACTCGATGTGCCCCACAAAAAGACAGGCATAACTGGGGCCCATAGCCACACCTTTTATTTGGAGGAAGTGAGACAAGTTAAAGGTGAAATTGTTCATTGAGGGAACAAGTTCATTCAGATGGAGGAGAGTGGTGATGGATGGGGATTGTTCGGGCCTCCGTTCAAAGAAGAAGCGGAGAGCCCTCTGACCGTCCTGGTGGGGAATGGGGGTGTACAGGGATTGGATGTCCATAGTGAAGAGGAGGTGGTTAAGGCCAGGAAACTGGAAATTGGAAAATGACAGAGTGTCAGAGGAATCACGAATGTAGGTGAGAAGAGACTGGACAAGGGGAGAGAAAATAGAGTTAAGACAGGAAGAAATTACTCCAGTGGGCAGTAACGTGTTGACTCAATGGATCTACCAGGACAGCCCCGTTTGTGGATTTTGGGAAGGAGGTAGAAGTGAGCTGTTCAGGATTAGGGACTATGAGGTTGAAGGCTGTGGAAGGAAGATCTTTAAAGGAGAAGAGGTCAGTAACAGGCCTGGAAATAGCTTGATGTTCAGTGGTGGGTCATGGTCCAGGGGCAGGTAGGAAGAAGTGTCTGAGTTGATGCTTTGCCTCTGCAGGGTAGAGGTTGGTAAGCCAGACAACAACAGCACCACCCTTATCAGCAGGTTGGATAATAAGGTCAGGGCTGGACCGGAGAGAATGGAGTGCAGCAAGTTCAGAAGGAGACAGGTTGGAATGGTGAGAGGAGCAGAGAAATTAAGTTGGCTGAAGTCACGCTGACAGTGCTCAATGAAAAGATCAAGAGCAGGGAAGAGGCCAGAGGGAGGGGTCCAGGTAGAAGGAGAATACTGAAGGCAGGTGAAAAGGTCCGTTGAACAGGGGAAGGACTGCCACCCAAAGAAGTGAGCACAGAGACAAAGACGATGGAAGAAGAGTTCAACTTCATGCTAGGCCCAAAACTTTCTGATGTGGAATCATTAAGCAAAAGTGTAGTGAGACCCATGCTCCAGCTAGGGAGTCCACAATCATGAGGTGTTTCAGGGGATTTGGAGGCTCATCTAGCCAGATGCTAGTGGAAGGAGCCCAAGAATCTCATACCTTGGAGAATAGTACGAACACTGAGGAGACTTGAAGTGAATTCCTGAAAGCTGTGGCACACCTTGATCTGTCTCAGGAGAAGCAAAGGAACCCTCAAGATCCTGTAAAATAGAGGGGAGCCTTTAGGTAGAAGTAAGATTAGAACAGGAAATGGCCTGTTAAGATGTTTGGACTTAAAGAAAAAGGCCCAAATCTTCTAGTCTCTGGATTATTGGAGATTGGACCTATGACTGAAGTTGCACATTAGGACCCTGTAGAAATCCTGACACATGAACTTATGTGGGAATTGCCCAGGAAGTTTAAAGTTCAGATGGGCAACTCCCCTGCTCCCAGGACCTTGGCGCGAATGTCTCCGGTTCTGTTTGAGGACAGATCTGCGGTACTTACCTGGATAGCTACTGTACCCAGGAAAAGTTAAATGGATCAAAACCAGGTCTAACACCTGGCTAATTCCATAACTGACACCCCCAATCAACCCCCTGACCTCCTCACTCCCCCCGCCCCCCCAAACCACCTGACTAGCCCCCCCAGCCAACTGCCCAATTGCTCACCTGACCCAACAAGATTAGACCACCGACTGGACCTAAAAGACCCAATCTGACTACCCCCGAGAAGCAAGTGTTTAGTCAAGGAGGCATTTAGTTTGATTGTTACAATAAATGTCTTTGAAGCATAGCAACATGGAAAATAGGATCAAGAGTAGGTCATTCGGCCCTTCTAGCCTGCTCTGCCATTCAATATGATACTCTATCTCAACGCCATACTCCCGCTCTCTCTCCATACTGCTTGACCCCTTTAGAATCCAGAAATCTGTCTATTTCCTTCTTAAATATATTCAGTGACTTGGCCTCCACAGCCTTCTGTGGTAGAGAATTCCACAGGTTCACCACCCTCTGAGTGCAGAAGTTTCTCCTCATCTCAGTCTTAAGTGGTCTACCCCATATCCTGAGAATGTGACCCTTTGTTCCAGACAGCCCAACCAGAGGAAACATCATCTATGCATCTAGTCTGTCCATTCCTGTCAGAATTTTACATGTTTCAATGAGATCCCCTCTCATCCTTCTAAATTCCAGTAAATACAGGCCTAGTCAGCCCAATCTCTCCTCAAACGAAAATCCTGCCATCCCAGGAATCAGTCTGGTGAACATTCACTACACTCCCTCTATGGCAAGTATATCCTTTCTTAGGCAAGGAGACCAAAACTGCACACAATACTCCAGGTGTGGTCTCAGCAAGGCCCTGTATAGCTGCAGTAAAACATCCTTGCTTTTGCACTCAAGTCCTCTTGCAATGAAGGCCAACATACCACTTGCCTTCCTAACTGCTTGCTGCACCTGCATGCTTGCTTTCAGTGATTGGTGTACAAGGACACCCAGGTCCCTTTGTACATCAACATTTCCCAATCTATCACCATTTAAATAATACTCTGCCATACTCTGCACAACTTCACACTTATCCATGTTACACTGCATCAGTCATGTATTTGCCCACTCAAGCTGGCTAAATTGCCTTGAAGCCTCATAACACCCTCCTCATCACTCACATTCCCAAGTTTAGTGTTGTCAGCAAACTTGGAGATATTGCATTTGGTTCCCTCATCCATATCATTGTAATATACTGTGAATAGCTGGCACCCAAGCACTGATCCCTGCAGTACCCCACTAGTCACCGCCTGCCACTCCGAAAAATACTTGTTTATTCCTACTCTCTGTTTCCTGTCTGCTACTGATGTTAGGCTAACTGGTCTGTAATTCACTGTTTTCTTCCTCCCTTTTTAAATAGTGAGGTTACATTTGCCACCTTCCAATCTGCCACTGTTCCAGAATCTACAGAACTTTGGAAGATAACAACCAACACATCCACTATTTCCATGGCTACCTCCTTTAATACCCTGGGATCTAGATTATCGAGCCTTGGGGATTTATTGGCTTTCAGTCCCATTAATTTCTCCAGCACTATTGTTTTAGTAATACTAATTTCCTTCAATTCCTCCTTCTCACTAGACCCCTGGTTCCCTAGTATTTCTGAGAAATTTGTGTCTTCCTCCATGAAGACAGAACTAAAGTAGTTTTTAATTGCTCTGCCATTTCATTGTTCTCTATTATAAGTTCTCCCATTTCCGACTGTAAGGGACCTACATTTGTCTTCACTAATTTTTTTCTTTTTATATACTTATAGAAGCTTTTACAGTCTGCTTTTATGTTCCTTGCAAGTTTATTCTCATATTCTATTTTTCCCCTCTTAATCAATCTCTTGGTCCTCCTTTGTTGAATTCTAAACTGCTTTCGATCCTGAGGCTTGGTGCTTTTTCTAGCAATTTTATGTGACTCCTCTTTGGATCTAATACTAGCCTTAATTTCTTTTGTTAGCCATGGCTGGGCCGCTTTTCTTGTTGTGTTTTTGCACCAGAAAGGAATGTAAAACCGTTGCAATATATGCATTCATTCCTTAAGTATTAGCCATTGCCTATCCACTGTCATGCCTTTTAATGAAGTTCCCCAATCTATCTTAGCCAACTGATGCCTCATATCTTCATAGTTTCCTTTGTTAAGATTTCAAATTGAACTACTTCACTTTCCATCCTAATGAAGAATTCTATCATATTATGTCCACTGTTCATAAAAGACGCCGCACAACATGACTATTGATTAACCCCTTCTCATTGCACAATACCAAATCTAGGATAGCCTGTTCCTTAGTCAGTGCCTTGACATACTGGTCTAAAAATCCATATCATGCACACTCCAGGTGTGCCACATCTGCCACAGTATTGCTAATTTGGTTTGCCCAGTCTATATGTAGATTAAAGTGACCCATGTTTACTGTAGCACCCTATAAGACCATAAGACATAGGAGCAGAAATTAGCCATTCGGCCCATCGAGTCTGCTCCGCCATTCAATCATGGCTGATAAGTTTCTTAACCCCATTCTCCCACCTTCTCCCCATAATCTTTGATCCCCTTACCAATCAAGAACCTATCTATCTCGGTCTTAAATACACTCAATGACCTGGCCTCCACAGCCTTCTGTGGCAATGAATTTCATATATTCACCACTCTCTGGCTAAAGAAGTTTCTCCTCATCTCTGTTCTAAAAAGTCTTTCTTTTAATCTGAGGCTGTGCCCTTGGGTCCTAGTCTCTCCTACTAATGGAAACATCTTCCCCACGTCCACTCTATCCAGGCCTTTCAGTATTCTGTAAGTTTCAATCAGATCCCCCCTCATCCTTCTAAACTCCATCGAGTATAGACCCAGAGTCCTCAAATGTTCCTCATATGTTAAGCCTTTCATTCCTGGGATCATTCTCGTGAATCTCCTCTGGACCCTCTCCAGGGCCAGCACATCCTTCCTGAGATACAGGGCCCAAAATTGCTCACAATATTCTAAATGTGATCTGACCAGAGTTTATAAAGCCTCCGCAGCACATCCCTGCTTTTATATTCTAGTCCTCTCGAAATAAATGCCAACATTGCATTTGCCTTCCTAACTACCGACTCAACCTACAAGTTAACCTTGAGAGAATCCTGGATTAGGAATCCCAAGTCCCTTTTGCACTCCAGACTTCTGAATTCTCTCCCCATTTAGAAAATAGTCTATGCCTCTATTCTTCCTACCAAATTGCATGACCTCACACTTCCCCACATTATATTCCATTTGCCAGTTCTTTGCCCATTTTCCTAACCTGTCCAAATCCTTCTGCAGCCTCCCCGCCTTCTCAATACTACCTGTCCCTCCACCTATCTTTGTATCATCTGGAAACTTAGCCAGGATGCCCTCAGTTCCTTCATCTAGATCATTAATGTATAAAGTGAAAAGTTGTGGTCCCAACACTAACCCCTGTGGAACTCCACTAGTCACCCGCTGCCATCCTGAGAAGGACCCCCTTATCCCCACTCTCTGCCTCCTGCCAGACAGCCAATCTTCTATCCATGCTAGTACCTTGCCTCTAACGCCAAGGGCTCTTATCTTACTGAGCAGCCTCCTGTGCGGCACCTTGTCAAAGGCCTTCTGGAAGTTCAAGTAGATAACATCCATTGGCTCTCCTTTGTCTAACCTACTCATTACCTCCTCAAAGAATTCTAACAGATTTGTCAGGCATGACCTCCCCTTGATGAAACCATGCTGACTTTGCCTGATTTTACCATGCACTTCCAAGTATTCTGAAATCTCATCCTTAATAATGGACTCTAAAATCTTACCAACAACCGAGGTCAGGCTAATCGGCCTATAATTTCCCATCTTTTGCCTCACTCCCTTCTTAAACAGGGGGGTTACATTAGTGATTTTCCAGTCCTCTGGGACCCTCCTTGACTCCAGTGATTCCTGAAAGATCACCACTAATGCCTCCACTATCTCTTCAGCTATCTCCTTCAGAACTCTGGGATGTAATTCATCTGGTCCAGGTGATTTATCCACCTTCAGACCTTTCAGTTTTCCTAGCACCTTCTCCTTGGTAATGGCCACCAGACTCATCTCTGCCCCCCCGACTCTCTTGAACTTTGGGGATGTTACTCGTGTCTTCCACTGTGAAGACTGACGCAAAGTACCTATTCAGTTCCTCCGCCATTTCTTTGTTCCGCACTACTACTTCTCCAGCATCATTTTCCAGTGGCCCATTGTCCACTTTTGCCTCTCTCTTACCCTTTATATATCTAAAAAAACCTCTTGCAATCTTCTTTTATATTACTGGCTAGTTTATTTAATCTTCTACCTCCTTATTTCTTTTTTAGTTGTCCTCCGTTGGTCTTTGTAGGCTTCCCCTGGTTTCCCACTGCTCTTCACTGCATTGTATGCTTTCTCTTTAGCTTTTATGCTGTCCCTAACTTCCCTTGTCAGCCATGGTTGCCTCGTCCTCCCTTTAGTATGCTTCTTCTTCCTAGGGATGAATTTTTGCTATGTCTCCCAAATTAATCCCAGAAACTCCTGCCATTACTGTTCCACTGTCTTTCCTGCTAGGCTCATCTCCCAGTCAATTCTGGCCAGCTCCTCCCTCATGCCTCTGTAGTTGCCTTTATTCAACTGTAATGCCGTTACATTTGATTCCAACTTTTTCCTCTCAAATTGCAGGGTAAATTCTATCATTTTATGGTCACTTCCTCCTAAGGGTTCCATCACCTTAAGCTCCCTTATCAAATCTGCTTCATTACACATCATTAATTCTAGAATTGCCTGTTCCCTAGTGGGCTCCACCACAAGCTGCTCCAAAAAGCCATCTCGTAGACATTCCACAAATTCCTTTTCTTGGGATCCACTACCAACCTGATTTTCCCAGTCTACCTGCATGTTGAAATCCCCCGTGATCACTGTAACCTTGCCTTTCTTACACGCCTTTTCTATCTCCTGGTGTATCTTGTGCCCCACATCCTGAGTACTGTTTGGAGGCCTGTACATCACTCCCATTATGGTTTTTTTACGTTTGCAGTTCCTCAACTCTACCCACACAGATTCGACATCATCTGACCCTACGTCGTTTCTTGCTATTGATTTAATTTCATTTCTTACTAACAAAGCAACCCCACCCCCTCTGCCACTCTGCCTATCTTTTCGATAGGATGTATATCCTTGGATATTTAGCTCCCAGTCCTGATCCCCTTGCAGCCATGTCTCCGTGATGCCTACCGCATCATACCTGCCAATTTCAATCTGCGCCACAAACTCATTTACCTTATTTCGCATACTGCTTGCATTCAGATACAACACCTTCATTCCTGTATTTCCTGTCCCCTATCTCATTTGTGTCCATGGTGACCACATGTGCAAGAAGTGTCTCAGCTGCAGCTACTTGAAATCCGCATTTCAGATCTGGAGCAGCAGCTGGAGTCACTGTGGAGCATCCGCAGGGCTTAGGTGTTCGTGGATAGCACGTACAGTGAGGTGGTCACACAGTCACAGAAAACCAATGTCGAAGGTAGTCCCATGTTATCCATTTAACCAAGTTGACCCTTGTTACATGCATCTCCAATTTCCTGTTTAATGCAATCCCCTACCTTATCACTACTGTTTGGAGGCCTATAGACAATTCCCATTAATGTTTTCTGCCCCTTGTTGCTTCATAGCTCCACCCAGACTGATTCTACATCTAGATTTTCTGAGCCAATATCCTCTCACCACTGCACTGATTTCATCCTTACCTAACAACGCCATGCCACCTTTTTCTTTTTGCCTGTCCATCCTAAATATTGAATACCCTTGGTTATTCAGTTCCCAGCCTTGGTCACCCTGCAGCCATGTCTCTGTAATCGCAATCACATCGTGCCCATTTACATCTGTTTGCACTGTTAATTCATCTACCCTAGTGAAAATGTTCTGTGCATTCAGATACATGTCCTTAGACTTATATTTTTAACATTTTTAAACATTTTTTGTACTATGGCCCTGTTTCCTCTGCCTTCCATATTCACTTTCTACTTTAAAGTTTTCATTCCTATCTTTGTTTCCCTCTCTTGTGTCTCCCTGCTCAGGTTCCCATCCCCCTGCCAATCTCATTTAAAACCTCCCCTACAGTACTAGCCAATACCCCTGCAAGGATATTGGTCCCAGTCCTGCTGGGGTGCAACTCATCCAGCTTGTACAGGTCCCATCTTCCCCACAATCAGTCCCACTGCCTCAGGAATCTAAATCCCACCCCCCACTTACACCACCTCTCCAGCCATGCATTCATCTGGTCTATTCTCCTATTCCTAATCTCACCAGCACATGGCACAGGGAGTAATCCTGAGATTAGTACCTTTGAGGTCTTGCTTGTTAATTTGTTTCCTAGCTCTCTATATTATGCTTTCAGGGCCTCATCCCTCTTTTTACCTGTGTTGTTGGTACAGATATAGACCACGACCTCTGGCAGTTCACCCTCCTCCTTCAGAATGTCCTGCAGCCGCTCAGTGACTTCCTTGACCCTGGCACCAAGGAGGCAACATACCATCCTGGTGCCACATCTGTGGCTACAGAAATGTCGATTTGTTCCCCTTACAATAGGATCCCCTATCACTATTGCTCTCCCACTCTCCCCCCCTCCCCCCCGACCCTGTGCAGCTGAGCCACTCATGGTGCCACGGATTTGACTCTTGCTGCATCCCCCAAGAAACCATATCCCCCAGCAGTATCCAAAACAGAAAATCTGTTGGAGAGGGAGATGGACCCAGGCAACTCCTGTACAACATGACTAGTGCTTTTACTCTGTCTAGCAGTCACCCATTCCCTTTCTGCCTGTGCACTCTTTACCTGTGGTGTGACCACCTCACTGTACGTGCTATCTACGAAATCTCACCCTTGTGGATGCTCCACAGCGATTCCGGCCACAGCTCCAGCTCCAACTCCAAAACATGGATTTCAAATAGTTGCAGCTGGAGGCATGTGCTGCTCACATGGTTGCCCTGGACACTGGAAGTGTTCCTGACTTCCCATATCGCACAGGAGGAGCATTCCACTTGGCCAAGCTGCACTGTCATGACTTACCCTTAAATTACACCTTTTACTTCTACTTCCTCTAGCTTAGAGGATATTAAGGACAAAAAAGATACTTAGCAGGTCCTACTAACCAAGGCTGCCAGTCCTTTTACTGAGAAAAGGTAGAAAATGAAAGGATTTGGCTGCTGGTATGCTACAAAAGCCTCCTGGGACTTGAGTAGCCCTCTTTCATGCCAGCTTGGTCCTTGAAGTCTGTACTACTTGTCTGGACCATCCTGGCATGTGCTAATGTCCTGAGAAATGGCAGTCTTATGCAGAGCTATAGCAGCCATTGCCACTCCATTAGTCCTTAGATCTGTGTGCCCGCTGATCAGCCAATCAGCTGGTTTAATGGTAGTTATCAGATCCTATAAGTCCTGAGAAACAGTTGTTTGCACCAACAGAGACTATATGTTGTTATGGCGGTTTCTGTCTAATGTATCCTCTACCGCCACAGGGGTAGCAATCTGTACTTCCCTCATGACAGAATGACAGATTGGTCCAAGGGTAACTTTTGAGTTGAAGGCTGCTGCAGCTTCAAATGCAGTTGCCTTGCACTCTGGTAATGCTTGCAGCTGCACATTCCTGTCTCTGGTACAGTAATGATCTAAGCATCAGAAAAACGATCTGAGTCCTTGCTACATCTGCCACCCACTTCACTTTCCCTGGGGTGACAGCCAAGCAGAAACATCATGCCAGGATCATTTTGTGACAGTTTATTGCTTTTTGCAACCTTAACAGCGGCATCTTAATATGCAAGGCATGAAGTAACTTCAAGATGAATTGAAGAATATAATTAGTAATCGAGAACTGCAACTACACCGAGTAATTTAGTTGAATGATAGGCCATTTTCTGAAGATTTCTAAAAGAAAGAAATAACTAATGGATGCTCATACTATGAAAAGAATTTCTCCTATTTCCTCCTGCATTTGCCACTTCAATGACAAAAAGCTTCCACTTAGCAACAACATGAATGTAGTCGAAAAGTTCTTAAAGGGTTATGGTTTGATTGCAGAATTTTTTTTCTGAAAGAACAGAAACAGCATTATTTTTAGAAGCCAGAGTGATAATTACACATACTGATGGAACAAAACATACAACAGATGAATAGAGCTGTTGCTTAAACCAGTCATTATTCAACCCTTTCCAATCAGCATGGTGACATCACAAAGAATGTGAAGTAACAAAACATGTCTCTCTCTCTGTTGGTCAGGTTACAATCAACAGTAGTTTTTCATCAATAACTATAAAAGAATGTTGTCAGATTAAAGTGTAGTTTTGAATCTATGCCACAACACAGTTTGGATGAGTAAGACATTAAATGCTTTAGGGAAGGCGGGGGTGGGGAGGAGGAATCAGCAGTGCACTTGGTGTGATTTTCAAGGAGTTCATTTATTGTACTCCACTCTAAAACGGCTGCTGAATTATATCTGCAACGTTTTACTATTTTGTATTATCATAAACAGTCAAGGGATATGACCGGAGTGAACAAACATCACAAATGTGGGCTCATTAAAAAAGAAATAGATAAAGAAACCTGCTTCAGCATTATACAAAAGCAAACAGATAAAGTTGCCATTGTGGGAAAAGATGGGGTGAATTTTACAGGGAGACGTATTCCTCACACCCCCAATTGAAAAGTCAGTCGGCACCACACTGACTTTAAATCTGACTGCCCCGCAGTGATAATACACTGGGGGCGGCCTTAATGAGTTAAGAGTGGGACTTCCACTCCTGAAGGATTACCCTCAAGAGCTGTCAGCCAATTTGATTGGCCAGCATCTGGCCACTGCTGGGACTACAAAGAGTCCCAAGAAAAACTGAAGATGGATACTGGATTTCAGGTAAGACCGAGCATTTTGGTTTTGGACGTTTTCATCACCCCAACAAGGGGGAAAGGGATTTGAAAGGGTTGGGTTTTAGACGATGGTGGTATGATCTTGTGGTGGGGTGCCTCTAGTGGGTACAGGGAGCCCTGTCTTCCAGTGACAGTGACATGGCACAGTCAAGATAACAGAAAGAATGCACTGAAGCCCCAATCAATTGCATCCTGCAGTGGAGGGATTTATGTTCATTTACGCTCCTCCCAAACTAAATTTCTGTTGTCAACCATATTACTTGAGGGGAAAGAGGCCAAGAAATAATTGTCACCATGCCACTGTTATGCTCCTCTGATAGTTGACTTATAGGGTCATTAACAATGGACTGGGAATGAGTCTGTCTTCTTGCTTGGAGGAAATGTGTGGTTTAATGGCCTGTACAATTAATTGCCTCAGAAAAGAATGGCATAGGCTACATAATTCACGAGTACCATTGATGTGAATGTGAATATACATAAAATGAATTTTAAGCCCGTTTTGGTGGTTTAATTTAACCACATCTACCATACGTTCTTCATTGGCAGAAACTAGATAAAAATATTAGATTTTAAACAAAGGTTGATTTATACATTATATACTACAAAGTATTGTTGTGAATGTCTAGTTCATATTTCATATGTTTTAGAATATAACTTTTAGTTTTAGGAATTCAAGTTTTAATTGTAAAATTGGAGGCATATTGAGAAACTGATAAACAACCCTGAAGTAAATGCAATTCTAACAAACTTGAGCCTGGATTTTTACTCCAAAGGTTGGTGTGCAGAGTTGGGAAATCTCCCAGCCCACCATACCCCACTTGGGGAAAAGTGAAAAAGTGACCTGAATGGCAGGATCTTCATTGCAGGAAGGGGTGGACATGGAAAAGAGTCAGGCCTGCCACCCCTGGATGCAGATTGGAGGCTGCCACAGGGGCTGCCAGGTGCTGAGGCAGACTGATTAAAAAGACTCCTTTGGTTCTCTGGACCTTTGTCCTAGTTGTTTTGTTAAATATTAGTCCCTCTAAGTATCACCCCCTCACCCCCCAACTTCCCATTCCCATTCACGCCAACTCCTGCCAACCGATGCTCCCATCCACATCCATGGCCGCTTATAGCCCCATGCCAACTTACTGCCATGACCTGACACACACCTGCTTGGCACCATATAGCCTCTATGCCAACTTAGTATCAACTCATGTACCCACACATTATCCTTTGCCCTTCAACCCTCCAAATTACCCAGTACCTAGCATGGGCAGGCCTTAGGAGCAATGCTGAGATGATATGAAATAAAGTTTTAAATATCTATTATACACTTCACTACATAAAAAAACTCATTCATGAAAGCCCATTAGATACTTTTAAATCCCTTCAAGTAT
The DNA here is from genome assembly GCF_017639515.1 of Carcharodon carcharias. Lineage (NCBI taxonomy): Eukaryota > Metazoa > Chordata > Chondrichthyes > Lamniformes > Lamnidae > Carcharodon > Carcharodon carcharias. The sequence continues at coordinate 174,807,008 of NC_054468.1, read as the reverse complement.
TTAATCCCTTATAAAAACAAACATTTGTATAAACCCCACATCAAAGATAACTAATCCTTTAATAACCTCCTAACTGTGAACTTACAACCCTACCCACTGTGATAATGATAGGTTTTGAAAGCAGTCAAGCTGTATTAATGCTATAATGATAGCACTTAGGGCTATGTCAACAAACAGCTATTGACATTGCAAGCACACATTGTTTTGAACTCATAGAAGGCTGGTTATTTTCAATTTTTAGAGAGCACAGGATTTAAATGATTTGAAAGCTTGACAGTTCCACAGACTTCCACAAGCAATTACGTCTACACTAAATGTTTGTAACTTACATGCTGGGGGATAAGGTCCTCACTCCAGGGAAATAGGTCTGTGTAAACTCAGCACTGAGTTAAAATGGCCCTTCTGAGTTTGGATTTCCACCTCTGTGTGAGACACGCCCCACCCCCTTTGTAAATAGGATCTGTCAGTAATGGAGGTGGGACTTCTGGATCCGGGTTCCCAGTGCCATTTTGGACTGGTGAAAATCTAGGCCTTGGAGTTTACTACAATTAAAAGTATGGGACCATGTTGACTGAAGAGGTCAGGTCTAGCAATTCTTGAAAAGAGGGTTGTAAAACTCCATTAGAGATACAAGTTATTCATATGTGTTACAGAATTAAAGTGTTATGTTGAAGGTAAAATAATTCATTTGCATTTATGGCTGAGTCATCCCAAAGCATGTCACATTGCCATGGTAATTCAGGGTGGAGACTTGGTGAGAATTTTTTTTTTATTTATCTGTGTGTGTTTGCTGACAGAAGCAAGCAGCTCATTTTGGGAACAGACAAAGGCAGTTGTAGTTTTGCTTTGGTGGAGGCTGCATCTCACCAGATTGGGAGAGCCAAAAGGAGGTGATAGTCAGTTAGGCCTACATTTCAAGCAGAGAAAATAATAACTTCATTGTTCTCCAAATGGAGGGCAGAATTTCCCCAGATTTGCACTAAGTGCTGAAGCGGGCGGGTAAAACGACGTTTTACCCACTGGCCATGAAGGTGGATTTTCACGCCATATCATCCCAAACCTGCCACATTATTTATACATTCCCAGGAAACAGGCCATTTCCATGGCAGGCGGGCTTTCATTCGCTCCCCCACCATCAACCCACCGTTGCATCACGCTGGCTGCCATGTTTAAAATGCAGCCACCAGCACACCGCTCATCGCTATCAGCACACCACCGCTGCCCGGGAGACATGGCCAGCAAAGGAAAAAAGACTGAAGCCCCCCCCGCTTCAACAATGGGTCCCTTGAGCAATTGTTGGATGCCGTGGAGGCCTGCGGGATGTCCTGTACCCCCACTCTGGCCGCAAGATGGGCAGCAATGTCACCAACCCAGCTTGGGAGGCAGTGGTCAGCACAAATGCCCTTCAGAAGAAAACAGTCACCCAGTGCTGCAAGAGGATGAATCATCTCCTTTGTTCCGCCAAGGTAAGTCACTCTTTTCATCACTGTCAATTCACACACTCACAAACCCATCACACATCTACAGGGCCTCACTCACTGCCAGTTCAAGGGACATCACCATTCACTCTCTCACACTTGCGTTGTCCTCAGCCTGTCCAGACCACTCACCACCCGCACAAGCCAGGCACATGTATCATCTGGCCCGGCACACGTCCTGATACACTCTCTCCATCTCTATCCATGCAGGACAAACTGGCACACATCAGGAGGGAAAGATTGCACACCAGTGGAGGAATGCCCGAAATCAAGGTCCTGACAGACTTTTAAAACAGAGTCATCCAGCTGGCTGGTGAGGATCTGGACCAGTGCGGTGAGGCCGGCGGTGGTCTACCAAGTGAGGACCCAGCAGTGCAACATTCATCAGGCAACCATGCCGTGAGTGATGTGTCCTCTTTCACAGGCCGCTGCCATGCACTAATTATCTCCCCTTGCTTTCGCAGGCACATCTGCCAAACAGCCGACAGAGTCCATGACCCAGGGCCTCCAATCAAGCCCTGAAGAAACCTCCGAAGGGGAATCTGAAGGCAGCCTCCTCGAAATTCCGTCGCAGCGCTCACCCACACCCTCCACCAGTGCAGAGACACACGCCTCGGTGTGACCTAGCTTTAGAATAGACATGGGATCACAATCTGGTGAGCTCATCACACTCTCTGATCCACAGCAGACAGTGGCAGAGAGTCCCCAGGTCCCTGGCATTTGGAGGACTGCTGGAGGCCAGAAATTTGCTGAGTCTGAGTCAGATGATGAGCCTCTGGACTCGGTCATGTCACAGTTGTTGGAGCTGCAAAGTCAAGCTCGGGAACACCAGGAAGGGATGTCTGCTGCACTCCTCAGATTGCAAGGCACGATGGAGGAGTCCATCTGCCTTCAGGCTGAGGTGATAATGCCGGCATATCAACGCACCAAGGTCAACACTGGTAGGATGGCGGCTGCCCTGGAGACCTTGGTCCAGAATTTCACTCCTGCACTGCTGCGCGGACTCAACTCCATCGCTGACGCCATAGTAGGCCTACAACATTGTGTATGCGAGAGGGGTGAGGGGCAGCTCGGTCTCACTCCAGCTACCCTTTCCCCTGAAGGAGTCAGCCAGGGGGCCGCATGGTTAAGTTAGCACCTTTCCTGGTCCTGTGTGAGGTCCCTTAATGCTTCCCAGAGAGTGTTGACCATGCACTGGATGGCCACAGATGCGTGCGCTGCATGGCTGCCCTGTCAGCCTGTGACATGGGGGAGACAGCTCATAACTGAGATTGCAAGGGGCTGTGAGCACCTCCAGCAGTGACTGCTACATGGCCAGTGTTGTCGAGGAGATTGTACAATATGTGCTGTCCAACTGCTCCATGATCCAGTAAAATAGTCACGGACTCGCAGTCTGTGCTGGGAGGGGGGCAAGGGGGTAGGGGGTAGTGGGTTGTAGGTTCTGGGGGTGGGGGGGGGGGGGGGTGCGGTGGGGGGGGCATGGTTAAGGTCTGGAATGCTTGGTGGCACTTTGGTGCCTTCATGTTGCTTGCGTGGGCGGGCAAGCTAGGAGCCCGACCCCAGTCATATCACTGTGGCTGTGCCTGAACTGCCTCAGTTGCAGAGGAATGGTCACTTTTTACAGGTGTCACCACTGAATGGCCACTTCCCTTGCCTACCCTACCCCCCACCTTTATTTCTTATGCACCGGATCCAACACCAGGGCAGCAGTTGCACCCCATCCCAACAACAGCAACAGTCGCCTCTGAGGCTGGGCAGCTGTTACCCCCTCACCCGACAACAGCAATAGTCGCCTCTGAGGCTGGGCAGCAGATGCCCCCAGACATCTCCCTCCCCCCACGGTCCCCCAACAACAGTCACCTCCGAGGTAGGGCAGTTGTCCCCAGATACCATCCCCCCGACAACAGTTGCCTCCATGGCAGGGCAGCACTTCACCCAGGCCGCCCAGTGTCCCTTGAAGCCTGCAAAGCAACAGGCAACCCTGGTGAGCTGTGGAAAACGATGCTGTTCAGAAACCTCAGTTCCCCCAAAGTGAAGGCTGCCAAGTGCATGTCGCCTGTATGCTGTTGTGAAACACGTCGACGTGCTTTCTTGCCGATGTGGACGGATGATCTAGTGGGGGTCCAAGAGCCTGGCAAGATGGCCTTTTAATGATAGGCCAATGTATTACAATGAGCTCCCCGACGACCGTTGGCAGGAAACGGACGATCACGACCTGCCTTCCCGCCTTCGTGAAACTGATTATGCCATATTGCCCACACCTGCCACTTATCACGCCTGCTGCCAGCGGACATGGAAAATTCTGCCCAGCTTGCAGGTAGAACTCTATCTCAATTTGGACTTCATGAGGGAGAAGCATCTGGCAGATTTGCTCTAGCTTGCAATAGTGGATGGAATCTACAGTGGTCCTCACAGAGCCTTGTGGCAGAAAGCAGTCAGCAGAGTTAGCTTAGAAAGCTGTGGGAAGGCAGATGGATGTCTGCCAGCAACCCAAACAAGGAGCTGAGGCATCAACAGTGGTGAGGTCAATAAAGAAATGGTGGAGAGTCGCGTAACCAATAAGCTAAGGGAAGGGCTCTCATAGAATCTTACCTCGGAGGAATAGCTGGAATACTAAGGAGAATTAAAGTGAATTCTAGAGAGCTGTAGCATACCTTTTGGATTGGTCCCAGGAAAAATGAATGAATCTTCATGATTTCGTAAGATAAGGGAGCTCTTAGTGGGAAATAATGTAAAACTGAGTTTATAGCATAAGCCTTTATAAGCTATAGTTTTGTTAGTGGTGCTTGCTTTGTCTGATTTCTCTTTATATACAGTAAAGTTTGTTTTTGTTTAAAAACATGAAATCGTGTGGCGTAGTTCTTGTCAGTTAATACCTGGGTGTTTGGATTTCTTCTTTAAATGTTAATGGTCCCTAATAGGGTGATAACAGTATGAAGGAACATATTTCCTGTAGTCCATCACATTTTCTGTGATACTCATAACTCATATCAGTTTATGTGTTAAATTAAATATTGAGAAAACAGAAGCCATTGTTTTTGGTTCCCACTCCAAACTCCATTTCCTAGTTACCAAGTCGATCCCTCTCCTAGGCAATTGTCTGTGACTAAGCCAGTCTGTTCGCAACCTTGGTGTCATATTCGGCTCGAGGTGAGCTTCCAACCTCATATTCGTGCCACCACTACAGGGTGCCTATTTCCACTTTTGTAACATCATCAATGTTTCAGCTCATCTGCTACTGAAACCCTCCTTAATGCCTTCGTTTACTCTAGACTTGACTATTCCAAAACACTCCTGGCTGTTCTCCCACATTCTACCCTCTGTAAACTTGAGGTCATCCAAAACTTTGCTGCCTGTGTCCTAACTCACACCAAGTCCCATTCCCTGTCAGCCCTGTGCTCAGTGAACTATGTTGGCTCCCAGTCAAGCAATATCTCAATTGTAAAGTTCTCATCCCTGTTTTCAAATCCCTCCATGGCCTTATCTTTCGCCATCCCTATGATCTCCTCACCATAACCTGTAGCGATATCATCCCTCCTCTAATTCTGGCTTCTTGCGCATTCCCAGATTTAATCACTCCATTGGTGGCCAGGCCTTCAGTTGCCTAGGCCCCAAGCCCTAGAATACCTGCACCCCCCTCAACCACACAGACCGCTTGCTTCCATACATGACTTTCCTCCTTTAAGATGCTACTTAAAACCCACCTTTTTGATCAAGCTTTTGATCATCTGACCTAACGGGCAGAATTCTCCCTGCACCCCCCCCCACTCGCCGATGCGTAAAACGACACGCGATGATATTGGGTGGGCGTTCCGACATCACCCCGCGTCATTTAGATTTTCAGTTCGGCGGGCACGCAGTCAAATCAGCTGCGCGCCTGCCTAACTGTCAAAGGCCTATTAAGGCCAGTTAACGAGCAATTAAACCAATCAACTGAGCTGCCCGTCCAACCTCAAGGTTGGCGGGCAGATGAACAGCCCAGGCAACCTTCAGAAAAAACACAAAACCTCATCCACGGGCCGGTTGAGGTTACATGAAGGTTTTAAAATTTGTATAAAATGTTTAAATAAAAGAAATTGACATGTCCCAGCTCATGTGACAATGTTACATGAGGGGACATGTCAGGAATATTTTTTTCTGCCTTTGGTGAACTTTTGAATCTTGAGCCGATCTCCTTGAGGCAGCACTTTGCCTCAGGGAGATCTGTGTGTTCTTTTGCGCGCATGCACGAAAGAGTACACTCCCAGCTCAGAGAATCGCCCCCCGCTTGCGCAGGGAGCACACAGCGCTTCCGGGTGGATGTCACGCTGGGCAGGCTTTAATTGGCCCACCCATGTAAAATGGCGGCACACCCCTGACCGGGGGCGCCGAATGGGAACCCGCCTACTCCTGCACAACCCTCCCGATGGGGCGAAAATGCTGCCCAATGTATGTTGTGTGGCTCAATGTCATATTTTGTTTTACAATGTTCCTGTGAAGCACCTTAGGACATTTTATTACATTAAAGGTGCTATATAAATATAAGTTGTTGTTAGACTTTAACTTAATTGACACATTTCATGTTTATAAAACAATGACAAATTAACATTCAAACAAAGATGAAATTGTGTCAAAGAAGGAATAAGCAGAAACTGAACAAAACAAATCCTTCAAGAAAAAGGTCTTCAAAACCCTTAGGTCACAGCAAATTAGAACTCTGTTGTTGAGAAAGGTACCAATAAAAAGGAGAAAGTGAACCAATGAAATCACTTAAAAATATTTTTATTTAAAATAGGGTTCACAGACTTGGTACTAAAAAGCATGCTGGATGAAGTGAAGCAAATAAAAGTTCTATTTGGTACTATAAAAGAGTGAACCAACAGATCTATCAGGAAATAGCTGAAAGTTTGAATGCTTTCAGCAACACCCAAAAGACTTGGCTTCAAAAGCACAAGATATGTATAAAATGCTGAAATACATCAGGTATTACATTATAATACCTTCTGGAAGCAATCTTCAGCCATTCTCTCTGTGGTATCAGGGATTTGTTTATCATCTTCCAACTGTACATTTTCACCACTATCTACAAAGAGAACATGTAGTTCGCAAAAATAGCCAATATGGCAGGAGATAAATGCTTCTGTCTTATTTTGTGAGGATTTTAAGAATATCAATAGCTGTATTTCCCCAAAATGTTAAGGGATGCTCTCATTGTCCAAACCAAGATAATCATGGGCTCTAAGTGAATTGCTCATTCAGAGAGCAGGTGCAGACATGATGGGCCAAATGGCCTCCTGCACTGTAACAATTCTGTGATTCTGTAATCTGTTATTCTTTCATCATTGCCTGATTTAAAGCATCTAGACAACTTTACAGCTCTTTAAATGCTTACCATGTATGTTACCCTGTAGTATAGCACACATTCAAGCTGCAACCTACTGTAATTATAGTCACCTTAAAGTGGCTTCACACATCGAATTCTTCACAGAATCTAGCCTCTGATAAATATTAATTTATTCACATGTGTGATGGGTTTCATGGTGGGGACTTTAAACTTGCTTTTTATATTTAGGTATTCCAAGGTGGTCAAGAAGACATATGGAATACTTTCCTTTATTAGCTGAGGCATAGAATATAAAAGCAGGAAGATTAGGCTGGAGTGATAGAAAACACTAGCTAGGCCATAGCTTGGGTACTGCATGCAGTTGTGGTCACTTCATTACAGAAAAGATGTAATTGCACTAGAGAGGGTACAGTAGAAATTTATAAGGATATTGCCAGGACTTGAAAATTGCAGCTATGAGGAAAGATGGGATAGGCTGGGGTTGTTCTGCTTGGAACAGGGGAGGCTGAGGGGAGATTTGATTGAAGTGTACAAGTTTGTGAGGGGCATGGATCGAGTAGATGGGAAGGGCCTATTTCACTTAGCAGAGAGGTCAGTGAGGGGCATAAATTTAAAGTGATCAGTGGAAGGATTAGGGGGGAGATGAGGAAAAAAAGTTCACCCAGAGGATGGAAGGGTTCTGGAACTCACTGCCTAAAAGGGTAGTAGAGGCAGAAACATTTAACTGATTTAAAATGTGTCTGGATATACACATGAACTCCTGTAACCTCCAGGGCTATGGACTAAGTGCTGGAAAATGGGATTAGGCTTGGGGCTCATTTTTCGGCTGTTATGGGCAGGATAGGCAGAATGGCCTCCTGTACAGTAAATTTTTCTACATTTTTAAAATTTTCTAAATATCTGAAAAAGGAGGATTGTGCAGCGATGTTTGGAGAAGGCAAAGAAGTGGCAATATGTGAATTGCTCCTTAGGAGAGCCAGCAAGGGCACAATGGGCCAAATGGCCTTCTTCTGGGCTGTAATGTTCTATGATTTCCATGACTTCTGCTTGCAACATTTCAAGGCTATTTATTTGTTTGCAAGGCAAGATAGTTTATAACAAAAGAATAGACCTGAAATAAAAGAGAGCACAAAGGTTTCCAGCCATTGACTGTTTTGAAAAGGCTAGATTTGTTTGGCTGTGACAGCAGGTGAAACTGGAGGACCAACTCAATCTCAAGAGCTGTCATCTGCACTTCTGTGTTCTTCATTAAATCACTTATTCAACTGCTCAGTCACAAAATCATAGCATACAATATAAGCCAGTTAGGGATGAAAATGACAATAGTTCTACTGTCTTCCACCACCCATCTCATTCAGTTGTGTGCTGTTAAACAGGTGGGCAGAGAAAATAGCCCCTTCCACTTTGGCTCCTCAAAGTCTGTGCACTACCTACAAGGCACATCAGGAGTGTGATGGAATACTTTTCACTTGCCTGGCTCAATGCGATTCCAACAACACTTGAAAAGGACAATCCAGGACAAAGCACAGCGCTTGATTGGCACCCCATCCACCACCTTAAACATTCCCCCACCACTGACACACAGTGGCAGCAGCGTGTACCATCTGCAAGAAGCACTGCAGCAGCTTGCCAAGGTGACTTTGACAGTACCTTCAAAATCTTTGACCTCTGGCACCTAGAAGTACAAGAGCAGCAGATGCATGGGAACACCACCAACTGCAAGTTTCCCTCCAAGCCACACACCATCCTGACTTGGAACTATATCGCCGTTACTTCACTGTCACTGGGTCAAATCCTGGAAGTCCTTGCCTAACAGTGCTGTAAGTGCACCTACAACAGATGGACTGCAGCAGCTCAAGAAGGTGACCCACCACTAACATCTCAAGGGCAATTAGGGATGAGTAACAAATGCTGTCCTTGCCACACAAAAGAATAAAAGACCATAAAATTCAGTGGAATGACAATGGAGCATCAAGTGGAAAGGGGCCTTCCTTGAAATGCAACCTTCAAAATTAAGATGTGGTGCCGTTATTCCTCTATCATGCCAAAAACCTCAAGGGCTTCTGGTCTCATTGATTTTCCCAGGATTCAGGCTCATCTTGCCCCTTTATCTCATTGCTTTCCCTAACATCTGACTACTCAGGTCCCGGTTATGTACGTTAACATTTTTCAACAACACTGGATCAGGTGTCTGATAAAGTCAAGCTAATACCACCTTGGAAAATGTCAATGCTACTTGTTTTGCTTGTTTGCTTCCTTCTAGTTCACTCACTGTATCTAGGCCAAATGCTGCTGGAGCAGACATGGTCTATTGCTTTGTTTTGCATTTATCTGAATTCTTTACAGTTTCCTCAGTCTTAATAGGACATATGTTAAATCAGACTGTTCCAGTTTTATACAGTCGATCATTTCTAAGAGCACATTGGCAGGAAAGTGAAAACATTAAGTGGCTAAAACTGGTAATCAGTAAGTACGGAGCTGAGGGAGGAAAGCAGTGATGATATCTCATTGACAAACTTGGCATGATACTTGGGTGGGTAGTAGGGAACAAGGATCTTAAATATGAGGTGAGAGGGGTGCAGAGGGTCAAAGGAAGAGAAGGTGCCAGAGAAGTAGGGGAAACAGCCCAGAGTGTGATTTGGTAATATGGGCTGCACCACCATTATAGCAGTCTGGAAGGAGAAAGTAGTGGAAGGTATAGCCATGTAGCAAGGCTTCATTTAAGGGGAAAATATGATCAGACAAGATGATGATGTCATTGTAAACTTCCACAATATCCTCATGCATGGCAAAGGTCTTGTTCACAAGACTTTTTGGGGAAAAATGAAAAGAATGGCAGTGATAATTGATCTACTAGCAAAGTCCACAGGTTCAGTGCTGGGAGGAAGAAAGGAATGGGAAGGAGATTGAAAAAAATAGCCACCAGTGGGCATACTGGGTTGGAAAGTCAGCAGGAGAGTAGGATGGGGCAGTTGGAATTGTTATTTGTAAGGAGACGGTGATAAGTGCGCCCATGGACTCTTCTGAGGTTGTCTCAAGAGACATTGAGGGAAACTGTAGCTTATCTATGAGGGAATCAACCCTGGACAGCAGATCAAGGAGTGAAGGGTTGTTGCTAATGATTTGGGGCAAGACTACCGGTGAAGGGAGAAAGTATCACAGGAGATGGGCCTAGGAGGGGTAATGAGGAAAGAAGATGCAGAAGTGATGGGCTTGGGCCTGGAGTGGCAGCCAAAAAGTGGATCAAATAGACACAGAAAAACGCAAATAATATTGGCTTGATTACATAGCAAAATTCAGATAGATATATTCTAGTAATAAATAGGGAATTGAGAGGTATCACTAGGAGAGAGGGCAGAGTCAGCTTGGAGGATTGATGAACTGATATCTGGGTTCAGAGACAGGTATGAAGGCAAGTGATTCAAAACCTATTTGAGGGGTGAACTATCAGAGGATGCATTGCCAGAGGTATTTCCATGCAAATTAAGAGCGAGGAGGTGTGTACTATCGATTACAGGGCAGAAAAATTATGAGAAACTTGAGGTGACTGTAAGTGGAAAGAAATAGACTTCACCCTGGAAGGTGAATTTCTGGCCAAGGTAGGGTGGGTGAGGTAAGTGGGTAGGGGGAGTAAAAAAATGGGTAAGAGGGTGGAGTGGCAGCTGGATAGAGTGGCAGGTAGGTAAGGTGGTGGTTGGGTGAGGTGGAGAGGGTGGAAGGTGGGTTGGGTGACAGGTAGGTGAATAGGTAGGTGGGTCAGGGAGGAGTCAGTTTGGGTTGGGGGTTAGTCAGTTCAGGTTGGGAGGGAGGTGGGGGTCGATAGTGGGGTTGGATGGTGGGGGCTATTCAGGTTGGATCGGGGGTTCAGTGGGGAGTCGAATGGTAGACTCAGGTCAGGTTTGGTCTGGGGACTAGTCAGGTTGGATTTGGGGGAGAGTTTGGGGGTCATGAGGGGAGTCAGGATGTGGAGGCTAGTCAGATTAGGTTGGGGGAACCGGAGGTGTCAGGATGTTAAATGAAGTGTCAGGGGAGTAGTCAGAGGAGTCAGTGTGAGTGATTGGAGGTGTCAGTTGTATAGTTACCCAGGTATTAGACCAGGCTTTTTCCTGTCTAAAATTTCTTGGGTAACTACCAAGACAAGTAAGTCAGAACTGTCTAAAGTTCCTGACTCTTGCTCAGAGTTGGAGACAGTTTCAGAGGGTCCTGGGAACAGGGGAATTGCCCATCAGAAGTTCAAACTTCTCAGGCAATTCCCTGGAGTCCTTGCTTTGAGACTTCCGAGGGGTCCCGTGGTGCATCTTCTGGGGATGTCTGGTCTCTGACTATCTGTACACTGGAAGGTCTGGGCCTATTATAGGCTACACAAAGATACCTTAAAACATGAGCAACTGAATAGAAGAGATACAGCAGCTGGGTCTTTCAGTGAAGTTCAGTGTAGTCCAATGGAGTAGTGTGGTCTTGAAAGCAGTGAAGACCAAGAATTTAGAATTCAAATTAGAGCAAAGGTTCAGTGTTCACTGATGCAAACAACAGCAGGCATCATCAGAGGATGGGCAGTGTGCCCAAGTAACTTAAACCTTGCAGCTTGAATTTGGTGGGGGTGTCATATGGACTCAAAATGTTAACTCTGTTTCTCTCTCCACAGATGCTGCCAGACCTACTGAGTTTTTCCATCATTTTCTGTTTTTATTTCAGATTTCCAGCATCTGCAGTATTTTGCTTTTAGCTTGAATTTCTAGTTAGGACTAAATTGCGACCACGATTAGAGCAATGGAGTTGAAAAAAGATTGGCGGTGAAAGGGTACCGGTTTGCAATGGATGGTAATGGTTAGGGTTGCAAAGCACTGTATTCCTTTACTATGCATGGTTACTGGATATAGCCACAGTATTTCAATTTTGTAATTCTTCATTGTAGTCAAAGTACTGGCCACAAAAGTAACTACCTTAGGTAAAAGGAAAGTTACACAGCAATGGGTTAATAAGGCAAAGGTTCAAATGATTAAACCCGCAAGGTGTTCTTCCTGGCTTCAGCACTAGTCTGAAAGTTGGTATATGAGTACATTGTATTGAAACTGATCTTAATCATAACTGAAAGCAGGAATACTTGGGGAACTTGTATTTACATAATGAATAACAGATTTGTTATAACCTAACAGCATGTGTTTTAGGTCAAGAAACATAGTTGAGCAAATAATAGGGGAGGGTGGTTGATTCAAGGAGAGGAAAAACTACACAATGCAACAAATTTTTTGTGGATGTTAAGGTGCATTATTATTGGTAAAATCATGGGAATTTCACATTTAATTCATGTTATACTAGTCAGAGGAGTGACTAATTCTGAATTTTAAATAATTTAAAATATTGAATGTGATGTTTATTTCTGGATGATATTATTGATTTATTTTCACATGAATATTCATTGTGGAAAATGGAAATCCTGCTTATGTAATTCAGTTTTGGAAAATAGGCAGAATTTGAGGTTCAACCAGAATCATTTAACTAGTTTTTATTATAGATTTTAAGAGTATCTATTTACTTCTGTGCAAAAATTTACTTTTATTTCTAGTAATATGTTTCCTTCTTATTTGATGTATTCCTTGTTTGAAAAGTAAATATTAATTGGGCTCATAACAACAACAAGTTGCACTTATATGTGGCTTCAACATCCCAAGGTACAGGAATGTTATCAAACAAAATTTGGCACCAAGCCACATAAGGAGATATTAGACCAGATGATCAAAAGTTAAGGAGCAAAGAGAGATAGAGAGGCAAAGAGATGAAAGGAGAGATTTCCAGAGCTTAGGGTCTTGGTAGCTAAAGGCGTGGCCAGCAATGGTGGAACAATTAAATCAGGAATGCTCAAGAAACCAGTGTTGGTGCAGCAGAAATCTTGGGAGTTTGTCTGTATGTCTGGGGGAGACCACAGAGATAGGGAGGGGGCAAGGTCATGGAGGAATTGGAAAATGATGAGAATTTTAATATTAAGGTGCTGCTTAACTGTGAGCACATGTAGGTCAACAAGCGCAAGGGAGATAGATAAGTGAAACTCGATGCGAATTAGGCAATAGGCAGCAGAATTTTGAATGACCTCAAGTTTGTGGAGGGTAGAACTAAGGAGGCTAGCTATAAGTGCTTTGGAATAGTCAAGTCTAGAGGTAACAAACGCATTGATGAGGCTTTTAGCAACAGATAAGCTGAGGCAAGGGCAGAATCAGGTGATACCACATAGGTGGGACTAGGCAGTCTTAGTGATGGTGTGGCTATGTGGTAAATAAAAGCTCAGCTCAGGATCAAATATTCAAAGGTTGTGAACAGTCTGGTTCAGACTCAGACAATTATCAAGGAGAGGGATGAAGTGACTGGCAAGGAAACAGAGTTTTTGATGGAGATCGAAGACAATGGCTTCTGCTTTCCCAACATTTGTGAGAGGAATTTTCTGCTCATCCAGTGCTGGATGTCAGAAAAGCAGCCTGATAGTTTACAGATGGTGGAGAGAGGTGGAGGTAAGTTAATGCTGGGTATCGTCAACGAACATGTGGAAACTGATGCTACGTTTTTGGATGAAATCTTCAAGGGGTAGCAGAGGATGAGACCAAGAATAGATTCTTCGGGGACTCCAGAGGTAATGATGTGGGAGCAGGAAGAGAAGCCGTTGCTGGTAATTCTGTGACTGTGATTAGAAAGATAAGAATGGAACTAGGTGAGCGCAGTCCCACTTGGCTGAACATTGCTGGAGAGGCATTGGAGCAGAATTTCATAGTCGACTATGTCAAAGGCTGTAGACAGGTCCAGATGGATGAGGAGGATAAAAAACAAAAACAGAATTACCTGGAAAAACTCAGCAGGTCTGGCAGCATCGGCGGAGAAGAAAAGAGTTGACGTTTCGAGTCCTCATGACCCTTCAACAGAACTAGTTTACTTTTGTCACCGTCAACTAGGATGTCATTTGTGACTGTGTTAAGAATCATTTCAGCACGATAGCAGGGGAAGAAACCTGATTGGAGGGATGCAAACAAGAAAGATATGCACAAATTTGGGAGGCAACACCAAGTTCAAGGCCTTTGAAGAAAAAATATGAAAAAATAAAGAAGTTTCAGTTCCATGCCACTGTAAAAATAAGGTTATTGCATATGGAAAAAGTTAGGGAAGTTTAACAGTTCTAAGATGTTTGTTCTAACCCCCTGGGTTATAAAGATATTAAAGTTTTCAGAGTGCAGCTTAATTTCAGCAACATGAAGCCTGTGTCTGTGCTGCTGACCTCTCCTCTTGACTACAGATTCTTGCTAGTTGTAGAGATAGAAAAAATGTTAAAGGACAGAAATCCTTAGCACCTACACATGCATAAAGTTTGGAAAATGCTAATTTCAGAGAGCTGCAGCTTTAACAGAGGATTGCATTCAAGTAATTTTACTGGTTTCTAAGCCCCCAATTATGCTTGTCTTTTGATTATCATTTTATGGCACAAAGAACTGCATGTCTACGCAGCTAGCTTTATCACCGCTGGTCTAGAATACTTCAATACAATAACAAATCAACAAGCTTTGCCATTCAGCATTATTGTATTCAGCCATAGGCTTAGCTATGCTAAATAACAGATTTTAGTTCTATTCATTTGCTATTATCATTCACTGTTTTGAGCATGCTTCAATTGCTGTAGTCATCATTCCATTCTCTACATGTCAGCAAAACAAACTCATTGTGTGTATTTACTGGGTGCATAAGAACTTCACAGCTATTGAATGGCACAAATTAATTAGTTACAGAATCCAAATATTAATTTACGAATATATGTCCTATTGCAACACATCAGTGCTGCTACAGCTTGATGGGTATGATTGTTTACGACTGTAATTTCAGAAGATATTTCATGTCTCTCAACACATGTATGAATTGCAGAAACAAGCATGATATTTTATTACATTAAGATTTTTCAGTGAAGAAAATGTACCTTTCCTTTGCAACTGCCGCTTTTACTTTAAACATTGATTTTAAAAACATACACTCAATGCAAAGCTCTTGAGTGATGATTTGTTTTTTCCCCCTTTTTGGACTAATCAAATTCAATAACGTGAACAGTGCCAACAATCTGACAATATTTTCTTTTGCACCTGAAAACAGTATCAAGTACTCCCAAGTCAGGAATAACATTAACCAGCTGCATTCAGGGCTCATCTGATTGCTCAGATAATACATTTCAGTGAGTCTCAAAAATGGCATAGGGCTGTTTTCTTGGATTCATGGCACATCTGAGCAAGAACTACTAAAAGCATCCATTATTTTCACAATTTGGCCAGTTTGGTGCTGTGCACTCATGGGACTGGGTTGGGTTCTCTTGCATGCTGTCTGAAGGAGGAGACCTTCACTCCATCTGTTTGGGCTGGATTCAAAACAATTTCCAGGAATTTGACCGACTAACAGTGCAGAGCAGTGAGGTAATGCACTCTCTGCACTCTAAGATTTGTTAGTCAAATGTTGGCATGAAATTAAAAACTGCAACAAAATCTATAATGTGCATAATCTCATTATCCAATCTGTTTTACAAAAGACATGTAGTATTATATATTGTGCAAAAGCTGCTGCAACAGCAACCAGGAAAAATGAGGCAGGATTTAAAGGTACTAGCAACTCTTTGTTTTCCCACTGCACTGTTGGAATGACTTGACAGACTGGACAGGTTTTAACAAGAAACAGGTAAGCTTTATTACCGAGAGCTTTTTAGGTGCTACGTGCTTGATCAGGGCTCTCATCAGGAAGCCCCACCCGTCAGATTGCCTGCACTTAGGGGTCATTGGTCAGAGCCTCCCAGAACATCACGTGACCTCTGATAGACAGCAGGAGAGGCTATATTTTCAGTTACTACATATCCTCCCCCTTTAGTTTTTTTACAATTTCTATTTACAGGGAAACATTTGAATACCCAACAACATATACATATATAAAAACAAAAAAACTGCGGATGCTGGAAATCCAAAACAAAAACAATTACCTGGAAAAACTCAGCAGGTCTGGCAGCATCGGCGGAGAAGAAAAGAGTTGACGTTTCGAGTCCTCACGACCCTTCGACAGAACTTGAGTTCGAGTCCAAGAAAGAGTTGAAATATAAGCTGGTTTAAGGTGTGGGGGGTGGGGTGGGGCGAGGGGAGAGAGAGAGAGAGAGAAGTGGAGGGGGTTGGTGTGGTTGTAGGGACAAACAAGCAGTGATAGAAGCAGATCATCAAAAGATGTCACAAACAACAGGACAAAAGAACACATAGGTGTTAAAGTTGGTGATATTATCTGAACGAATGTGCTAATTAAGAATAGATGGTAGGGCACTCAAGATTTAGCTCTAGTGGGGGTGGGGAGAGCATAAAAGATTTAAAAATATTTAAAAATAATGGAAATAGGTGGGAAAAGAAAAATCTATATAATTTATTGGAAAAAAACAAAAGGAAGGGGGAAACAGAAAGGGGGTGGGGATGGAGGGGGAGCTCAAGACCTAAAGTTGTTGAATTCAATATTCAGTCCGGAAGGCTGTAAAGTGCCTAGTCGGAAGATGAGGTGTTGTTCCTCCAGTTTGCGTTGGGCTTCACTGGAACAATGCAGCAAACCAAGGACAGACATGTGGGCAAGAGAGCAGGGTGGAGTGTTAAAATGGCAAGCGACAAGGAGGTTTGGGTCATTCTTGCGGACAGACCGCAGGTGTTCTGCAAAGCGGTCGCCCAGTTTACGTTTGGTCTCTCCAATGTAGAGGAGACCACATTGGGAGCAACGAATGCAGTAGATTAAGTTGGGGGAAATGCAAGTGAAATACTGCTTCACTTGAAAAGAGTGTTTGGGCCCTTGGACAGTGAGGAGAGAGGAAGTGAAGGGGCAGGTGTTGCATCTTTTGCGTGGGCATGGGGTGGTGCCATAGGAGGGGGTTGAGGAGTAGGGGATGATGGAGGAGTGGACCAGGGTGTCCCGGAGGGAGCGATCCCTACGGAATGCCGATAGCGGGGGTGAAGGGAAGATGTGTTTGGTGGTGGCATCATGCTGGAGTTGGCGGAAATGGCGGAGGATGATCCTTTGAATGCAGAGGCTGGTGGGGTGATAATTGAGGACAAGGGGGACCCTATCATGTTTCTGGGAGGGAGGAGAAGGCGTGAGGGCGGATGCGCGGGAGATGGGCCGGACACGGTTGAGGGCCCTGTCAATGTGGGTGGAAAACCTCGGTTAAGGAAGAAGGAGGACATGTCAGAGGAACTGTTTTTGAAGGTAGCATCATCGGAACAGATGCGACGGAGGCGAAGGAACTGAGAGAATGGGATGGAGTCCTTACAGGAAGCGGGGTGTGAGGAGCTGTAGTCGAGGTAGCTGTGGGAGTCGGTGGGTTTGTAATGGATATTGGTGGACAGTCTATCACCAGAGATTGAGACAGAGAGGTCAAGGAAGGGAAGGGAAGGGAAGTGTCAGAGATGGACCATGTGAAAATGATGGAGGGGTGGAGATTGGAAGCAAAATTAATAAATTTTTCCAAGTCCCGACGAAAGCATGAAGCAGCACCGAAGTAATCATCGATGTACCAGAGAAAGAGTTGTGGAAGGGGGCCGGAGTAGGACTGGAACAAGGAATGTTCCACATACCCCATAAAGAGACAGGCATAGCTGGGGCCCATGCGGGTACCCATAGCTACACCTTTTATTTGGAGGAAGTGAGAGGAGTTGAAGGAGAAATTGTTCAGTGTGAGAACAAGTTCAGCCAGACGGTATATACAACTTCGAGTGATTAGAGATCAAGTCTCTGAGGTGCTCTCGTATGGCTAGAGCGGAGCAGCTCTACCACTTGAGGTTCCTCAACAGGATCAACAGAATCTGGAACTGCAGCATGAGATACATCATTAGAATGTGGCAGTTCAGGTTTGGTAACTCTACAGAGACAATGGGCATGTCTATTCTAGGTCGATCTGTCATTCAGAAATTGACGGTTTGATATTAATCACAGGTGAATAACTGGTTGCTGGAATTTCTCTCTAGCACAATTATGATCTACATGCTTACAAACGAGTCTATCTTCCACTTGTACTTGGAAAGATAATAGACCATTCTCTGAGACAATGTTTCCAGGAAACCAACACGGTCCACTGCCGAAATTTTGCATGAATACCGAGTCACCTACACTGAATGTGTGAGTTTTGTTGTGCATATTGTGATTCAATTCTTGATTACTCTGATTCCACTCTACCTTCCCTTCTAAATTTGGAAACACCAGGCTTAATCATGTATGTAGGCAGCATTTCATCAATAATTCAGACGGTGTTGAACCCATAGTCAAATGTGGCCTTGT
This sequence comes from Carcharodon carcharias, assembly GCF_017639515.1. Classification (NCBI taxonomy): domain Eukaryota; kingdom Metazoa; phylum Chordata; class Chondrichthyes; order Lamniformes; family Lamnidae; genus Carcharodon; species Carcharodon carcharias. The sequence goes on along the minus strand of NC_054468.1, from coordinate 174,788,903 downwards.
ATGATAACTGAGAAGAAAGCAGCAAAGTTGAGTTTCTAGAGTACGTTGTGATAATCTTTTCATACCAGACTTGAAAGTTTGTAAAGATTTCTTGGCTGAACCATTCATTGTGGGTTGTTAAGGGGCTGTTTTAATATATCTGATTCCATTCAGATTCATGAATTTCTGAAATTCTGTGCTGGTAAAGGTTGTACCATCATCAGAAATGACAATTTCAGGTAGACCACGTATGCTAAAACAATGACACAGCATCTCGACAGTTGCACTCAATGTTGGTGAGTTGACTTTGTACGCATCCATCCATTTAGAATGTGCACCTACAATCAACAAAAACATGGTACCTAAGAATGGTCCTGCATAACCTATATGTCATCTAACCCAGGGTCGACCAGGCCACTGCCATGGATGCAGGAGAGCTGAAAGAAGCAACTTCTGTTGTTGTTGACAAAGGACACAGTGCTTGACTATGCTTTCAATGTCATTGTCAATGCCTGGCCACCAGACATAGCTTCGCACAAGCATTTTCATCTTTGATATGCCTGGATGCGCACCATGAAGCTCTGTCAAGAGTTGCTCTCTACCTTGTGATGGGACGACAACTCTTGATCCCCACAGCATAATTTCATCTTAACAGCTTAACTCTGTTTATCTGGTCTTAAATCTTCAGATACAGGTGAATTTGACCATCCTTGTCCCTGATTTTTGACAATATTGGATCTCTTTTCGTCCAATTTCTAATTTGCTTTGCGCACACAAGCGAAGAATCCAAAAAATTCAGTAATAACACAACCTCTTGTGGAACAGGAGCATGTACAATGCTATCTGGTGACGGGAGATGACTGAGTACATCCGCACTTGCAATGTGTAAGCCAGAGCGGTACATAAAAGTATTCTCATATGCAGATAATATCAGAGGCCAACGTTGTATTCTTGCTGAAGCCATTGGTGGAATGGCCTTATCCTCACTGAATAAATCCATTAGTGGTTTACGGTCTGACACAATGGTGAAATGTCGTCCATGTAGTTACTGGTTCTACAAAGAGCTTTTCAGGTGCTACATGCTCGATCAGGACTTTCATCAGGAAGTCCCATCCCCTGGATTGCCCGCGCTTGGGGTTCATTGTTCAGAGTCTCCCAGAATATCACATGACCCCTAATTGACAACAGGATAGGCTATACCTTCAATTACTACAACTAGGAAATACTTTGACAAGTTGATCCAGCAGTACGTGCATCACACAGGATTCCTTTGGCACGAGGATATTTGAACATTAAACATTAGCCTTTAAATAGGGTGAAATATCGGTGTAGCATCTGCAGTATCTCTCAACCGAAATAATTATATCTGTATCACTTGGCCAAGAAATAAAATTAAAGCCTAGATATTGTGATTGTTATGTTTGATAATTGGGCATAAAGTGGATGTAACTAATTGTATAAGTGATTGTAGAGCTATTGGCCTGAATTTTACTGATTGGGTGGAAGACCTGATGTTGCAGGGAAACATGGGTTGGTTACAGAAATGGACATGGGGGCAGGGCTTCCTCCCTGATTTTACCTGGAAGAGCCAAAAGGCTGGCAGGCGGGGAGCAGACCAATTAAGGGTGGCAGGGGGGTCATTGTGCTGACCATTCGAGAAGCCTTTTTCAAAGGCACATGTGCAGCATTGAGACAGGCTAAAGACACAGGCAAAAAGGAGTGGTCTAAAGCAATGGAAACAGTAGAGAAATTGCTTCTGCATGAGGGAGGGTTACTCCACAATTCAGCAACGCTTCCTTGGAGGCATTTCCACACAGGCAGTTAGATAAACAAGAGATGTCCTTTTTCCAACAGACTGAAGGAGACCAGCAAGCCTAACAAAGAGGGCTTGCTGGAGGTGGCAGGCATAGTAAGTAGCTGATTGGTTGCTGCAAGAACCGGTGCTGGAATTTACAGAAACAGATGGGCAGCTGTTCCTCCTGCCCCTCCATAAAATCAGGCCTCGTGATGTCAGGCCAACATCCCAACATCATGGTGCCCATCTGAAATTATGGAAGGCGAGTGGGCCCTGAAGTCAGAAGCCTGCCCTCCTTCTGAAAATGAGCAATTACTGAATGATAACACACTTAAAGAGGTAATTTACTAGAACTTTATGTCACCTGTGCCATTTTACGGACTGTGCATGAGCCAAACTGGAGTGATTCCCAGTAGGTAATCATGGTTGCCACAAAAGGGGTGGAAAGAGATCCATTCTGTGAAGGTGGAGGCAATTGCTGAGCCTGCTAGAGCAGAGGAGTTTAAAATGTTGGATCATGGGGCAACTTTTAGAGGTGAACTACTATCAAGGAGGCTCTGGGAGAGAGTAAGAGGTCATTGTCCACAGAGGATCCTTGGAAGGGAAAGGTCCAGATGGGAAGTCAGAGGTCACTGTCCCCATGGGCATTGTGCATTCTGGAGGAGGCTCCCCCGGTAAGGAGGAGAATAGGATAAGGAGAGAGAGAAGGGCAGCAGGACAAGGACAGCTGTGCCTGCCCGAGGGACAGAAGGCTGCAGAGGCTACCATCACCAAATCCCCAAGTAACCCCATAGGAAGGAACTGATGGACCAGATTTCAATTTTTAAAACTTTTACTGTGTTGTGAAGCTATGCTTTACAAAAAAAATTACTATGGGCAGAATCTTGCTCTTGGATGGCAGGCGGGCCCCACCGGCTTGTCGGTGGGCGGGCAGCTGACCCCCACCACTGACCCCGCCATTTTATATGGGCAGGTCAATTAAGGCCCGCCCCGTGGCATCCCCGACGGGAAGCGCTATGTGCTTCCTGTGAGGGGGGGGTGGGGGGAGGGATTCCCCATCTGTCAAAGTGCGCTCTTTCACACATGCGAAAGAGCGCACTTCTCCCTGAGGCAAAGTCCTGTCTCAGGGAGAATACTGACAGTGGTATAAACTTTAAAAATAGAAACATTAAAAAATTATTAACATGTCCCCCTCATGTGACAATGTCACACGGGATGGGACATGTTAATAATGAACACATAAACTTTATTATTTTTGCACAAAACGGACATGAAACCTCATTCCGCCAGTGGATGAAGTTTCATGAATATTCTGGAGCCCGCTGGATCTCCTGGCCTGCCCGCCTGCCTTAAGGTTGGCCAGGCAGGTCTTTAAGTACTTTAACTAGCCTGTCAATGGCTTTAATTGGCCATTGACAGGTCGGCAGGCGGACAGCTGATTTCGCTGTCCGCCCACCTTCCTAAAAATTTAAATGGACCGGGATGATGTTGGGGATTCCTCCCGACGTCATCCCGTGTCATTTTCCCCTCGGTGACCGGGCCCCACTCCCAAATCGCCTAGGGGAAAATCCTGGTCTATGTATTTATGGGCTGGAAATCACTAAGTTTTAAAAGGACTAAAACAGCAAGCTGTTAAGATGTTTGCCAGAAGTCAGGTGACATAATCTCCAGAAACCTTTTAATTAAATGACCCTGGGTGGGGGTGCCCTCCCTTGAATGGACCAGCTGAGATGAAACCATCTGTGGAATTCACACCTTCTATTGTCTATAGACTTTGTAAAACTTGTTACAACTGGTCCTGGACCAGGTTCCCCCAATTTGTTATGATTCCGGACGAAGTACCCCAAATTGTTATGCTCCCAGGTGAGGAGGAATGAACTGGCTCCCCTTCTTTATTCAACTCCCTCGGTTGGTCACAACAAGGTTAATTTAAAATGGGTCCTTTCCCTCATGGATACCTTTTCCCATTCCAAATGTTTTAAAAGGAACCAATTTAACTAGGCTTTCTTGAAGAATGACTGAGTTTATTAGTTACTAAAATATGACAAAAAATAATAAAAACGCAACATGCATGCATATAGATTAGAAATGAGCAGTGAATCCAGAAATAGAAGTTAAAAAAAATACAAATCAGTATTCGGCTTGTCTGTGAGGAATAGATGGAGAAATGTTGTAGCCGTTAAGTTGGATGATTCCGGTAGAGCTGATTTTGGCAGTTGAGTAGCTGGTTTGGAGATTCTTGGTTCTGCAGGTTAAATGAAAGGAGTTGTCCTGTTTCCTTTCCAATTGTGACTTTGCTGACTTGTGACCCACCTCCAGCAATCAGAGAGAGAGAGGACTTTTTTACCTGCAAGCACGGGGGTGCCTAGTTGATGTTCTTCAGCTATGACCTTCACAACACACCCTCGCATACTAGGCCTGGAACACCAAAAACTAGCACACAGAGACCAGGGTTGCAATTGGCTCTTTAACCCCTTTTCTGGTGTATTCCTGGAAGGAAAAAACGAATATGACTTTCTCCCAGAAACTGCTTTCTGTCAACTCAAATCATGTCACGGTCTGGGATATAACATAAAGGAGATGGTTTCTGCTGAGATGGTAATCAGTTTTTTTGCATTGTGTCTCTTCCTTTGAAATGTCTCTGTCTGAAGGAGACCTTGACGCCTTTTTAGGTACGACATTCTGTTCTCTCCAGACTAGTTGGTCACGTGTAATGCACATAGAAATTTTCCAGTAAATGTCTACTTTGCAGGCTCAGCCAGCTTTTGCTTATAGGTCCTTTTTTAAAATACAAATGTCTTACTTAAAAGTGCAATATGTCTGTAAGTAATTCAGGGCTATGACCGATGGTCATGACAAACTCAAAATCCATGGACTCCCAGATTCACTGTCTCTGAACTCGAAACTTAACAATGAGAACTTTGAAGAAACCAGTTTATCAGAAGTAGGCATGAATAACTACCATGCATTGCCCATTGTGTGACAATGGCTTCTAACTTTGAGCCATTTATTTAGACAATGGAAGTATTGATCAGGTGGTCACCTAATTGAAACTAACTTCAGCTAACAAATCTTTTACTCCAAGAACAATGGAGAAACAAGCCAGTGTTGAAACAAACAGCACAGAAGATCCCTGTGTGGGGCTCTCACTCTCTCCATCTATTTTACCAGCTTGAAATCTGTGTGCTGTTTTTGACTATCCATGTTCCACAGGTAGGGATATTTTTAAAGAACTCAACCCAGCAGCTACTGTCTCCAGAAAAAAAACAGATAAATTGTCCACCTACATCTTTAAATTGAAGAGGGCCAAAACTAGAAGAACCGCCAAGGCCAGCCTAGATGCACTCAGTTCATCAACCTATGAGAACCATATCACTTCAATCTTTATTGGACTTTAAAGTTTCACTCAATCTACCTACCACTTTGTAACTTACTGATGTGTGAGTGTGTGTGTGTATGTGTGTGTGTGTATTTGTGAGAGAAAATTTGAGCGTTTTTATTGTTTTTCTTACACAGGGTTAGACACAAGAAATACTAATCTCTTGCCTTTCCAAAAATCTCAAGAAAACCTGTCTGTTATGTATTTTGTAGTCATAGCACATAAACAGTTAAACATTCACTGAATCGGCAAGCATAACCTTTTAAGAAAACAAAGCCTGTTGCATTCAGATAAGGAGTGGGATAAGAAGGGAGCCATCTTAACCTTCAACCTGATCATAACACCTGTAACAGTCAAACCCCAAAACAACATAAAATTAAGCATGCATTAACAGAAAAATGGTATTTCAATAGAAGCAATGAATTTCACGTTAAATCATCGATACAGCCAAGATAAATCTCATAAATGTCTCAGCATCAATCCCAGTGCAAATGTGGCACCATGTGCAGTATCAAAGTCCTTTAAACTTTGCTTCATGTTCACAGGGTCTCTTATTTTTCCCATTCGCTGGATTTCATCCTTGAGTCACTTGCACCGGCAGCTTAATTCCATCCAAGTTCCCTGGATACAATTATCACCAGCAAGGTGCACTTCTACAAATCATCTCTACCTTGGGTCATGACAGCCATGATGGTGTAGCTTTCCAGAGTTCCTGTTCAACTGATCAACCAAAAGCATTCTGGTTCACAGTCTGGTCACCTCTGGTAAAAATGCCCAGCTCTTTAGCATGTCTGAGCTATTCACACAGCTTTTAGATTTCAGTCCCTTTTAGCTAGCTCACACATTGCTTCACCAAGAGCTCCTATGGGTCCTCTTTTCTTCTGAACAGAAAACAGACCTCCTTCTTAGAGAGCTCTGCTTGCATCTCCTGAACACCAGGAGTTGTGTGTGTTCTTCTGCAGCACAACAGGCTGAACCCAAGACTCCCAATTAGTATCTATTTATCTTTTTTAATTATCTAGCTTTCATTTCCATAGTAGCCTCAGGCAGAGAGTAATTTGTCAGAAATGATCTTACAGCCATGAAGTCCAATTACACCCTTTTCCTCATCAAGAGGTTCTCTAAGGTCCACTGGAAGAGGCCATGGACTTGCTGCCCTTATCACTATCATGTAGTTATGAGCTCTCTTACAAAGATGACACAATCATAATAGGTGACAATCATTTAATAAAATGGATCACAACGTAACATTCCAACAAACGCATTGAATGAGGACCTGTGATGACCTATATGTGTCAACAGTGATTTCTTCAAGTATTTACGCAATTTACACTGTGATGCTTCTCCTTTACTACCAGCAGTGCTGGAGGCAGTCCGCTGATCTTGATGTCCATTAGCCTAGATGACTTTGGAGGGTGTTTGGTGATCACCTGAGCCTGTGAGTGCGCAGGTGAGGGACTCCTGCCTGGTGGCAGGAGCCTTTTCTGCTGCTGAGGCAAATTGAGATGCTGGTGTCACTGGCAGAGTGGTGGAAGAGATGGAAGAATGCCCTGAGAGGAGCCCCAGGTATAGACAGCTGATGCTAGCCACCATCATGAAGTCCATTTGGCCTTTCCTATTTACCCAAGAGGGCTGAGGACCTGCTGGAGACACCGAGTGCCACATTTCCTCTCTTGCATTGGCACTGCCTGTTTGAGTGATAATGCAATGGAATTCAGGTTTTCATACATTATTGGCAGCCGTTGACTAGTCTGTTGGATCTAGCTCTTCATGAGAGTTGCCAGTCTCTTGATGGAGAAAACTATGTGTGCAGATGAGAAGGAGATAGCAGCGCTCATGGTCTGTATGGACTCCTCCACTGTCCATGTGAGGGTGTGCATAACTCCTAGAATCTCCACCAGATCTTCACACATTTCCTGTTGGATGACTAACATCTGCCAACTTATGGACAACTTCAGAGGCTTGTAATCAGCCTGGTTTTCAGCATCAGCCTGGACTCCACCACTCCTCCGAGTGTCAGAAGCCTGGATAATAATAGCTTCCAACAGCTGGCCCAGTGCTTGTGTGGTGCTCAAACCAGTTTGTGCTTCCCATTCAACTGGCGCGTGCAAACGCACCAAGGTGTAAGTATTTGAGCTGGTGGGAGGTGCAATGCAAGGATGAGACGATGCACACTCTTAAGTCCCTTACTCTTCCTCAGAGGTTAATGCCGGTCTCTCAGGGATTGCTGGGGCTGATGACTGACCAGTTGGAGAAAATATAACAATTCACAACGCTTCATCTTTGGATGAAGTTGATAAAGAGATCACTGCATTTCAGACAGATGCCTTCGCCATTTAACCCATGATAGAGTGATACTCTCCCAGACTTTAGACATGACACACTCATTCCTTCCCCTTCCACTGCAGCACAGACACCTCCTACCGCTCCCTTGGCCTCTCTTGGCCAAGGGATGGTCTCTCAGTTTCTTACCCCCCACCCCCAAAGCCAAACTCCAGCCTTTCTGCTGCCAATGGATGTGCATCACTGAAGAATACCCAGAAGCAAGATCTCCCCCTCCATCAGTGTGCCAATATGCTAGATTGCACACACCTCCACCGTTCATAACCTCTCATGTCCTCTTCTCCTGCAAAGGCAATGTAACAATGATGAGTTTCATCTCTGGAAAGATCTTTCCCTCAGGGTTGAGCTAACAATTTACAGTGCCTAACCCCACCACTTGGTAAGGCTCCTCACATACGACCCTTTCTTTCTAACCACTACGTCCCAGTCCTCGATTGACTCATTCCCCACTTCCCATGTACATGACTCACATGCCCTTCCATAGATGTGCGCCCACATCGAGAATTAGATTTGTCACCCACCCTTACAGAACAGAGAAGGTCGTTCAACTTCTTGTGGCTCTGCAGGCACATCCACCAGACACACCCACAGCTGCTGACCTCCTCTGTCATTGCCATCTAGGCTTGCTTGGTCTAGCAGATATGTCTTTTCTTACCATCCTACTGTATGAGGACATCCTGCTGTTCAGTCACAACCTGGAGGAAGACACAAAGGGAATCATCATCAACCATGGGGCCGTTCGGCCTTTTGTCTCCTCCACTGCTCCTAGAAGCTGATGCTATGGGCGTGCCTTGGAGGAGTAGTTGATATTTCCTCCTTTATTTTCCAGGGCTGACAGGAAATGCAGCTGCAACAAGAGTCACCAAGGTCATACTAGATGCTCTGACCTACGGTTCTCTCTCCACCTCACCTCTTTGTATGCAGTGCTACCTTTCCTCAGTGATGGTGGGCAGCCAAATACCAGATGATGTCCCTGTAGGTGTCATCTCCACTGTTAGCAGCCCTTTAAACTTCTGCTGGAACCTCCTTCTGGTTCACAGCCTGACCTCACCAATACAGAATGTCTGGCCTTAAATCATGAATTTGCCACAAGTTCCGCTGGTCGGGTGCTAATTGGCCAGTAGTCCCACCAGTTGACCACTAATTAGCCAGCCAGTGCTTAATTACAGCAGAAACAATGAGGTAGGCGGGAGCAGTCATTCACTTCTGCCATGCAGCATAAGATGAAACCACTGGATCCAGCGCAGGAAGAGATTTATCGACCTGCTGCGATCTGAAAAGGTGAGTGGCATTTAGAGCTGCAAACTGGAAGTCCAGCATAAATTGAAAGGCGCCCATGAAATGTGTGGCCAGGTGGTGGACCCATGCATGAGGCTACACCAGACACCAACATCAACAATAAGGTACCCAATTCACATGTATCCGAACTCCATGGTCAGTGATTGGTGATGGCTGCATTGAGATGGCTGAATGTCATCCTAGCGGCATAGTGCTGCACATATACAGTGCCTCAGAGTGACTGGCACAAATGGGCCAAATGACAGGAGTGATACCTCTTATGTCTGTACTTGCAGGAGAAGTTTGCTTATAGGGGGTGAGAATGCACCAAAAGGACTGCCATTCATCGGCATGGAGCAAGACTGCCTGCACCTTTAATGCCACTGGAAGCTCCTGACCAAGGAGAGGCACCAGAGGTTGGTTGAAGGAGCAGCTGCTTCACTTAAATCAAGTCTCTCCATCAGGTCCTGCAGCAGATGAGGAAGAGATGAGGGTTCCTGCCAAAATGGAGATTTCAGAGAATGCACTACAATCTCAAGACACTGTGTCACTTTATTCCAGCACAGACCAACTGCCAGCACAGATACATTCATGTTGGTGGGCTTTGATACACATGTAGAATGGGTGGTATAACCTGTTAAGCACTGCATAAATTTATAGGAGGAGGTTATGGAGACAATGGCAGTTACGGTCACTTCTCTTTGGAGGAGTGAAGAAAGGCCCAATGCTCAACTCCATGCAGGTGGGTGAGCTTTGGGTGTCATCAGAAAAACAGCGGATGCTTGAACAGATGCATAAAATATGTGAAGATTTGTCAGCGCTTCTAGAGGTAGTGAAGTCCCAAGGACAAATGATAGAAGAGTCTATCCATGCCATGTGTGGTTCCATATCTCTGCATATGAACACACGATGTCCCACTTTGTAAGAATAGCAACCCATATGGAGACAGACATGGAGTGCAACACTGAGTGGATGCCAGGGTGTGCACAAACCTCCATAACATGGCCTCATCCATGAGGTCGATTGAGCAATGTCTGAAAAAGATAGTCAGCCATGCATCTCCTCATTGTCAGAAGCTGAACCACTCCATGCAGCCATGAATGCATGTGGTACCTGAAAGGGCAGAGAAAGAGCAGGGCTGAAGGCTATGGAGGTCCTCTCAAGGTGCTTCAATAGCTGCAGGTAGATCCTCAGCCTCTTTGATGATGATACCCATGCTGCACGCTGGTCTGATGACTGAGGTGGCCCCTGCACAGATGCAGGTGGCCCCAAATGTGCCGGGCCCCAGTAGGGCTCAGGCACCCAGATGGTGCAAGCCACAGCCATATAATTCACCGGAGCAAGAAAGGCAGCAGCCTCTCCGTACATCTACGGAAGACACAGGGACAGCACCCCATGGAATTGACCATAAGCAAGCAAGTAAATCCCAGGACTAGGACTTTGGTTTCACAAGGTGGTAATAATTTAAGTGAAGAAGCATTTAATGTTTAATGAGAATTAAAGCTTTTGATGTTCAATGTGTAACATTTAGTGCATTTATCTTTATGCAATAGTTGACAATAACCAGATGTGGAATCAAATAGATGGATGGTATGTAAAAGTGAGTGCCAATATTGAAGGAAGGCCTTAGAATATAGTGCTGATGAGTACAGAGAGATGGTGAGGGCCTGTAACAAATGGTCAGTAAAGCTGCCTCTGTTAGAATACTTATTAGTTTGCTGGCCCCTTGCATTTGTCCTCATATGATCAGAAAGTAGTAAATCTCCCTGCCACACATATCACTATACTGTGAGGTGGGCCTGGCAGTGCCATCTTCATTGGCTGACGCCTGTTGAGATGCTGCATGCTCATCCTCCTCCTCTGAGGATGTGGCTCACTCAATGTATCCCTCTAGCTCCAGTGCTATTCTTCTGAGGGGTGCCAGGTTGTGCAATGCACAGTAGATGACTATGTTGCAGGATATTCTTAAGGGTGATTATTGCAGGGCTCTGCCATATCTTTTGAGGCATCCAAATCTCACCTTCAAAAGGCCAAAGGCCTGCTTGATGGTGGCCCTTATAGTCATAGGGCAGTGTGTGTATGTATCCTCTGTCTGTGTGTTGGGGTTGCATACAGGGGTCAGGAGCCATGTCTTCAGTGGATACTGCATATCTCCCAGTTACAAGCCACAAAGGTATTTGAGTGGATGAAGAGCGGAGGCAATTGGAATTGTCTAAGGAGTTAGGAATCGTAGCAGCTTCCTGGAAACTTCACACACACCTGCACGATTCACTTACAATGGTTGCAGACAACTTGAACGTTCACGGAGTGGAGCCCCTTCCTTTTCACAAAGGCACCTGAGTGCTCTGAGGGAGCCTTAATGACCACATGAATACAGTCAATGACCCCCTGCACCTGGTGAAATGCAGCCATGGCTGCGAAGCCAACTGCCCTCTCAGCCTGTCTGGCTTGATTGGTTGTGAACTTGATATTGGTTGTGAACCAGCAGATGGTACATGGCATCTATGACTTTATGCAGCAACAATAATGTGGCTGAGAGATGCCACGTAGATCTCCAGATGATCCCTGGGATGAATCACAGATGAAAAAGGTGAGTGCCTACAGCACTTGTAATGCTGCAGGCATTTGGTGTCCACCAATTCACATTGACATCAGCTCCTCCTCCAGCACACCACGCAACTTTAACACCACCTTCGTGGAGAGACACAATCTTTGTAGACATTGGTGCTTGGATATCTCCATGAAGCTTAGTGTCCGATGATATACCCTTTGAGCTGAGTAATGCCATCTGTGACCATGAGGCTTCTCTCTTGCCCCCTGCACCCTCCTCGTCCATGTCCAATGGCTTCCTCAACCCACTGGAACTTCCCTGGTTATTTCACATTTGGTTGCATCCTCATCATTGATCCCATAGCCAGATGAAGATTCCACAGTAATAAGCCTCTCAAGAAGTTTGGTCCTGTTTCCAGTGGCTGCTGTGGACCTGGGAGACACCTTTACTTTGCACTTCACTTCACGTTGGCCCCACCCTCTGCAGGGCCACTTCTACAGGACACAGCTTGCAGACGCTTTCACAGTTTGGCAGCCAATTCCCTGCACAATTAAACTGCTGTTCGAATACTGCTTCCTTTGAGAAGAACAGATTCTGGCTAAAATTTTCCACCCCCATTGGCAGCAGGCATCATGGCAGGCGGATGGGGGTCAATATGGCAGGAAGGTCAAATATTGGTTTCACATTGTCATGAAATCAATTAGCCATTGTCTGCTCTGCCTGTCAATGGTGGGTGCCTTTCCCACTGCCCAACATCGGGAACCTAATTTCAATGTATTTGCACCTCATCATCTTGCTTGCTTGCTGGAATCATCTCCTGGTGTCAAATTTACCTCCCACATCAGCGAGACAACATGTCGGCCCAGAACACATCTGGACAAGTGTGGCATGCAAAAGTCGGGACTTACCATTAGGGCCTTGCTCATATCGCAGCTATCCGAGGAGCAGAAGATGCTGGAGCCCTACAGGAACCTGGAGTAACACTTGCATCGCATGCTGAGTGGACTCTCATGGACATGGCTCTGCCGGGAAGCAAATCACAGAATTTGGTAGGTCTCCGTTGATGTCTGGGATCTGCTTTGGGAGATCATGGTCTTGGCCATGGGCCGCTACAGATGATCAGCAGGTTGGGGGAGGGGAGGGTCCAGCTGTGTGTGGGAGAAGAAGGTGTACCGGGACAGGGGGTTGGGGAGGAAGCTCTAGGTTTGACTATGAGAGGAAGGTGTAACGGGTGGGGATATGAGGTTAGGAGGGGGGAAACAACGGTGTCAGGGGTTGAGATTGGGAGGGGTGGGAAGGAGTATGGGGGGAGAAGGATGTAACGGGGAGAATGCGGCAACTGGGGAGGTAGGTATAAGAGGGGAGAAAGGTGTAAGGGAAGGAGTTTGGAGTTGGAAGGAGTCTGGGGGAGGAAAGAGTTTGGAGGGGGGAAGGAGTCCAGGGGAAGGGAGTTCAAAGGGGGGAAGCAGTCTTTGGGGGGAGGAGGAAGTAAGGGTGGAGGTGGGATTAAGGGTGGTTGGCCCAAGTGAAGGTGGAAGGGAGGGGCCTGTGGAGTCAATGACTGTCTCCCAGGGAGCAAACCGAGGGTGGGCATGTTAGGAGGGAATGGTGAGTTTGAGAGGGGGCTAAGTGAGTCGGAAGGGTGGGAGGCTGAGGTTAAGACGGTAGCAGTAGAAGGGGCGGCGAGGGTGGTTGGTGGGGACCTTGGAGGCAGACACAGACCCTGGGGCTGGGAAGGAGGAGGTCGGGGAGTTCAATGTAGATGGGGGTGGGATTCTCAGGAAGGTACAGAATGTGCACATTCACCTGAACATCCTGGAAAGAAAAGTGTTCTGGTTGATAGGTGATGGTGGGAAGATAGAGGATGATGCCAGAGAAGGAGGGGGGGTAGTGGTGGGGGGTCAACAGTGATGGGGAAGAGGACAGGGGAGCTGAGAGAAACTTAATGACTACCATGGCTGTTGAAATCAAAAGTGAGTGGAGTTTCATGTTGGACAGGCGCAGGTGCTGTATGGGAGTGTGATCAGCAGGTGGGCAGAGATGCAGGCCAGTTCAGATAGACCACTTGTGATCAGAAATTCGTAACATTTCTAGGCCTATTACTTTTTCTAGGTGCTGCCCTGGCATCCGCAGCAGGGCTGGAGACAGCCTGTGCAATGGTTGGCCCTATTGCCTCTGATGACTTTGGTGTGTGTCCTCTGGAGAGTTGAGGCCTTGAGCGGTTTTGGGTTCTTCCTTTGTCTTGTAACTTCTTAGAGAAAATAAATTCACAACTGGTGTTCCTTGATGCTTCAACTTGTAGTTTAGATTTTCTGCAGACTTTGATGCATTCTGGAACTTGTTCCACTGTGCAGAAGTTCAGATTACAACATACTAAGAATTCTAATCATGAAGGGATTCTTCCATAATCCACTTTAACTTTGGTGGAAGAGCTACAGAAACAAGGAGAAACATTGCCAACAGTATTTAGGTTTTTGGTGTTCTGCAGCTCTCCCCCGGAAAAACAGGAGATAAAGGTGTGAATCCCATGGAAATTCATCAACTAAGCACCAGTGACAGATACAATAGCCTGCATCTTGATGTGATCTATCTATCATTTAATATACTCTCTGTTAGGTCAAGATGACATGAAAAGAAATCCAAAACTGTAAGTATCAAAACTTTATTCTTTTTGCTATTTTTAAAATTGACATTTTGCTGAACCAAAAAAGATGGCTGCTACAGTTACTTGACCACAGGATTGGCTCTTTGTTCTGGAAACTGCCAACAAGAGTTACAAGAACAAATGAATCCTCCTCTTGTCATCATGGAATCTTACACCTAATTGTAAGGACATTATTATCAGCAAAGGAGGGGACTCATAGATCGAAATTCATTATGCCTGCAGAGTTGTACACAGACTCATCTCACATCTGGGACTGCCCAGGTCCATTTCAAAGAAGACCATTGAGTGGACAATGGATGTCATTTGCATCTTGGTAAGCTTACCCATCTAGCGGAGTCAGAGGGTCTGCCGAGGCAATGGCTTCCCGACGCAAGGCCCTCTATACAGATAGTAATTCTTTCAAAAGCTAATGGTTGGGACATTAGCAATCCTGAAATCAAAGCCAGTCCCAGACAATGGATAAACATCCCTTTTGAAATCATTGAGGAGAAAGAAGGACACATGACTTGAGTGACCATTTTGAAATCTCTATATTTGGGAGCTGATAAATCCTCGGTCTGCTGTTTAACATCCTACTGGTGAATGCCAAGAAACAAAATTCCAGGATGAACATTAAACTGCTCCTCAAAGCCTGTCCCTTCTGGAAGATTTCCTACCACTGTCTGCAGAACTGACCCAGTCACTGTGTACCAACTTCATCTTGCAGTATCAGCATCAACTATAAAGAGAACTCTACATCTCTGGTCATCAGTCAGCTGAACTCGAGCTCCTACATGTAAGAACTCCTCATTGGGCTCTGATTCTGGACTCCGATAATCATGTGAACTAATATTCATTTCTGTGGTTCTTGTACTGTTACTATCCCTAGTTGTAGAACTTTTTCTATCCCCATTTGCAGTTTGTGTATGTGTGTAGTGAAGTGGGACATTGCAAACACTCCTCTCCTGGTTTTTTTGAATGTGAATAAAATAAACTTCTGAGTTAATCATAATGTGAGTTTGCTTCAAATTGTTAATAAATTGGTTTGCACAAACTGAAGGTTTGGAAAAACACACCACAACATACTTTAAAAGTAATTCAAAACACCTTCTGCTTAGACAGATGTATTACAAACGTGAAAAGTGGCTTTTTGTTATAAATTAAAATTATTGACCTACTCAGGATGTCTTATTTGTTTGAATAGAACCACAAGTTTCCACCCATACATCTAAAACAGAAATCAACTGAGAATTGCTGTCACTGGGTTTAGTTATGATTTCCCAACATTGTTATGGACCCCAAATTGAAACATCAATCGCTGTGGCAATTTTCATTGTTACAGTCTATTTTGTAGAAAATTTCATGCAATTACAAAGTTGTACCAATTTTGGCAAGAACTAATAACAAGATGCAGTCTGTAGTTAGCAGTAAAGAGTTTCTGTGTTGTGTGATAATAGAATAGTTTCAGGTTATATTGTTTCAGCGTGTTCTGGTTATGTTAGTTTCGTGGCAAAGGAAATATACAGGAAACATTTTAGGAAAGATAATTCATTTTTGATTTTTTTAGTCAGAGTGATCTGTATGATGACATCTCTAGTGTTGTTACTTTGGGTCAGTCTGTGACTGCTGATGATGAAATACCTTAGACATTGATCACAGATTTAAAAAAAAACATGTTTGCATCTATATGTGGAGTTTGAGATCTTATGTGTGGCATAGAGAGCGAAGGAAACTACAGGGGAGAGTCAACCTATCTACTCTTACTTATCTCCCACCTACTATCTAGCTTCAGGAAGCACTGGCCTGTTGCTAAAGAGCAGGTTTTGTGTTTGATGGTGTGAATGGGGAGACAAAGATACCTCACAAATACATTTTGTCCTCAAACAAAAACAAATTTCTTGGGAGGTGCTTGCAATGTTCCCTTTGAATCATAATTCACCCTTCCTTAGTTTAAATTTTAATTTATAACAAGAAGCCATTTTTTACAGGCAGGGCTGTTTTAAAAAAAATCATAGCTTTCTTATCCTTGTGACAACTTTGCCCCAATATTTAATTCAATGTAAGTAAAAAGTTTATCGATTTCAAAATATATTCATCTAGATGGGTCTGTTTGCCCCTAGCATTTGAAATAAAGCAATGTAGTTCATCTTAGGTATAATTCTAAAAAACTTATAATATTGCAAGTACAGTTCTTTGCTGAAACATTGTATATTAATCTAGATTTTAATATCCAGAGTGCAACAATATTGCTACTCCCTCCACTTCTCTATAATAGTACATGTTGCATATATAGATAAATCAAAATTATAATATGAAATAATTAAAAGTAGTTTAAAATTAGCTCTTAAGATAGATTTACTCTGGAATATCCATTTGAAAAATAAAATCCTGTATGTATTGTTCAAAAAGTACAAGTTAAATTTAAACTGAGCCTGAACTCATCTCCTCAGGAGATCTTCCCTCCACAGCCTCCAACCTTATAGCTTCCCTACACCCCAAACACTGAACTGCCCACTTTTACATCCTTCCCAAATTGTCCACTTTTAGAAAAATAAAAGCTAAATACTGCGGATGCTGGAAATCTAGAACAAAAGCAAAAATACCTGGAAAAACTCAGCAGGTCTGACAGCATCTGCAGAGAGGGATACAGTTGACGTTTTGAGTCCGTATGACCCTTCATCAGAACTAAGACATATAGAAATGAGATGAAATATAAGCTGGTAGAGGGGGTGGGTGGGCCAGGTGGAACTCGATAGGGGGCCAATGATAGGTGGAGGCCAAGAAGAGACTGCCAAAAATGTCATAGACAAAAGAACAAAGGAGTGTTGACGGTAGTGATATTATCTAAAGGATGTGCTAATGGGGACATTAAGGGTAGAAAGCAGGACGAGCAAGTGGGAGATGGCCCTATTGGGGGTGGGATGGGGGGAAGGGATCAAAATGGGCTAAAAGATGGAGAAGAAACAACAGATCGAAATAAATTTAAAAATAGGAGGGAAAAGAAAAATATATTTGTAAAAAAATTATAAATTATTGAAAAAAGGGGGATTGGAAAGGGGGTGGGGATGGAGGAGAGAGTTCATGATCAGAAATTGTTGAACTCAATATTCAGTCTGGAAGGCTGTAAAGTGCCTAGTCAGAAGATGAGGTGCTGTTCCTCCAGTTTGCGTTGAACTTCTCTGTAACATTGCAGCAAGCCAAGGACTGACATGTGGGTATGAGAGCAGGGTGGTGTGTTGAAATGGCAAGCGACAGGAAGGTCTGGGTCATGCTTGCGGACAGACCGAAGGTGTTCCACAAAGTGGTCAAATAGTCTGCGTTTGATCTCTCCAATGTAGAGGAGACCGCATTGGGAGCAGCGAATGCAGTAGACTAAATTGAGGGAAGTGCAAGTGAAGCACTGCTTCACTTGAAAGGAATGTTTGCGCCCTTGGATGGCGAGGAGAGGGGAAGTAAAGGGGCAGGTGTTGCACCTTCTGCGGTTGCATGGGAAGGTGCCATGGGAGGGGGTTGAGGTGTAGGGGGTGATGGAGGAGCGGACCAGGGTGTCCCGGAGGGAATGATCCCTGCTCCCTGTGGAAAGCCGCCGGGGGGCGGGGGGTGGGGGTGGGGGGGGAGGTGGGTGGGGGAGTGGTTGTGAAGGGAAGATGTCCACCAATATTTATTACAAGCATACTGACTCCCACAGCTACCTTGACTACAGCTCCTCACACCCCACTTTCTGTAAGGACTCCATCCCATTCTCTCAGTTCCTTCGCCTCCGTCGCATCTGTTCTAATGATGCCACTTTCCAAAACAGTTCCGCTAACATGTCTTCCTTAACCGAGGTTTTCCACCCATGGTGGTTCACAGGGCCCTCAACCGTGTCCGTCCCATCTCCCGTGCATCCGCCCTCACACCTTCCTCCCCCTCCCTGAACCATGATAGGATCCCCCTTGTCCTCACTTATCACCCCACCAGCCTCCGCATTCAAAGGATTATCCTATGCCATATCCGTCAATTCCAGCATGATGCCACCACCAAACACATCTTCCCTTCACCCCCTCTGGCAGCTCTCTGCAGAGATCGTTCCCTCCAGGACACTCTGGTCCACTCTTCCATCACCCCCTACACCTCAACCCCCTCCCACAGCACCTTCACATGCAACTGCAGAAGGTGCAACACCTGCCCCTTTACTTCATCCCTCCTCACCATCCAAGGGCCCAAACAGTCCTTTCAAGTGCTTCACTTGCACTTCCCTCAATTTACTCTACTGCATTCACTGCTCCCAGTGCGGTCTCCTCTATATTGGAGAGATCAAACGCAGACTGGGTGACTGCTTTGCAGAACACCTTTGGTCTGTCCACAAGCATGACCCAGACCTCTCTGTGGTTTGCCATTTTAACACACCACCCTGCTCTCATGCCCACATGTCCGTCCTTGGCCTGCTGCAATGTTCCAGTGAAGCTTAACGCAAGCTGGAGGAACAGTACCTCATCTTTCGACTAGGCACTTTACAGCCTTCCAGACTGAATATTGAGTTCAACGATTTCTGATCATGAATTCTCTCCTCCATCCCCACCCGCTTTCCGATCCCCCTTTTTCCAATAATTCATAATTTTTTTTACAAATATATTTTTTCCCTCCTATTTTTAAATTTATTTTGATCTATTGTTTCTTCTCCATCTTTTAGCCCATTTCGATCCCTTCCCCCCACCCCACTCCCACTAGGGCCATCTCCCACTTGCTCGTCCTGCTTTCTACCCTTAATGTCCCCATTAGCACATCCTTTAGATAATATCACCACCATCAACATCCCTTTGTCCTTTTGTCTATGACATCTTTGGCAGTCTCTTCTTAGTCTCCACCTATCACTGGCCCCCTATCGAGCTTTACCTGTTCCACCCACCCCACTTTACCAGCTTATATTTCATCTCATTTCTATATGTCTTAGTTCTGATGAAGGGTCATACGGACTCAAAACGTCAACTGTGTCCCTCTCTGCAGATGCTGTCAGACCTGCTGAGTTTTTCCAGGTATTTTTGTTTTTACCCACTTTTACATCCTGTTTCATGTGGGAGCTCCAGGGCACTTCTCATATCCTGGACACCATACGTAGGAAGTGTCAGCAGCCGGAACAGCTCGAGCTCCGGGTTTCAGAGCTTGAGCAGCATCTGGAGTCGCTGTGATCTATCACGAGGCTGAGAGCAGAATTATCCCAGATTTCCACTAACTGCTGTAGTTGGTAGGAAAAACGACGTCTTACCCATTGGCTGCTATGGCGGCTTTTCACATTGTATCGGACGCTTCCCACCTCATTAAGTATGCAGTCTCAGGAAACATGCCATCTTGCTGGTGGGCTACCTCTGAATCGCCCACCACACCTCACCGTTTCCTCACTCCGGGTGCCATATCTAAACTGCAGCTGCATGCACAGTTCTCAATGCTTGCAGCCCAGGACTGGTCCAGTGAAGACATGGCCCTGAAAGCCAAGAAGAGTTCAGTAACCCGTCATGGGAATGCCTTTTGGAAGTCCGCCATGATGTCCTCTACCCCTGCTCTGACTGCAGGGAGTCCAGCAATCTCACCACTCCAGCTTGGGAGGTGGTGGCAGTGGTGATCAATGCCAACACTGCACAGAAGAGATTGACCATCTTATGCAGAAAGAGGATGAAAGATCTCATCCATGCCGCCAGGGTAAAGCAACCATCTCATCACTCTAAGCTTACACACTCACAAGCCCATCATACATTCACTGGCATGTCACTCACAGCCAGCTCAAAGGATTCACCACGCACTCTCACACACACCCTCACATCACCATCTGGCCTCATCTCTTCTGGAGACTGCCTCCTCAGCTTTCACCATCTTGAGGCCACTTGCAACATGTACCCCTACACACACCCTGGGATATCCCCATTCCCCAGTACCGCCCTTGCCCTGCAGCCTCTTCCCTTGCCTGAGGCCATTTCTTCTCTCCCAAACAAGCCCTTGCCCTGCAGTCATTGAAAAGCCACCCCTGCCTTATGGCTGATGACCTGCCCGTGAATCACCCTAAAAGTGATGTGGCGCTACCTGAGAAGCTTGGCTCTGATGACCACAAGTGCGGCCCAAAACAAAGTAGGCAAACAAACCCCAAAGTCCTGAGTGAAGTACAGCTTACCAGGTGCATGTCGCTTATGTAGAGTTGTGAAACATGTCGGTGTGCAACCACCCCGATGTGCCCAATGATCCGTGGAGGGATGCTTCCAGCAGGCAGGAATTATAATTTGATGCAGATATATTAAAATGACGTTCCTGATGTTCGGCAGTGGGAAACCCTGCCCACCATTGACAAGTGGAGCGGACGATCACTAACTGGTTTCACGATGTCGTGAAACTGATTTTTGGCCTTCCTACCATGTTGGCCGTTCACATCTGCCATGATGCCCGATGCCAATCAGGACAGAAAATTCCAGCCTGAGAGTTTTGTGGTTAGCACATGTGTGGATGTGGTCATCCCATAGCTTATGAGAGAACAGGCAGGTACGGAATGGGTGACCACCAGACAGATAAGGAGGATCAGGCAGGTGGTAAAGAAGTCCCCTGAGTGCACCTTACTCTTTAACAAGTATTTAGTTCTGAAGATGTTAGTTCCTCTACAGAGTGCAGCCAGAGCCAAGTCCATGGTAGCATGGCTGGTTCTGGCTGTACAGGGGGGCAGGAAGAAGAAAGGGAAAGCAGTAGTGATAGGGAACTCTATTGTTAAAGGAACAAAAAGCAGTTCTGTAGCCATAAGCATGAATCCAGGATGATATATTGCTTCCCTTGTGCCAGGGTCAAGGATGTCACTGAGCAAGGCTGCATACAAAATCTTCCTAGATATAAGGGGCCGAATTTTCATCTAGGCGCAGGGGTGCATTTCATTGCACCAACATTGACTCTTTGAATTTTTCTGGAGGAAATCCAATTCTCCTCCACACTTCCAACCCCACACCAATTCCTCTGGCCTTTTTGCAGGACGGGAATGCCTAGTGTGCAAAATGCACATCTGTCCCCACTGGGGTTGGGATTCCCATTTTAAATGGAGGACAAGCAATGGATTTCTTCCTGTGCACCATTTTCATCTGGTAGTATGGGGTGTTGGAAGCCCATTAAAGGCATGCCATGTTTGAGAGTTCTTGAAGAAAATGGAAAGCCTGCTGAGGAGCCAGGAACATTCTCAAAGTAAGTACAAAATGTTTTCACACCTTCAAATGTCACTATTAGGTGCTATATCGTAATGTAGATGTGTTTTTAATGCAGTGATTCATCATCAGGATCTGCTATGCAAAGGTAACTTGACCTGTACATTGACCAGCAATGTGTAATGGTTCACATGCATTAGGAAAGATATGAAAGCATTAGAGAGGGTGTTGAAAAGATTCACGAGAATGGTTCCAGAGATGAGGAACTTCAGTGATGTAGATAGATCGGAGAAGTTGGGACTGCTTTCCCTGGAGAAGGCTGAGAGAAAATTTGATAGAGATATTAAAAATCATAAGGGATCTGACAGAGTGGGTTAAGAAAAACTGTTTCCACTGGAAATATTGCATGGCGAATAGCTATGGAGAGCACATGGAGGTGCATGGAGTGGCATGGGGTGGGGTGAGGGGAGTGAAGAGGGTTTATGCACATCAGTTAGGAGTGTAGTCTTCAAGCTGTAAAATGGCCTGACTCGCAAAACACAAGAGGAAAATCTAATCCAAGGTTTTTCGGCAAAATAAGGAAGGAAGGAAGGAAGGGAGGGTGTCAGTATTGATTAAGGGGAATATTATATTGCTCTCTCTCCAGAGAGGATGCCTGAGAAGGGTCAAGGCCAGAATCTCTTTGGTTATAGCCAAGAACCAACAAATGCACCAATAGACTACACTATACATTCCATAGGCCACCAACTCATGGGAAATACATAGAGGAACAAATTTGTAAGGATATTACAGAGAGGTACTAAAGCTATAGACCAATTATAATGACAGACTTTAATTATCCTGATATACATTGGGATAGTTTTTTATTCATTGATGGGATGTGGACATCACTGGCTAGGCCAGCATTCCCTATTGTCCATTGTTCAGAGGGCATTTAAGAGTCAACTACATTGCAGTGGGTCTGGAGTCACATGTAGGCCACACCAGGTAAAGACAGCAGATTTCCTCCCCTAAAGGACATCAGTAAACCAGATGGGTTTTTACAACAATCAGTAATGGTTTCATGTTCATCATCAGACTTCAAATCCAATTTTTTTTAACATTGAATTTCAATTTCACCACCAACTGCGGTGGGCTTTGAAACTGGGTCCCCTAGGCATTACCACGGGTTTCTAGTCCAATGACAATACCACTATGCCACTGCAGAGAGGGGGAAAGTGGAAAGAGTCTCTGAAGTGTGTTCTGGAGAATTTTCTAGATCAGTATGTCTCCAGGAAGGAGGTATTGCTGGATCTGGTTCTGGGGAAAAGCGTGGGTCAAATGGTAGCAGGGGAACATTTAGAGGACAATGATGATATATCATAAGGTTGAGGTCTGATATACAGCAATCCAGAGTAAAAATAATTAATTGGAGAAAGGCTAATTTCAGTGGGGTGAGAACAGATCTGGACCAGGTAAATTGGAATCAATAATTGGCAGGCAAAACTGTAAAAGAGCTATGGGCTGCCCTTAAAGGGCAGATGTTTCAGGACAGTTGAGCTCCATTCCCTGAGGGGAAAAGTAAATCAACAGAGCTCTCCAGATGACAAATGAGATATGAGAAGAGACTGTCAGCTAGCTCTAAAAGGGAATCCAAAAGCTTTCTATAGGTATATAAATGGTTAAAGGGTAGTATCAAGAAATGTGGGGCCAATTAGGGACCAAAAAGGGATTTACACATGGAGACAGAGTGTGTGGCTGAAGTACTAAATGAGTATTTTGCATCTGTCTTTGCCAAGGAAGAAGATTCTGCAAAAGTCATAGTGAAAGAGGAGATAGCTGAGACACATGGTAGGCAAAAAACTGATAAGCTATGGTGAACCTTTATGGAACAATGGTTCCGCCTCAGCTGGAGCATTGTGTCCAGTTCTGGGCACCACACTTTAGAGAGGATGTGAAGGCATTAGAGAGGGTGCAAAAAAGATTAATGAGGAAAGTTCCAGGGATCGGGGACTTCAGTTATGTGGAATGTTTGGAGATAACTGTTCCCATTGATGGAAGGGTCAAGAATCAAAGATCATTGATTAGCAGTGAAATGGCAAAAAGAACCAAAGGTGACATGAGGAAAGGCATTTTTATGTAGCAAGTGATTAGGATCTGGAATTCAAGGCATGAGATTCTTGTGGAGACAGGATCAATGGTGGCTTTCAAAAGAAAATTGGATAATTATCTGAGAGAATAAATTTACAGGGCTATGTTGAATGGTAGGAGGAGTGAGACTGGTTAGTTATCCTGCAGAGAGCCAGCATGGATAAGAAGGACAGAAAGCTTCCTTCTATGCTATAACCATTCAATGATTCAATGAACAGTTTCCAGTTCCCTGGCCCAAACCGTGTCCTTTTCACCATGGACATCCAATCCCTCTACACCTCCAACCCCTTCTTTACTTATCCCATTAGCACACCCTTTGGTCTTGCACCATGAAAACTTACATCATTTAATCTCTTCTACCCTCCACCCTATCACATGCCTTCCCCTTTGTTTTTCTTCCCACCAGCCACTACCCTCAGCTGCGGCACCCCCCCCCCCCCCCACCACCGCCTTGCTTAAAACCTATTACATTTCTAACTTTTTCCAGTTCTAATGGAAAGAGGTATTGACACTGTCCCATGAAGAGTGTAGCAATGACAAGGGGTAGCTAGGATAGTTAGTGATAAATTGGCTCCCAAGCACATAGCAATTCAGTGTCAAAACCTAACTAGTCTGGCAATGTGAGATGAGATTGCCATATCTTTCAACAATACGTTGAAGTAAGTCTGCAGCTAACCATCACCTCTATCTCACTATGTTAAAGCTGTTAAATAGCTTATCATCAATACCTATGAAATTTGATTGGACCCTTTATAGACCAGCTTTTACCTTCCTTCACTCACTAGCTTACATGCTTTTTTTCCACTAAGGCCACCACATTATATATGGTTTATCTTTCTTTCCCTGATCATTACTTCCATCCATTCAGGTATCTAAGTTTTACTGTATCTCATGGAAGCCAGAAATGATTCCCACATTTTGAATTCCTTTTACAAGAAAAGACAACTCATAGCAATAGGGAGAGATTAGTGGCAGGTGAGGATCTCCAACATCAAGCCTCTCACACACTGCAAGGAATAAGCATTGAAGCTGCTTAGAGGAAAGCCATAGAGTTGAAGAAACAGGAAATCTGAGGATAAGTGCATAAGGTTTCACATGACATTCTGCTTCTCTTCCATTTCATCTAATTGTACCCTGCAAGACTTGAGAGCAAACTAGATTGTCCAACACTCATACTACTCCTTCTGCAGAAAGTGATTTGTGACATCTACCCCTCAGCTACTCTTTCTAGCCTCTTCTTCTTTTGATTCTCCAGATATGCCCAAGAAAGAAGCAGAGTAGACAACCCCCTCTACATCAATACCTGCCTGAGCTTCAGAATATATGCATCACTCACTCATTTTTCCAAGTAAGAGTTCAGAAACTGAAAGTGAGGCAGAGAAGAATTCATTGGTTGAAGCACAGAGGCATAATGCTATGATCCCAGCCACTGTTAATATTGGACAAGTCAGATCCCAGAGTGAAACCTGGCTTGACAGAAATTCATGAAGGAAAGTTACTGAACAAATTCACAGGAGTCTGATCATGAACTTTTAATACAAACAATAAAATATTTATTAAAACAAGGAAAATGAACTATATTATACCAGACAAAAAGGTTAGAAAGATCTCAATGCATACAAAAGAAGACAATTCAAATTTCCACTATTGCTTTACCCCAGCAATATCTTTGCAGGCACATAGACCAGTGAAGGGTTACCACTAGATTGACACAAAGGCTTCTGGCTTGGGACTGGCACAGTTGCAAACAGTTTTCTTCTAGTGAATTCCTGAGCATTCACTTGATGCCTCGCAGCCAACTCTTATTTCTCTCCGAGACACCCAAAAACCACACTCTAAACTCATTTGTTTGCTCTGCAGTTTAAGGAACAATGAGTTCCCTAAATTCAGTCTTTCATTTGCACCTCTGCTAAACTGATCACTTTTCTGAGCCCTATAACTGCTTATTCAGTTAACCACTGTCCCAATAGCCTTGTAGTTTTTCTTCTCAGAGGGCTTAAAAATCCCTGTCTGCTCTCTCTGATACATGCAGTCTGAACTCCCCTCTCTTTCAACTCCTGTCTTTCCTGGACCATGTCGTTGGATCACTGTCGCTCGGCAATAGTAAAGCTTTTTCTACTTTTATTGTTTTGTTTCCAAAATCACCAAACTTTTAACCCTTTCAACCCATCTCTTTTACTCCAGGGGCTCATAAACCTCATTAAAATGTATATGTACAAACAAACCCAAAAGACCTGAAACCTTTCCGTGACAATCCAAATTCCCAAGTACCAAGGCTCAAACAAAATCTAAGTTCAACTTAAAAATTATTCATTGGTCATAACAATAAGCAAGTAGGGGCAGCTGGGAAGTTGTATAAAAGGAGAAAGACATTCTTTACCAGGTGGTCAGGAAATGTGTACAGTTTTGCTCTCCTTATTTAATGCAATAGAAGGGGTGGAATGAGGATCCACTAATTTGATTTCTGAGATAAGAGGGCTGTCCCATGAGGAGAAATTGAGTAGAATGGGCCTAAATTCTCTAGGAATAGACGAATGAGACATAAAATTCTTAGAGGGCTTAACAGGATAAATGCTGACAGGTTGCTTTCCCTGGCCGGAGACTCCAAAGCCAGGAGTCAGCCATTTAGGATTAAGTTGAGGAAAAACTTCTTCATTTAGAGGATTTTGAATCTTTGAAATCCTGTACCCCAGAGAGCTGTGTATGTTCATCAATGAGTGTATTCAAGACTGAAACTGATAGATTTTTGGGATCTTAGGGAATCAAGGGATATGGGGATAGTTCAGGAAAGTGCAGTTGATATAGAAGTTCAATCATGATCTAACTAATGGTGGAACAGGTTCAACGGGTCATATGGTCTTCTCCTGTACCTATTTCTCATGGTCTATGAGATGTGACTGTCAAATTTTTGGATTGTTAAATAAAGAGACAGAAAAAAGTGAATGCATAGTGTTCATTTTTTTCTATGCTACGAATGCCATTTTACCTTCAAAAAGGTGTCCACGCTGTGCCCGCACACTTATGCTGCTGGCTGTGCCATTGCCATTTTGGTGAAGGCACTAGCACACACACATAGAAGGGTCCACTGGAAGTATGCAAAGTGGGCAGATTGTGATGTCAGCATTGCAATTCTGGACTTCGATGCTCTAGCTAGTGTCCTCTAGAGAGAGGAGGAAGAAAGGGTGAAAAGTCCTCAGCAGAGGTGCCTTGGGTGTTAAGGGAGAAATTCTCCTACCTGAACCTCGGTGAATTACCGTCTGTCATAGTCTTTGCTTCACTAGGAGGTCCTCACTAAAATCTGGCACCTGCTGCAGCTACAATTGCAGCACCAGAGCAGGATGAGTGTGGCATTGCCAGTGGCTGTGGAGCTGATCTTGGCCATGAACCTTTCTGTGTCCAACTCCATCAAGGCTAGAACAGGTGAAATTTTCAACATTTCCCAGTTCACCATCCAGTGTTACATAAGGAAGACCACTGAAACTTTGTATTCCAAGAGAACTGAATACATTTCATTCTCTTTTGCCAGAGAGAAGCTGGTGGAGTAAGCATATAGCTTCGCTAGTACTGCAATCTTTCTCATGGCGTAGGGTAACATGGACTGCACCCGCATCACTTTGTGGGTGACACATGTCAATTCTGAGTTATACTGCAACCAGGATTCCATTTCCTCAACATCTGGCTGGTGTGCAAACGCACATAGTGAATCATGCAAGTCAATTCCTGGTACCCTGGCAGCAGTCGTGATGACTTCATTCCCTGGCAGTCTGCTGTAGCATCTGTATTTGAGCCACTACAAAAACCAGAGGGTGGTCACTGGGTGACAATGGATATTCATTGACCATGTGGCTTATGAATTCAGTGCATAACGCATGCACGAATGTCATACTGCTAATCAATGTGATTGAGTAGACCACTGGAGTGCTTAAGTAGCTCTTCTGTTGCCTAAAGTACTCAGGAGGAACCTTCCAGTACTTGGCATCATGAGGGAACAGCCCTTGCTACCAGCTGTATGATGACTAGCTCAGGAGGTGGAAGAGAAACAGGAGGAAGAGGAGGAAGAGAGGAAGCAACAAGCACAGCCCTTCTTTGACCAGGCTGTTTGTGATTGAATCATCTTATTGTGGTGCTGGTGAACACAACTCCAATTGCCCATTCACTAATAGTCCTACACCTTACCTTGCCTCTGTTACTGATCATCACAAGTCCTTTAGCCACAATGCCAAAACAAAAAAGCACCACAAACATTCAATACAAACATTCCAAAACAAATCTATAAATCAAACATTGCTATATTGCAGACAAAAGTCAACTGATCAGCTTTCTGCATTCCCTTAGTGCCTGTTTTCCATGAGCCTTTGCCTGGCTTAGTCTTCTCTTCGGCCATGCCTCAGAATCAATGATTACCTGCTTGCACTTCAGTTTTATGAGTTCTGAGATGGCTGAAAAGTCCAATGAGTGACCTGTGGACCCTGTCACATGTGGGGCAAGTGGTGCTTGTAGGGTTAGGTAGATGAGTTTTTTGGAGGTTTGTGCACTCCCTCCAATGTCTCGACTTTGCCTCTGCACTGGGTTAAGTCTCTTGATGTGCTTGTTGCCTTCCTGGATGAGTCTTCTCCATTTTGGCCAGTCACAAGCCAGGGAGTCCCATGATTCGGCAGGCATGTTTGACGTCTTCAGGGATACTTTGAGATCATTCCGAAAGCATTTCTGCTATCCTCCTGGAAGTCTCCTGCAGCGACCAAGTTCCAAGTAGAGCAGTAGCTTTGGGTGTCAGGCAAATGAACTACAAGGCCTGCTTAGTGGAGCTGATTTTGAGTGATTAGCACCTCAATGCTGGACAAGATGGTTTGGGAGAGGATGCTGCTGTTGAATCACCTTTCTTGCACCCAGATTTGGGGGCTCTTATGAAGGCACCACTGTTGGTATTTCTTTGGTGCTTTGAGGTGCCTGCTGTAAGTTGTCCAAGTCTCCAAAGCATACAAGGATATGGGGATCATTGCTACCAGGTAAACCATGGCCTTAGTCTCAGGCTTGAGATCAAATACTCTATTACTCAGTCGGCCAAAGGCTGAGGTGGCACATTGGAGGCAATGACAAATTTCGTTGTCTATATCTGCCCTTGTCAAGAGGAAGCTACCAAGATACGGGCAATGATCCACATTTTCCAGGATCGCACTGTTGATACTAATCGGCAGGGGGGAGGTGTTGTGTTATGGGAGCTGGTTGAAAGAGGTCCTTAGTTTTCTAGATGTTTAGTGAAAAGCCCATTTTCTCATATACTTTGGAGAAGGAGTGGACAATGAACTGAGCTCAATTCCTGAGCGAGCACATACATAAATGCCATCTGAATACTGAAGCTCTATAACTGAGGCCAGAGTGGTTTTGATTTTGGATTTGAGGCAGTGCAGGTTGAACTGTTTCCCATCTGATCTGCTGATTATCTGCACACCTGTTGGCAATTTGATGGAGGTGAGGTGCAGTGTTGCAGCAAGGATAATGGAGAAGAGAGTAGGTGCAATGACACAACCTTGTTTGACCCCAGTCTTCAGTGAGACAAGATTTGTGGTGGTTCTGTTGTGGAGGATTGCAGCTTGCATGTCATTGTGGAGTAGGCGGAGAATATGCCAAATTTCTGAGGGTAGCCAATTCTGAGGGTGGCTGACAGAGACAAAGGCTTTTGTGAGGTCGAGAACGGCCACGTACAGCAGTTGGTGCTGATCCTTACACTTTTCTTGAATTTGCCAAGCAGTGAAGATAATGCCTATGGTACCTCTTAATGGGCGAAAACTACAAGGCAACTCTGGAAGGAGTTCCTTGGCCACTGGGAAGAGATGGTTGAAGAGGAACCATGCAATGATCTTCCCTGTGGCAGAGAGCAGGAGAGTCTCCTGTAGTTACCGCAATCGGATTTGTCTCCCCTCTTGAATATAGTCATGATCACAGTGCTGCTGAGATCCCTCAGCATGTTCTCTCCTTCCCAGATGAGGGATATGAAGATGTGCAGCTATGCCAGGATTGTATCTCTGCCATATTTCAGAATTTCAGCAGCTATTCCATCTGTTCCTGATCCCTTGTTTTTTAGCTATCAAATGACTTTTTCCATCTCCTTCCAGATCCAGAGATTGAATTGGATGGGATATTGAGGAATGGAGTTGAGGACACAAGTTGAACACAGAGTCTCATTTGAGGAACTATTCAAAATGTTCCCTCCAGTGAGCATTGACTGCCTCCCTTTCCTTGATGAGCTCCCCCTCAATGCTTGGCTGTTAGCGGGTTGGGTCATTAGCGGTTTCTGCCTCACCACAGATGTGGTTATGGTGACACATTTTTTGCCACATGCACCAATTTTAGTGAAAAACATCTCAAATGCAAATACATAAAAATAAAAAATATAACTCATTCGCTGTCTAAACCTACAGTTTAAATAAACACTTACTTTACTATAACCTCAATCTTGCTTTATCCCATTACAAGGTTGGCGTAACAAGTTAAAACATTCAGCCTTAAGC
Source organism: Carcharodon carcharias (assembly GCF_017639515.1). Taxonomy (NCBI): domain Eukaryota; kingdom Metazoa; phylum Chordata; class Chondrichthyes; order Lamniformes; family Lamnidae; genus Carcharodon; species Carcharodon carcharias. The sequence continues at coordinate 174,759,150 of NC_054468.1, read as the reverse complement.
TGGTGGTTAAATGATTCAAAGGTTCATTGAGACTACCAATATAATTGTTATGTAGGATTTTGGACCTCAAGTTCCAATCAATTAATGGCACCATCTCTTTCTCCAAAGATCTTAAAGAAAGCTGTCAATCAAAGATATGGCCCTAGTCTGGGGTCTATCACAAAAATATATTCCATTAAGAAAGAAGGACTCTATGAGAAGGATACATCATCCGTGGTTAACTGAGGAAGTTAAGGATGGTATCAAATTGAAAGGAAAGATGTACAATGCTGCAAAATTAATGCTTGGTCAGAAGATTGGGAAAATTTCAGAAACCAGCAAAGGATCACTAAAAAATAAGGAGGGGGCAACTGGAGTATGAGAGAAAACTAGTAAGAAATGTAAAAACAGACAGTAAAAGCTTCTACAAGTACGTAAGATGAAAATAATAGTGACAGAGAGTGTTGGTTCCTTAGAGGATGAGACTGGGGAATTAATAATGGGAAACAAGAAAATGGCAAACTTGAACAAGCATTTTGTATCTGTCTTCACAATAGAAGACACAAAAAGCATCCCAAAACTAGTAAAAATCAAGGGGAAAAAGGAGAGAGGAACATAAAATAATCATAATCAGAAGAGAAAATTTACTCAGAAAACTAATGGGGCTAAAGCCTCATAAATCCCCTGGACCTGATGGTGTGCATCCTAGGATCTTAAAGGAAGGAAAAATAATGATGCATGTGATATTCCAAAATTTCTTAGATTCCTGAAAGGTCCCAGCAGATTGGAAAGCCGCAAATGTAACACCACTATTCAAGAAAGGAGGAAGACTGAAAGAAAGAAACTATCAGCCAGATAGTCCAATATCTGTCATTGGGACACTGCTAAAATTGCCAAATTTGCTGATGATTCAAAGATAGGTAGGGAAGTAAGTTGTGAGGAGGATACAAAGAGTCTGAGAAGGGATATAGATAGGTTAAGTGAATGGGCAAAAATTTTGCAGATGGAGTATAATGTGGAAAAATGTGAAGTTGACATCTTTGGCAGGAAGAATAGAAAAGCAGAATATCATTTAAATTGAGAGCGACTGTGGAAGGCAGCAGTCCAGGGGGATCTGGGTGTCCTTGTACATGAATCACAAAAAGTTAGCATGCAGGTACAGCAAATAATTAGGAAGACAGCTAGAAGGTTGGCCTTTATTGCAAGGGTGATGGAGTATATAAGTAGGAAAGTCTTCCTGCAATTGTATCGGGTATTGATGAGACTGCATCTAGAGTACTGTATACAGTTTTGCACTCCTCATTGAAGGAAGGATAAGCTTGCATTGGAAGCAGTTCAGAGAAGCTCATTAAGCTGATTCCTGGGATGAAAGATTGCCTTATTAGGAAAGTTTGAGTAGGTTGGACCTGTACTTATTGGAGTCTAGAAGAATGGAAGGTTATCTTATTAAAACATAGGGCAGGATCTTCCGGTCAGTGAGCGGGGGCAGGGTCCGCTCACCGAAGCGTAAAATGACGCAGGATGACATCAGGTGGATCTCTCGACGTCAACCCACGTCATTTCCATTTTCAGGTCGGCGAGGGCGCAGCCGAGTCAGCTGCGCCCCCGCCGACCTATCAATGGCCTATTGAGACAATTGAACAACTAATTAAGGTCATTAATGGACCTGCCTGTCCAACCTTAAAGTTGGTGGGCAGGCCGGGAGCCCTGGCGGGCTTCGGAAAAAGCTTGAAACCTCATCCACGGGTGGGATGAAGTTTCTTGAGGGCTTTTAAGTTTTAATCAAATCTTTCAATAAAAGTTATGGACATGTCAGGGAAATTTTTTTATGACTTCTATTAAAAATTTTAATTCCGAGCCAATCTCCCTGAGGCAGCATTTAGTCTCAGTGAGATCAGTGCGCTCTTTTGCAATCAGGGGCACTGATTGGAGGCGTGCCCGGCCATGCCCGCTCCCGCACATCCCCCCCAAACAGGGAGAAAATTTTTCCCATAAGATTCTGAAAAATTTGAAAGGGTTTGAAAGGGTAGATGCTGAAAGAATGTTTCTTCTCGTGGGGGAATCTAGAACTGGGGGACACAGTTTAAAAATAAGGCGTTTCCTATTTAAGGTACAGATGAGGAGAAATTTCTTTTCGCAAGGGATCATTTTTCATTGGAATTCTCTTCCATAGAGAGCAGTGAAATTGGGTCATTGAATATATTCCAGCCTGAGTTGGACAGATTTTTGATTGACAAGGGGGTCAAGAGTTATGGGGACAGGCAGGAAAGTGCAGTAAGGCCACAATCAGAGGTTAGGAATCCTGAGGTGAGTAACCCACCTCCTGACTCCCTAAAGCCTGTCCACCATTTACAAGGCAGAATTCAGGAGTGTGATGGAATACTCTCCACTTGCCTGGATGAGCGCAGCTCCAACAACATTCAAGAAGCTTGACACCATCCAGGACAAAGCAGCCCACTTGATTGGCACACCATCCACAAACATTCACTCCCTCCACCACCAACGCACAATGGCAGCACTGTATACCATCTACAAGATGCACTGCCACAACTCACCAATGCTCCTTTGACAGCACCTTCCAAACACGCGACTACTATCATCTGGAAGGGCAAGGGCAGCAGACACATGAGAACACAGCCACATAGACATTCCCCTCCAAGCCAATCACCATCCTGACTTGGGAATATATTACTGTTCCTTCACTGTTGCTGGGTTAAAATCCTAGAAGCCTTTCCCTAAAAGCACTGTAGGTGTACCTACACCCATGGACTGCAGCGATTTAAAAAGGCAGCTCACGACCAACCTTCTCAAGGGCAATTAGGGATGGGAAATAAGTGCTGACCTAGCCACCAATGCCCATAACCCATGATTGAATTAAAAAATCAGTTCAGCCATGAGCATATTGACTGCTGGAGCAGGCTCGATGGGCCAAATGGCTTACTCCTGCTTCTATTTCTATGATCTTATTTGAGCTGTGTCCAAGTGGTGTGCAACCTACCGCTGCAGCTATTCAGAAACAAAAGTAACAGTTGGGTGTACCCTTCAAAATATCATTTGACCAAATAGCCATTTATCACTACTGAATGAGGGCAAATGGTTGATTTGTGTACAGATTTTTTTTGCTGGGGTGGTGGGTGTGGATGGAGCGGGAGCAGGTGTGGGCATGGGCCCAATTGCCGCCCATGATCAGGTCCACGCCGCCATTTTATGTGGCCAGGCCAATTGAGGCCCATCCAGCGTGAATCGCCACTCCCGAGGACTGCGGGAGTGGCGGGCAGCAGCGTGACTGCAATGACCGCCGGGTCCAATGGCAACCCGGCAGCCTGTTTTAAAAAGTCAGCAGGCCGAGAGATGCCACTCCCAGCAAGGGTCAGCACCAAGACGTAGCATCCGACAACGTAAACATAAGGCACCTTAGGCACACCATGGGTTTATCACTGGTGCTTTTGTGTTGGCCCGCAATGAGGTCTTTATGAGTTTGTGTGATTTTTAACATCTTTGTCATTTTGTTTCATTAAGTTTCTTTGGTTGCAATGTTAAATTCAGACATGTCACCATGGCCTAGGCTGCCTCTTTTCTTCTGCAGGTGGATGGTTTCCAATAACGTAATGTGTTTTGTGGGATTTTCAGCTTTATTAACAAGGGCCTTAGTTAATGTTCCTAACCAGGCAGATTTTGCACTCAGGTCTTGAATATGGAACCTACAGCCCAGGCTTGTCCTGGAGATCCATATGTGGTGTGCTAGCTGAAGGTTTGTTGGATTAAAGCCTCCCGGGTGTCCTTGCCTCCCTGGAGTATGACCGGGTCGGTGTCTACACCCTCAGCATTTCCCTGTGCGTACTCATCCTTGGACTCACTGCTGGACTCATCGTGTGCAGCTGCAGCCAATGCGTCTATGTCTTCATCGTCCACAGTGTCCCCTTTCCAGCACAAGATTGTGGAGAGCGTAGCATACAACCACTATCAGCGACACATGATCTGGGGGTGTACTGGTGTGAGCCCCCTGAGCAGTCCAGGCATTGGAAGCACATCTCGAGAAGACTAATGGCTCTCCCCACCACAGCCCTTGTGGAGGCGTAGCTCCTATTGTACCAGTGCTCAGCTTCTATACTTGGATGGTGAAGAGGTGTCATAAGCCACCTTCTGAGGGGATAGCCCTTGTCATCCAGCAGCTATCCATCCAGCCCAGCTGGAGCACTGAAGAGCCCCGGTACCTGGGAGTGTCTGAGGATGTAGGGTTGTGGGAGCTGCCTGCGTACCTTGCACAGACTTGTATAATCAGCATCCTGTGATCGCACACCATCTGCACGTTCATGGAGTGGAAGCCCTTCCTGTTGACGAAGGCACCGGGCTCACCTGCTGGCACCTTGATGGCCACATGTGTGCAGTCTATTGCACCCTGGACACGGGGGAAGCCAGCAATGGCTGCAAAGCCTCTGGCTCACTGTGTCTGGCTTGCCTGATCCCAACGGTAGTGGATGAAGGTTAATGCATGCCTGAACAGAGTGTCTGTAGCTTGCTTGACACAAGTGTGGACAGCTGATTGGGAGACACTGCAAAGATCACCCACTGACCCCTGGAAGGAGCCAGAGGCATAGAAGTTGAGGGCAGCTATGACCTTTAGAGCCACTGGCATGGGGTATCCACCCACACAGTTTGCAGAGGTCTCAGGCCCAATCATCTGGCAGATATTGTTGACTGTCTCCCTTGAGAGACAAAGCCTCCTTCAGCACTGCACCTCAGACATACTGAGGTAATTGCTTTGCCGCCTGAATTCCCTAGCAGCAGGATAGTGGTGTCTTCTGTGGCCCCTTCTGCCTTGGGATACCTCTTGGCCCTGCACCCCTTGTGCCTGCGCCAGACCTCCCAAAGGTGGCTCCTCTGGAGGCTGAATGTGCACTCCTGGCCTCCTCCCCCTTCTAGCCCTCCCTTTCTCCTCAGAGGATGCCTCCAGTGGAGAATTCAGCTCCCATTCCCAGGATAAGGGAAGGCTTCCTGAAGCATGCAGGCCCCAAAAAGATTCCTCACTGCAGAGTGCTGAGACCTGAAGGTTGTAAGTCTAGACCAAGCAGCTGGTAAGCGTTTTGAAGTATTGCAGATCACACAGGCAGGTGTCAGTAACTTTGAAACATCAAAAATTGACAGAGCACACTCGCAACCCCACTGAGCCCTCTTATCCCACCCATGGATGAGGTTTATACAAATGTGTCCTACCCACCTGCCCATTGTGCCCATGCACCGACCCGAAGATTGCATGAACACCTAAAAATCGCTGTTGGTTGGCGCTTCAAGGGCCTTAAGTGGCTGGTTAATTAATGGCTAGTGCGCATCGGAGGTCAACATATGCCTGCCCAACTAAATATTGCGATGGCATGGGGTGACGTTGGGACACTCACCTGACAGCATCGTGCATCATTTTAGGCTCTTCCCCAACGCCAACGAGAAAATTCTACCCATGATGGGGGTAAAGCATTTCAATTTGCAACAAAAAACCTTGTAACCAAACTTCTAGCTTCAGTTGAAAGCTATTTATTGGGATTTATTTATTTATTCTTTCTGAGGTCTTTGTGTTAACCCCCTGCATACTGGTTCTAGCAGGATGAAAAATTTAAAACCTTAAGTCAGAAAAGTACTTTTTTGTCGCTGTCATCCTGTGGCTGAGGAGCCTGGATTCAATTCCATGAGACGTTCTCTTAAAAGGGAGCTTCCAGATAAATGTGAGTGCTGGTAGAGGGGACATGCTTCAACATTGTGAAGTTGCCAGTGTCAATCAAAGGAGTTTATTCTCTGCACTTAACCAACCAATGGTTTCACAGCAATACACCACTGCAGGGAGTGCAGCAGTTCTGGGAAAGTATGTAGCTTAGGCCCCAGCATTATAAATGTATCCCCATGGATATTCAGACAGCTGTTATAGAGATTTGGGGCAATGCAGGAGAGGACCATCTCTGCTGATGTCTTAAGTAATTGGAGCTGAAATTCAGCTAACTAACTCTGATGGCTCCAGTCATATTATTGGCATCATTAAGTCTGCCCACATATAGACTGTGAGCATGCAAAGTCAGTACTCAGCATGACAGGCATGGCAAAAATGTGCTCATATGATGGTGCCATCCCTGATGGTTACTCCACACATAGCCGCTCCCACCGTCCACATCAGTCTATTTTTGGACAATTGTCAATCCATCACCATGCAAATGTCTCTAAACAGCTTATGAATGTTACCCTTGATTCCTTTCATACTATTCTATGGCTTATAATGCACTCTGATACACCACATCATATGCCCTTGAACCTATGGAGAAGATGGACATTTTGTTTCTAAGAACAACATGGAAAATGAACAATTTACCTTGACATGGTGGACTCCAGGGTGGTCAGCTCACCTTCTTTTGTGTTTTCTGTACAGAAGGACTGTCTCTGGGAAGTCATTAAGATGCAAACAACATTTTCCAGGTACTGATGACTATCCCTCTCCATTTCAATTAAATTTACTAGAGTAACAACACCTGATAGACTCACCAGTCTCTTAGAGATGGAAATGCAACAAAAATATTTAGAAGTTATTCATAACTGGAATGTTGATGGAGATTGTAAACTTTCCCTGTTGTGTGATAATTGCTGAGCCCATCAGACTATTAGTGTGGACAATGGTCACATGACAGAAGGTGACTTGTGATAGGAAATACCTTTAATTAACAATGACAGCCAGATAGAGTCTGGAATACAAAGACCACAGAGGGAAGACATCGCATTCAGCAAAGGGAAGAACCCTGCCTGGAAACTCACCCATAGGCAGAGAGGTGGGGCTAATGTGTTTTAACTGCAGAATTATATTTTCACTACAGGGACTCAACCATAATTTTAACTGGAGAGGCCATAAACCTGCTGCTGCATGGAGTAAACCATTGTGAGGTCAGAAACCTCGAACCTCCAGCTTCTCTTCATGAACCAAAAGAGAATTCTCAGGCGTGCAAAGCTTCCAGCCACTATCTTGAAGAACCAGAGTAATAGTGATTTTTTTGGACTCTTCTAAAGATACCAGCGCACACTACCTCCTTTTTTGTAATCATCTTTTCTTGTATGTGTGTGTGTCTTGTGTAAATGAATGAGTGGGTGCTGTTGCATTTACATTTCAGACTTTGAGAAAAGAAATGCTTATTCCTTCTTTTAATTTAAACTTACGAGAAAGCCTGTCTTGTGTCTGTTCTTGAAAACCACAGCACTCAAGGGGTTAAAACACTTCTTCCCTAAAATACATCTTGTTACGTTCAGTCAAGAATGGGAAAAGGAGGAAACTTATCTCTCATCTCATAGGCTCAGACGTTCCCAGCACAGAAGGAGGCCATTTGGCCCATCATGTCCATGCCAGTCAACAAAGATCTGACTACACTAACCCCATTTTCCAGCGCTTGGCCCATAGCCCTGGAGGTTATGGCAATGCAAATGAATATTTAATAATGAATAATAAATAAATCTCCTCTGTCTGTAACAACTCCCATCTGATATATAGTTTCTTTTTAATTTTACTCTGCCCAGATACACTTGCCTGGATTTTTCTGCTTAGAAATAGTCCATTTTATTGTGGTTTTGTGGCAAAAATTATGCATAACACAACGGTGCTGCTACAACCACAAACTAACCTAAAAAAAAGCCACCAAAATTTTCCTAAAGATTTTAGAGACATACATTCTGTGCTTATTCTGATATTCTCAGATCTTATATTATTTGCAATTAAATAGGAACGCTTAGAGCAATTTCAGTAGCAGGGAAATAGTGTTAGTAGGAGCATATAAGTTTTTACTATCACTATTGGCAGGAGTTGTAATAATAGCATAAGACATTTACAAAGATAACTTCAATTATAAATGTGGCTGTAGGAGTTTATAACAGAAAAGTTGACACAAAAGTGTGTGAGAAATATGACAACTGGAAGCAAGGTTTGTAAAAAGGAAGAGCAAAGAGATGTGAGATTTTAGTTGTACACCTCTTGATCTAGCTGGGACCATCTAATCCTTTACAAAAACAAAAATACCTGGAAAATCTCAGTGGGTCTGACAGCATCTGCGGAGAGGAATGCAGTTAACATTTTGAGTTCGTATGACTCTTCACCAGAACTAAGGAAAAATAGAAAAGAGGTGAAATATAAGCTGGTTTAAGGTGGGGGTGGGGGGGGGGGGGGGTGGGGGGGCGGGGGGTGGTTGGTGGGACAGGTAGAGCTGGATAGAGGGCCAGTGATAGGTAGAGATTGCCAAAAGCTGTCATAGACAAAAGGACAAAAAGGTGTTGATGGTGGTGATATTAGCTAAGAAATGTACTAATGGTGACATTAAGGGTAGAAAGCAGGACGAGCAAGGGACAGATAGCCCTGGTGGGAGTGGGGTGGGGGGAAGGGCTCGAAATAGGTAAAAGGTAGAGATAAAACAATGGATGGGAATACATTTAAAAATAATGGAAATAGATGGGAAAAGAAAAATATATATAAATTACTGAAAAAAGGGGGATCGGAAAGGGGGTGGGGATAGAGGAGAGAGTTCATAATCTAAAGTTGTTGAACTCAATATTCAATCCTGAAGGCTGTAAAGTGCCTAGTCAGAAGATGAGGTGCTGTTCCTCCAGTTTGTGTTGAGCTTCACTGGAACATTGCAGCAGGCCAAGGATGGACAAGTGGGCATGAGAGCAGGGTGGTGTGTGGAAATGGCAAGTGACAGGGAAGTCTGGGTCATTCTTGCGGACAGACCAAAGGTGTTCTGCAAAGCGGTCACCCAGTCTGCGTTTGGTCTCTCCAATGTAGAGGAAACTGCATTAGGAACAGCGAAAGCAGTAGAGTAAATTGAGGGAAGTGCCAGTGAAATGCTGCTTCACTTGAAAGGAGTGTTTGGGGCCTTGGACGGTGAGGAGGGGGGAAGAAAAGGGGCAGGTGTTGCACCTTCTGCGGCTGCATGGGAAGGTGCCGTGGGAGGGAGATGAGGTGTAGGGGGTGATGGAGGAGTGGACCAGGGTGACTCGGAGGGAACAATCCCTGCAGAATGACGCCAAGGTGGATGAAGGGAAGATGTGTTTGGTGGTGGCATCATGCTGGAGTTGGCGGAAATGGCAGAGGATGTTCCTTTGAACGCAGAGGCTGGTGAGGTGATAAGTGAGGACAAGGGGGACCCTACCATGGTTCTGGAGGGAGAGGAATGCATGGGACATGGGCTGGACACGGTTGAGGGCCCTGTCAACCACCGTGGGTGGAAAACCTCGGTTAAGGAAGAAGGAAGACATGTCAGAGGAACTGTTTTTGAATGTGGCATCATCAGAACAGATGTGATGGAGGTGAAGGAACTGAAAGAATGGGATGGAGCCCTTACAGGAAGTGGGGTGTGAGGAGCTGTAGTCAAGGTAGCTGTGGAAGTTGGTAGGCTTGTAATGAATATTGGTGGACAGTCTATAACCAGAAATTGAGACAGAGAGGTCAAGGAAGGGAAGTATCAGAGATGAACTATGTGAAAATGATGGAGGTGGAAATTGGAAGCAAAATTAATAAATTTTTCCAGGTCCAGACGAGAGCATGAAGCAGCACCGAAGCAGTCATCGATGTACCGGAGAAAGAGTTGTGGAAGGGGGCAGGAGTAGGACTGGAACAAGGAATGTTCCACATACCCCATAAAGAGACAGGCATAGCTGGGGCCCATGCGGGTACCCAGAGCCACACCTTTTATTTGGAGGAAGTGAGAGGAGTTTAAGGAGAAATTGTGCAGTAAGAGAACAAGTTCAGCCAGACAGAGGAGAGTACTGGTGGATGGGGAATGTTCGGGCCTCTGTTTGAGGAAGAAACGGAGAGCCATCAGACCATCCTGGTGGGGGATGGAGGTGTAGAGGGATTGGACATCCATGGTGAAGAGGAGGCGGTTGGGGCCAGGGAACTGGAAATTGTTGATATGATGTAGGGTGTCAGAGGAATCGCAGATGTAGGTGGGAAGAGACTGGACAAGGGGAGAGAGAATGGAGACAAGATAGCAAGAAATTAGTTCCATGGGGCAGGAACAGGCTGACACGATCAGTCTGTCGGGACAGTCCTGTTTGTGGATTTTGGGTAGCAGGTAAATTCAGGCTGTCCGAGGTTGGGAGATTATGAGGTTGGAAGCTGTGGAAGGAAGATCTCCAGAGGAGATGAGGTCAGTGACAGTTCTAGAAACAATGGCTTGATGTTTAGTGGTGGGGTCTAATCCTTCGTTGGGTAGCCACATTGAAGCATGTCTAAATTCATTGGAGAATGTATATATGATTTTTCACTCCTCGTGGTCATGAGCTGTGTCCAATTTCTTGCTCTCTAATGGTTGTCAAACTTTCAATTTCGGCAGCTTGTTTTAAGTAAAGTAGTGGCTGGACATTATAAAGGGATGTTTGTGACTACTGTTTTTTTCGAAGAACATTGCTTGCTGTTACTGGAATTTGGTATGTCCCAGATCATTTGAAAACAAAACCCCTATGCTCATTCCAGATGCCACGATTTAGATGGAGTCAGTTCTCATGATCGGAAAAAGGAATTATTGTCCACAGCTTTGAATCTCAAGCTTTCCTGTCACATTGTAGGTAATTCTGTTAGAACTTGGATGATGTAAAGGAAAATCTAGTTTCGCCGTGTCTAGTGCAGACTAAATGTGAAGTCGTAAAGACGGCCATAGCTGGAATATAATCTGTGGCACCTATCGGCAAAATCATAAACTTTAATCAGAACCACATGTCAGATTTACAGGTTATGTCAGCATGGTAAAGCCAATGCTGTATTTTTAAAGAGAGCTTTTAAAGTATATCTGATTTTTAATATTAGAAGTAGAGGTGCTGAACAGAGAGGGGGGATATAAAACAGAAATGTAAACGCTTGTTATCTTTAACTTGAGCCTTAAAAACATAATACTGCAACAATGAAAAGCAAAATCTTGCAAGTTATTGCACCTGGTGCAATGCTTGTTCCATTGACCTGCCTGTTGCCTGGTTGGAGACGCGCGTGTGTAACCTAGCAACTGACAGCTAACATGAAATTCACCAGGTGCACTTTGACAAAACAGTCCTTGCTTGCCGACCTCGGGCAAAGCTGAATGCGTCTGTTATCACTTACTGCACCAAAATGTATCAGGCTCCACAGGAACAGACTTCCAGAGAACAAATGGTCACCAGCCAGTTTTAGTAAGTATGATCTTAACAAACATTCCAACCAACTTGAAAGTTAGCAAGCCAAATTGAAATGAAGAACAATGTCCTCTCTGTGCTCGAGTTCCCTGGCACATTTTAGGTGGAAATCAAAGGGGATAGTTAGACCACCAACAAATTCAAAGCTTAATGCAAACAAAAAAAATCGCGCCTCATATTTATTTGCGATCGGAACACAATAATTATATCTATGAAGGGGCAAGATCAGTCGTTCTTCCTACGCAAGAAGCGTACTGAGATGCAATTTAAATCACCAGGCCGTGTGTGCTTGTGGACAAGAGATTTTTAAGCAAATACTTTTTATTAATTTAGCAACCTTGTAAAAGGATTTTTTTTTACTTGACTGTCAAGTAAAAATGTTGTCACCAGGCTTCACCTAAACGCCGATTAAATCCCACCACCAACATCAAAGGTCACTTTACATTTTGACATATTTTATGCGTTAGTGTTTTCGTTACCTTTAGTTGGAAAACTAGGTATCAGCAATTTTAAGGAATATCAACATTGTTTAAACACTGAGCGTGGTAGTATTTGCTCATAAAATAGAACGGTGGTAACTTTTTTTGGCAGTCAGAGAGGTTTGACTTGTTCCAATAGTTTATTTATTTTAATACTCATATTGAAAGTTCTTCTAAATTGCCTTGTAGCAGGTCATCTTCTGTAAAACAGGCACCCCATTCAGCCATATGCTATTTCGTGGCTATTGCTGTCATAGATTATGACTAATAAAAAATGTTACTACAGTGCTGTTATACATAAAAAAAGTCGACCATCGTTAATGATCAACAGATTGAACTGTTAAAAAACGCAAATGTGTCATTTTGAGAAAGGGATTGTGTCATTTAGTCTTTCTACAAAAACTGATGTAAGTTCATTCCCCATACTACAGGTTTTTAAAACATTTCTGTATCTCACATAAAGTTAAATAATTTTCTGGAAAAGAATTTAATAAGCCCAGGCCAAAAAAAAACCCATTGAAATGATGTCTAATACTGGTTTCATTGTTTTTCTATCAAATTACAACTTTTAAAATTAAAAAAATATTAACTTGGAATAAAAGTCAGATAAAAAAAATTACCTGCTTTCTTTAAAAGCAATTGTAATTATATTTTGTAAAATATAGCATGATTTGGGCCTGTTAGTTTTTGCTCATGAAAATGGACCTGTCAATAAAACATTCACACAATCCAAGTTGTGGATGTTTTGTGACCAATCTTATTTATATCTTAAAAGAACCAGTTTTACAATGCTTGGCAACTGTTCCCGAGTACAAAATAGTTTTTTCTTTGATGCAAGACGGATATATAAGAATGTAAGAAATAGGAGCAAGTGATCCCACCCTTGAGCCTGCTCCAGTAGTTAATAAGATCATGGCTGATCTTTGAGCTCAATTCAACCTTCCCACACTATCCCCCGATGCATTAATTTCCAAAAATCTATTGATATCCATCTTCAATATGCTCAGCAACTGAGCATGCACAGCTGTCAGAGGTAGGGAATTCCAAAGATTCACAACACCATGAGTGAAGAAATTTCTCCTCATCTCAGTTCTAAATGGCCGACAACTTATTCTAAAACTATGACCCCTATTTGTAGACATCCCAGCTAAGGGAAACATCCTCCCAGCATCTACCCATTAATAAATTTGGATGGAGAGGCTAAGTGAATGGGCAAGGATGTGGCAGATGACCTATAATGTGGAGAAGTGTGAAGCTATCTACTTTAGTAAGAAAACAGAAAATATAGAAGATAGATTTTTTTAAGTACTTCAGTGAAGTATTCACATTCTTTTAGATACTAGTAAAACTAAGGCCTAGTCTGCTCAATCTCTCCTCATCAGTCAATCCCCTCAAACCAGGAACAGTCTAATGAACCTATGTTGCACTCCCTCCTAGGCAAGTATGTTCTTTCATGGTAAGGAGACCAAACCTGTACACAATACTCCAGGTATGATCACACCAAGGCCCTATGTTATTGTACTCAGCATCGACTCTGGATCCCATGAAGTCTCATGCGCATCAGGTCAAACATGGTTAAGGAAACCTCCTGCTGATTATCACCTACTGCACCCTCTCAGCTGATGAATCAGTTGAACATCACTTGGAGGAAGCACTGAGGATGGCAACGGCACAGAATGTAATCTGGGTGGAGGACTTCAATGTCCATCACCAAGACTGGCTCGGTAGCACCACAACTGACTAAGCTGGCTGAGTCTTAAAGGAAATGGCTGCTAGACTGGGTCACCAGCAGATAGTGAGGGAACCAAGAGGGAAAAACATACTTGACCTTGTCCTCACCCATGTACCTGTCGCAGATGCATCTGTCCATGACAGTATTGGGTAGGAGTGACCATCAAAGCCTGCCCTCACATTGAGGATAGCCTCCAGCATGTTGTGTGGCACTACCACCGTGCTAACTGGGATAGATTTCAATCAGATCTAGCAACTCAAACCCAGGCATCTATAAGGTGCTGTGGGCCATCAACAGCAGCAGAATTGTACACAACCAGAATTACAATTAAGGCCCGGCATATCCCCCATCTACCATTACCATAAAACTGGGGCATCAACCCTGGTTCAATGAAGAGTGCAGGAGGGCATGTTAGGAACACCAGGCATACCTAAAAATGAGGTGTTAACATGGTGAAGCTACAACACAGGACTACTTGCATGCCAAGCAGAAAAAGCAGCATGTGGTAGAGATCCCACAACCGATGGATTAGATCTGAGCTCAACAGTCCTGCCACATCCACTTGTGATGGCAGTGGAGATTGAAACAACTCACTTGAGAAGGAAGCTCCACAAATATCCCCATTCTCAATTATCGGAGAGCCCAGCACATCAGTGCACAAGACAAGGCTGAAGCATTTGCAACAATCTTCAGCCAGAAGTGCTGAGTGGATGATCCATCTCAACCTCCTCCTCCAGAGGTCCCCAGCATCATGGATGCTAGTCTTCAGCCAATTGAATTCACTCCACATGTTATCAAGAAATGGTGGAAGGCACGGGATACTGCAAAGGCTATGGGCCCTGACAATATTCCAGCAACAGTACTGAAGATTTGTTCTCCAGAACTAGCTGCACCCTTAGCCAAGTGATTCTAGTATGCCTACAACACTGGCATCTACCCGACAATGTGAAAAACTGCCGAGGTATATTCTGTTCACAAAAAGCAGGACAAATTCTACCCAGCCAATTACCATCCTATCAGTCTACTCTCTATCATCAGCAAAGTGATGGAAGGCGTCATCGACAGTGCTATCAAGCTGCACTTACTCAGAAACAACCTGCTGACTGATGCTCAGTTTGGGTTCCGCCAGGGCCACTCAGCTCCTGACCTCATTACAGCCTTGGTCCAAACATGGACAAAAAAGTTAAACTCAAGAGGCGAGACAAGAGTGACCACTCTTGTCATCAAAGCCTCATCTGACTGAGTGTAGTATCAAGGAGCCCTGGCAAAACTGGAGTCCATGGGAATCAGGGGGAAATCTCTGCACTGGTGGAGCCATACCTGGCACAAAGGAAGATAGTTCTGGTTGTTGGAGGTCAATCATCTCAGTCCCAGGACATCACTGTTGGAGTTCCTCAGGGTAGTGTCCAAGGCCCAGCCATCTTCAGCTGCTTCTTCAATGACCTTCCCTCCATCATAATGTCAGAAATAGGCTTGTTTACACAATGTTCAGCACCATTCACAAGATCTTAGATACGGAAGCAGTCCGTGCCCATTGGCAGCAAGACCTGGATAACATCCAGGCTTGGGCTGATAAGTGGCAACTAATATTCACGTCATCCAAGTGCAAGGCAATGACCATCTCCAATAAAAGAGAATCCAACCATTTACCCTTGACATTCGCTGGCATTGCCATCACTGAATCCCCCACTATCAACATCCTGGGGACTACCATTGACCAAAAATGGTCCTGGACCAGCCACATAAATACAATGGCGACAGAAGCAAGTCAGGGGCTGTGAATTCTGTGCAAAGTAACTCACCTCTTGACTCCCCAAAGCCTATCCACCATCTACAAGGCACAAGTCAGGAGTGTGATGGAATATTCCCCATTTGCCTGGATGTGTGCATCTCCAACAACACTCAAGAAGCTTGACACCATCCAAGGTGAAATAGCCTGCTCGACTGGTGCACCATCCAACACCTTCAACATCCATTCCCTCCATCACCAATGCACAGTGGCAGCAGCGTGTACCATCTACAAGATGCACTGCAACTACTCACCAAGGCTTCTTCGATAGCACCTTCCAAACCCACAACCTCTACCTCCTAGAAGGACAAAGGCAGCAGATGCATGGGTACAACACCACCTGCAAGTTCCCCGCCAAACCACATACCATCCTGACTTGGAACTGTATCATTGTTACTTCACTGCCGCTGGGTCAAATCCTTGAATTACCTCCCTAACAGCACTGTCGGTGTACCCGCACCACATGGACTGCAGCAGTTCAAGTCGGCAGCTCACCTTCTCAAGGGCGATTAGGGATGGGCAATAAGTGCTGACCTAGCCAGTGACGCCCATATCCCATGAAAGAATAAGAAAAAGTAGGACTTCTTTACTCTCATATTTCAATCCCTTTCTAATAAGGCTAATATACCTTTTACTTTCCCAATTGCTTGCTATACTTGCATGTTAACTTTCTATGATTCATGTACAAGGACCCCCAGGTCTATCTAAATACCAACAATTCCCAGTTTCTCACCATTTAAAGAATATTTTGTTTTTCTATTTTGCTTACCAAAGTGGAGAACTTCACACTTCTCCACATTATATTTCATCTACCTTGCTCTTGCCATTCATTTAACCTGTCTATGTTCCCTTACGTCTTCTTTTCATCCTTCTCACAGCTTTCTTTCCCATCTAACTTTGTAATATATCCAATTTTGCTGCTGATACAACCAGTCTCCATATCTAAATCATTGATATAGATTGTAAACAGCTTGAGGCCCAGGCACTGATCCTTGTGGTACCGCACTAGACACAGCCTACCAATCTGGTAATGAACTGTTTATTTTCTGTTAGCTGGCAGTTAGCCAATCCTCAGTCAATGCTAATATATTATCCCCGTTCCCATGATCCTTAATTTTATCCACTAACCTTTTGTATAGCACCTTATTGAATGCTTTTTGAGAATTCACACACACAAAATCCAATGATTCACCTTTATTCAGTTACAATTCCCAAAACTCTTAATGATTTTGTCAAATGCAATTTCTTTTTCATAAATCCCTCCTTACTCATACAACTACCAATGTATTACGATGTTCTGTTATCAGAAAATGTGGTCAAAGTTTGGAAAGGAATAATTTCTATTTTTTGCCATCTCCAAGAAAAGTGTACTTTGCAGTTACAATGGCAACCAGTTAAAAAAGACAATTTGGTTCAGTTTTGTCCCATTTAATGGATTGTTCTTGCTATGGGAAACCCATCATTTTGAATTGACTCCCAGAAATTCAGTCTCCCAGAAGGCAATCACAGTTTTTGTAGTTCACTATTCTGTTTCTGACCTTCCCAGTCTATCTGCATTTCATTCATTGAGAGACTCTGACACACTGCTTAATCATATTGAAGTGATTTGGCCAGCCCATTAACCACTGGTCCATAGAAAATAATTGTGGAAAAAACAGCTTGCAAGCAAGTTATCCAAATACAGCAGCCAACCCATTTCTCCAGATGCTGTTAAGTGATAAGCACTGTAGATTCTCCGTGATAATTTGGGGGGCCCTTTCTAATCCAGCATTAATACCAGTTCACACATTTTGATGTAGACATACCTGGTGAATGAAGACCTGCTGAGTTTTTCCAGGTAATTCTGTTTTTTTTTTGGATTTCCAGCATCCGCAGTTTTTTGTTTTTATCTCTGTGTTGAATTCTGGGTTGATAGCCATTGATTGTGTGAGTAGTGGGAGCCGAGAAAATTCTTCTGCTATATAGGACTAACCATCTTATTGACTAATATAAAAATAGTTACAACCACAAGGGAGCATTCACATTGTGCCTTATCAGACTGTTAGTCAGAAAACAAAAACAGAATTACCTAGAAAAACTCAGCAGGTCTAGCAGCATCGACGGAGAAGAAAAGAGTTGACCTTTCGAGTCCTCATGACCCTTCAACAGAACTGTTAGTCAGCCCTTGAATATAACCTTTACTACAAACTATATATGTGTGAAGATGTGAAAAGCAAACAACCAATTATATGTGTTAACTAATTCAGCCAAGTATTAGAGGAGGAGCGGCAGTCCAATTAACTTAAAACATGCTGCATATTTGGAATTTCACACAGACATTTTCTGCCTCTGCTATGAGCTACATTTAACAGCAACAGTAAAGTGAAAGGGCCTTGCTTCAGGAGAGACAACATGGTACTTCCCTTGTACTGGAAGAGTAATAATGTTATTAGGGGAAGAAAAGAAGAAATGAAGATGGGAGTATGCGGACTAAGCGAATTGAGAAAATGATCTTACATCAATGAAAGGGTAGCCCCAAATGTAACAGGCCTCATCAAAAGGCTGTGTTACAGTACACCATGGCTGGCAGAAGAGTCATAAACATATCATCTTGCATAGGAACAACTTACATTGAGGTGTAGGCTTTCTAGGAAGTATATGTGATGCCGTAAATCAACTTAAAGATAATTCACTTTCTGCCTGTAGTTGCAAAAGTCGTAGCAGCCAAATTGGGATAAATTGTAGGTGTGCAGTTTTCAGTCCCAAACTATATACCTGAGGTATCCATTTGTGCCCAAAACAGAAACATGGCTAAAAGTGGGAAGCTACATCTATCCCATGATAGGTCAAAAGGCTTCAATGTATTATTCTCCTTTCCGTCTCTTTTTCAGTTCTTATTTTCCTTTTATTACGTTTCTCTTTCTGTGCATTTCTTTATCTTCCCTATTTCTTAACTTTGCTTTCTCTTTTCATGGCCTGCCTGGCTGGGAAATTTGCAACTCCTTTATTTCTCCCATGTAAGGAACAGCAGTCATTATTTGCTTGGTAATTAGATTGTTCAAAGTACATTGAATGAAGTGCTTGTACAGGAAACGTATTATACTTGTATTGAAATAGTGACTGAAGCACTAATTGCAGAGAAATTGCTGGAGAGAGGAGTGACAATTTTATACTATTGCTGCTATCTCAACCCTATTGGGTGTATTTGATTGTGCATATTCACTATTCTATTACAGCCAGAGGGAGCTTCCTGAACTTTCAGACCTCACATATACAATACTGTGTGGTTGGTCATTGTTCTACCATTGTTCCAACATCCATAGTTTGAAAACCAGCCCTTTGATCTCTTAACTATCTATTGGTCTAATGAACTCAATCCTGGGAAATTTGTGACTTTGAACTGGGCTTTCAAATTGACATTGGCAGGGGAAGTGTTAGTTCCTATGTGCTCAATTATTGCTCATGTGGTGATGCTCAGTATCATTTGTTAGTGCAGGTACTTCTGTGTCTGTGCAGTTGTCCTTGTAGTTTGTGAGAGGTGTATTGCAGTGTGCTGTATTGTGTTCTTGAATGCCAGATGGTCCAGAGAAAAAGGTATATATATTAGAAGTATATCACATTATCTTAAGGATCATCAGCTGGAATACTATTGTATATTTATTGATCATGTCAGTATGAAATAATGCATCACCAAACTGGTAAACATAACTGATCCCAACATTGTGATTGTTCAATATCTGCTGACAAGGAAGTGGAAATTGCAATCCTTACCAGAGTCAGAACTGGAAACCCTACATCAACTTCTATCAGGCCCTCCAGACATTCCAGACTAAAAGTGTTTTCTATTAACACAAAAAGTTGAATTTATTTAGCATCTTTAATGTTGTAAAACATCCCAAGCTGCTTTACAGGAGTGTTATCATATGAATTTGACACCGAACTACATAAGGGACAGGATTTTTCAGTCCCGTGGGCGTGCATCCCGTCATCATGCAGTTCCGTGATATTTTGTGCGTTGGGCGTGCGCCAGAGCCAGCTGCCCGACTGCTGATATGTAAATGACCTATTAAGGCCATTAAGAAAGTAATTCATGCCATGAGTAACGCTGCCCATCCAACCTTACAGTAGGTGTGCAGGCGAAAAGGTCAAGCGGCCTTTGTATTTTTTAGGAAACCTCATCCAGGAGCGGGATGAGGTTTCCTAAAGCTTCTATTAAATAAATAAAAAATTTTCCCGAAATATAAAAACATGTCTCATCTCATGACACAGTCACATGCGGGGACATGTTTAAATAATTTTTAAACCCTTTTATTTAATTATTTTAATATCGATTCAATCTCCCTGAGGCAGCTCCATGCACAGGTAGCGCTGAGCACTACAGAATGCGTATTACACTGGGTGGATCTTAATTTGGTCCGCCTGCGTAAAATGGTGGTGCGGAGCCAATCATGGGTGGCGACTGGCTCCGTGACTGCTCCTGCCCGCTCCTGCCAAGCCCACCCGCTGCCTGAAAAATTCAGGCCAAGGTTTTATAAGGGTAGATACTGTTTAAACAGATATGTTTTTGATGAGTGTAATAAATGAGGAAAGAGGTCTTAGGGAGGGAACTACAGGCCTTTGCTCCTTGGCAGCTGAAGGTATGGCTGTCAATAGTGAAGCAAGGATGTGCAGAAGGCCAGAATTGGAAGAACTATCTCAGATGATTGTGGAGCTGGAGAAGGTTATAGGAGAAGATTATAGGGAGGATTGAGGCCATGGAGGGATTTGAAGACAAGGATGAAAATTTTAAAATCAAGCTGTTGCTCAGCTGCAGGGAGCAATGTATGTCAGTGAGCACAGGAGTGATGGGTTAATGGGACTTAGTGTGGGTTGTATACAGGTAGCAGAGTTTTGGATGAGCTTAAGTTTATGGAGGTTGGAAAATGGGAGTCTGCCCAAGAGTGCATTAGAAAAGTCAAGTCTAGAGGTAACAAGGCCATCTAGGAGAGTTTCAGTAGCAGTTGAGCTGAGGCAGGGGCAGAGTTGGGTAATGTTACAGAGGTGGAAATAGGCGGTCTTAGTTATGCCATAGATATGTGGTCAGAATCTCATCTGTGGATCAAATATAACAGCATGGTTCCGAATGGTCTGGTCAAATCTCAGACAGTTGCTAGGGAAAGGAATGGAGTTGGTTGCTAGGGAACAGAGTTTGCAGCAAGGACTAAAAACAAGGTCTTCGCTCTTCTCAATGTTGGAGAAAATTTCTGGATGTCGAACAAGCAGCTTGGGAATCTAAAGACAGTGTGGGGGTTGGGGGGGGGTGGTTGTTGAGCGAGGTGGTAATGAGATAGAGATAGGTGTAGTCAACATACATGTGGAACCTGACACAATATTTTCAGAATATGTTGCCGAGGGGTTAGCCATATAATAAGAAATAGGAGGGGGGGCCAAGGATAGATCCTTGAGAGGGGGCACCAGAGGTAACGGTTTGGGAGTGAGGAAAGAAGCCCTTGCAACTGATTCTCCAGCTATGACTGGATGGATAAGATTCTGCCTCAGAAAGTTTCTTTAGCTGTTGCATTGGTTGTTAAACTGCTAAGGAACATAATCAGGATTCCTGAGGTACTTTTTTCTGATTATTTAAGCTGTGCAACAACTTGTTCTCTAACGACAGGACTTTTCGGATAGTGAGGTTTCCTACCTCACCACCAAGAAAGTTGGCAGGGAGCGCATCCCCGCCAATCATGGCAGCCCTGCAGACAGTTAATGTTCTGTGGCACATTAATTGGCTAAAGGCGGGACTTGTATCCCTCACTTGAGGGGGTAGTCTCACCTCAGTGATTTGTTGGCCATTTGATTAGCCAGAGACTCTGTAGTCTCAGGGGCACACTGGAGCGGTGGTCACTGGTAGGACTACAAGCAGATCCGCCATCTAAGTGGCAGAGCCCACACAATCAGATAAGACAGGGCTATCATGACAGCAACAGGAGGGAGGCCAGGGGAAGAGGGGCAATGGGCGTCGTGGTGGCGAGGTCAGGTGGGGAGGGAGCACCTGGAAGGCGGTCGAGCTGACCCTGTGGGAGTGAGGTGCCCAATCTGGAAAGGGGGTCAGGGATGGAGGCGCATCCCCCCCGCCCTTTCCCGCCCAACATCTGAGTGGTATTACCGGCTGGGCTTTTCTCATCCCCATCCCGCCCCTGAACTCCTCCCACCAGCCTCAAAATCGTGGCCAGATGGGAAGTGGTCCTTAAGTGGTCACCTTAAGCCTAGCCTGTGCCCCCATAAAATTGTGGGAAGGTCGGTGGCAGGTGGGTAGGTAGTGGAAAATCCGCCCAGAGAATTTTATTGTCCCCTGCCAGCAAATCCACCAGCTGGGGCCCATAATATTCTGTCCCAAGTATCCATTAAAGACCCTTCTTTGTGTTGCTGCAGAATAAAAATTTTAAAAGGCAGTATAACTCTGGAATTTGGTTCCTTTGTGATTATGGAGGACATTAATAGGAGCCCTTCAAGGATAAAATCTTAGTATTTTGACTTGAAGGTCTACAGGATATAACTTCCTTGTTGTGCTAAAACACCTTTTTAAAAGTGTTGATGGTACCTGAAACTTTATGAATTTATGAAGAGTTGCTTTAAATATTTTGAGAGCACAGGTCCTCCGGTACTTCAGATTTTTGAAATTTAATGAATCAGATCCAAATCCTCACTAGCCCTTTAAATCCAAGTTACGGTGAAGCAGCATCTTTCAGCTATTGCCAAATTAGAATTGATTTGCAGCCTAAATCCACCACCAGTACTTAATAGAGATGTTGCGTATATTGCAATATGAAATGTTCACAGCTGGCAGCAACTATTTTGTAATTGTTTGGTTAAAAAGAATGCATACACTCGCAGTGGCTGCAATATAGACCTTTTTTAGTTTATGATTTTGTTTGTGATTTTAGAAATATTATGTATTAATCAGTTTTACTTTGGTTGCTGGGTACCTGGTAGATATGGAAATTCATTGCCATGTTTTAAGATTTCTGTATACCTGATGAGGAGTGCATACTGTCTACCAATAGGAACATAGAATTACATAAAATACACATCTCACTTACATATCTTTGAAAATCTTAGGAGCAGATTGGCTGAATGAATGTAAGAATATTCATCAAAAAATCAGACTTTTATTTATTTAGCAGATTATCGTGACTCTCAAAGTCACTATAAAACGTTTTGCACAAAATAAGTTATTTTTCAGCAGTTGCTGCTACACGTGCAAATGTGGTAGCTATATTATGCACAGCAAGATCACACAAATGAAGAAGACGGTGAAGAACTAGCTCATTTATTTTAAAGGTTTTGATTGAGAGAGGAATGTTGGCCAAGACATTAGAAGAACTATCCTTTTTATCATAAATAGCACCAGGTATCTTTAACATCCACTGAACCAATGGAACAGTCGGATGAAATCTGATGTAATATGTTCTCCAGAGGACAGCACATCCTATGATACTGAGGTTTCTCAGTACTGTACTGTAAGCTCAAACTTCTGATATGGGCCACAGCCCCATTACTGTCTGACTCGGAGGGAAATCTATTATCTCAGCCAATCTGGTCTGTTAATAATAGGAAAACATACATTGTATTTGCATTTTTTTTTACTTTTCTTTCCAGAATGTCTGTTCAATCTTGAACAAGACATCTTCCATCCATGATCTCGCTATGATTTAAACCTGTTTCTTGGGGCTAACACCTTACTCCTTAACGAAGCCATTCAATTTGGTTATGCTTTCTGCCACCTGACCCATGCAAGCTGCGGCAGTGGTTTGGTGGCCCTTATCAGCAAGTCATATCTTGGCTTTTGCCCTCATTCCTTGAACAAGCTTCTTACTTTTTCAATCACCTTATTCTGTTCCACCTTGCCTTGCCTTTTGCCTTTCATTTAAACTCCCCATTCTCTGCCATGCCACCAAGACCCATCCTGAATTTCTCCCTGATTTTCTTCCCTCCAACTTTGTACTGAAAACTTCTCAGCCTAGGCAATTTCAATCTACACCTCAGCTATCTGTGCTCCTCCTTCCTCTGTGTAAGTGCTCCTAACTATATTCATAGTCACCCTCTTGACTTCAACATTTCCCATGGTTTCTCCACTCCCATGATCTGGCTTATAGACAAGTACAAATATTCTTTTATACTCTTTTAACCCCGCTTATTTTTGCATCTGTCCCTAGAAAACGATTCCCTCCCAGTTAGCTTACAGCCAACTTCTTTTGCTACAATACCTCTATAAGTGTTGTTTTGCTTAGCCATTCTTTCACCTTAGCTTTAAGTTTGTCCTGAACAAAACCTCTACCATTTCCCATCCCTGTGGTCCCTTTTCCATCTTAGTATGGAACTTCTCCACCCTCCCTGCCCCATCTTCCCACCTTCAAGGTAAGGGGCAAAAATTTGAGTGTCCCTGTCACATCATGCTGTGGATTGTTTATGAAGGGGACAGCATGATCTTGGAGAGCAAAGTTAATTGCAGGGTCTGTTTCTCCACCAACAACCATCTCCTTGAACACTTGCTATTTTCATCACACCTCCAAAGGCATGAAGTATTTTTGTCACCAAATTACAGGCCACTCATTCAATTATCTTTTCTGCTCCCTCTCTTCCACTTGCCCATTGAGTTAAACATACACTGATTGCTTTCCCTGTCCTAGTCTTAAATCATTGTTTCTCTCCCATCTGCCCACTCCTTTCTCCAAGTTCATCTAACCCATGAGATCAATCTCCTGCTCTTCACCTCATTTATTCTGACCACCTAACTTTCTGTTCTGCTGAAGGGTCATGAGGTCTCGAAACGTCAACTCTTTTCTTCTCCGCCGATGCTGCTAGACTTGCTGAGTTTTTCCATGTAATTCTGTTTTTGTTTTGGATTTCCAGCATCCGCAGTTTTTTGTTTTTATTCCTTTTCTGGCCCCCATTTGAGCTGATATTATAAAAGGTTCCCTATCCTCAAGCACTGTATCCTGCTTTCAAAATTTGCATCTTTAAGATACTACAGACAGTGCCTAGCAATAAACTATTTGAACACCTTCTCTTTCAGAAAATGTACATACTGTATAGGATCAAATCAGGAGAAAAGAAAGTACTCTTAACTGAAGGGAATATATGATGCAATAAAATATACATAAATAAGGAGGTTTATTCTGATTAATACTGCTGTTTAAGCATCCTAAACAATTAATTAAATAACTATTTGGGCTTTATGGTTTCAGCCCAAACCATTCAGGAATATTCAATAAAGTCCGAGATGGCTCCAAGTCCCTCCCTCAACGTCCAAGATCACCAAATCGTAATAAACCTCAGCCACATTATGCAAGATTTATTAGAAGTAATACAAGATTTATAAATGAGCCATTTGCATATATGGAAACTGAAGCTACAATGTCAAAGCAGGTAAAATTGACGTCACGTTAATTTTTTTCTAATGTCTAAGTTATATTAAATATATATCTCATTTAAGTTTGTAGCTTACACAAATATTATACAACTCGTGTTCATAAGTATGGTTTAAACAACAACAACTTGCGTTTATATACAACCTTTAAGATAGAAAAATGTCCCATGGTGTTTTGCAGAGGTGTAATTTAAAAAATGGATGCTAAGCTAAACAAAGAGATATTAAAGAAAGGTGATCTAAAGCTTAGCCAAAGATGTGGATTTTAAGGGGGATCTTAAATGGACACAAGAAGATAGAACAGTTTAAGGAGGGAATTCCAGACTGTAGGGCCTAAGCAGCTGAAGCCATGGCTGCCAAAGATGAGTAGAAGGTGGGGGATGAAAAAGAGGCCAGAGTCAGATAAATGAAGAAGTGCTGTGGATTTGTAAGGCTAGAGGAAGTTATAGTAATAGGGAGGACAAAAGTTATGGATGAATTTAAACACCATGAGAATTTTGAATTTGAGGCATTGGATAATTGGGAGTAAGTGTAAATTAGCAAAGATGTGGTGATAGGTGAGGGTGACTGAATGCAGAATAACATGTGGAAAGTAGGGTTTTGGAATGACAATGCAGCACGTTTTGACAGCGAGGAACAACTAGAGATAAAATATGATGATGTAGTGAATTAAGTAAAAATGCAATTCCAAATATATATTCTCAGATCTGAATTAACTAAGCGTTTGCTAACAAATCAATGCACTTCTGTCTATCCTCTTAGATAGAGGATAACCTGGACTGATTTTGTATATCCTCAAATAGATGTAGTGGGGAAGTCAGAAAGTCGGTTGCCTGCCCATAGGAAATTATGATTTGAAAAATAACTCTAACAAACCTTCCAGTATTTATTTTTTCTGAAACAGGTTAAAAAAATCTTGGATATTGGGAATTTGATCAGTCAATTTTGCATTTCTCATTTGGTGACTGGCACAGTTCTCAGCTGATCAATCTAAACAATCCAAAATTAGTAATAATTTTGTCTATAAAAAAAACTTAGATTCAACTCTGTGGAATGTTAGCAGGAATTGTTTTTTGTCCTATGGTGCAAGAATGGGCAATGTTGATCCATGTAAATTGGATGTGTTAGGCAATAGTGTAACTGAATGATATGTCATATCTTCACAAATAAAAATTGAAGTTAAACATTTTGTATTTACACAACCACCTAAAGGTAGAAGTATACTCATGTTCGCAGTATGATCTATACATGATTCTTGTACATGTGTTTTGTTACTAATTATGCTACTAATTATGCCTCATTGCAACAATGTTTATATTTTACATGCACTAATACTGTATAATTTACATATCTTTATAGTAATGTAGTTGATAGGAGTGCAGTATTAGCTTTAATAGTGATATAAATATCAATATTCACTTGCCTTATATCTTAAGACAGATATGGTAGTTGTATAAATGATGGATATTTCCTGTACAGCTACACACATAACATGAATAGTTTAATCCATTAGCTGGTGGCCAGTATTTATTGCCCATCCCTAACAAACCTTGTTCAGAGGGCATTTAAGAGTCAACCACATTGCTGTGGGTTTGGAGTCACATGTAGGCCAGACCAGGTAAGAACGGCAGATTTCCTTCCCTAAAGGGCATTAGTGAACCAGATGGTTTTTACGACAACTGGCAATGGTCATCATCAAACTTTTAATTCCAGAATTTTTTTTATTATTGAATTCAAATGTCACCATCTGACATGATAGGATTTGAACCCCGGTCCCCAGAGCATTACCCTATTACCATTCCACAGTTCTTTTTCTTGTTACTATGATTATTATATCATGTTCTATTATGATACTAGCTTACTTTTTAAAAAACTTTCCCTTTCATGTTATATGACTAAACTCAATGGTCAAAAGGATGTCCATCAGCAGAAAAAGAAAAAAAATGAAAATACTAGCATCATTAGCAAAACCTTAATGGAAAATGTCAGTAATTAGAAAAAATAATGCAGAACACTTGAATAAAAAGAATCATAAATGTCTGGAGCTGTGCTCTCAGGGCGTGACTGACTCTTGCGGGTTCAGTTATTCAAAAGCTACTCAAACTTGACTGATATAGACTTGTAATGTAATCCAAGCCCCTCAGGAGTGCTGTAAGCTTGAACTGATGACTAACATGTTATTGGGAATTGTACAATGTCATCTTTTATATGTGTACAAAACACCCCAAAATATATCATACTGATTCCCTCTATTTATCTGGTGTCCTCTGCATTAAATATTTTCTCCACTTTGAGTAAACACTGATGCCACATTGTCTAGCAAAGAGTTGTTTGTTGCTTTATATATTCTTGCCAAGTGGAAGCAATCACCACTAAAGAAACCATTTGTGCAATTGTACAAATTGCAGTGTGATTTGGACAAGCTGAGTGAGTGGGCAAATGCATGGCAGATGCAGTATAATGTGGATAAATGTAAGGTTATCCACTTTTGTGGCAAAAACAGGAAGGCAGATTATTATCTGAATGGCTATAAATTGAGAGAGGGGAATGTGCAACAAGACCTAAGTGTTCTCGTACACCAGCCACTGAAGGTAAGCATGCAGGTGCAGCAGGCGGTACAGAAGGCAAATGGTATGTTGGTCTTCATAGCCAGAGGATTCGAGCACAGGAAAAGGATGTCTTGCTTCAATTGTACAGGGCTTTGGTAAGACCACACCTGGAGTATTGTGTGCAGTTTTGATCTCCTTATATGAGGAAGGATGTACTTGCTATAGAGGGATTGCAGCAAAGGTTTACCCGACTGATTCCTGGGATGGTGGGACTGACATATGATGAGAGATTGTGTCAGTTAGGATTATATTCGCTGGAGTTCAGAAGAATGAGGGGGGACCTAATAGAAACCTATAAAATTCTAACAGGACTATACAGGGTAGATGCAGGAAGAATGTTCCCGATGGAGGGGGAGTCCAGAACCAGGGGTCACAGTCTGAGGATACGGGATAGACCATTTAGGACTGAGATGAGGAGAAATTTCTGGTGAGCCTGTGGAATTTGTTACCACAGAAAATACTTGAGGCCAAAACATTATATGTTTTCAAGAAGGAGTTAGATATAGCTCTTGGGGTGAAAGGGATCAAAGGATATGGAGAGAAAGTGGGAGCAGGCTATTGAGTTGGATGATCAGCCATTATCATAATGAATGGCGGAGCAGGCTTGAAGGGCCTACTCCTGCTCCTAGTTTCTATGTAATTATGTACAATTTGGACAAAGCAGTATTTTCATGCCATACCTTTTTCAAAATGTAATACATTGCCATTCCAAAACTCTACTGCCAATATCTTATTTTGCACCGTGACCCTCACCTATTGCCCCATGTAATTTATTCCAAAGAATATAAAATTTAAGAATGGGAAATAATCTGGCTGCATTATATCTGGTTATTGACACCATGGGGAGAATTTAATGGAATTTAATGCAAGCGGGGTGGGGAGGGGGGGGGGGGTGGTGGATGGTTTACCCACTTCCCTTCCCAAACTGCAATTTTACGGGGGATGGGTGAGGCCTAGGCAAGCCCGTCATCCTTGTCCCAATTGAGGCCCTTAGGTGGGCAATTAGTCACACTTAAGGGCTGTTACCCACCTAGCCTCATTTGTGAGGCTGGCGGGGGGCATTCATGGGTAGGGGCGGGAAGTCTGGAAAGTCATCCTGCTTAGGCCTTGGGAGGTGCACCTCCTTCAACAGACTCCTTTCCACATCTGTCACCCCCCCCACCCCCCCCAACAAGGCCTGCCCCTTGTGGGTTCTCCCTCCCCCTTTTGCCTCTCCATCAAGACCACTATCCCTCTTTCCTGGGCCTCACCTCTCCACTCTACCATGAGACCACAAGCACTTACTGGTCCTGGACTCCAGGACTTTGTGTCTGAGCACTGCTTCTATCCCCAGTCCTGGCCACAGCTGCTACTGGCACTGCTGGAAGTGCAGAGCTGCTGGCCAATCAGATTTTCCAGCAGCTTTCTGAGGCAGGACTTGCTCTCGAGTAAGGGGCAGAAGTGTGGTCTCCAGAGTATTAAATGGCTGCAGGGCAGCTGGTGTTGGTGGGGATACGTTCCTCACTGACTCTTTGGGTGGCAGGGTGGGAAACACCAGCATCTGAAAAATCCTGCCCCTTGTCATCAAAATGAGGAAAAGTATAATTCATTCTTAATCACTCCAAAAGGCTCTAGTTTTGGCCTTTGCTTGTGGTGGGGCTAGATCATCTCAGTCAAAACAATGGTGGAAGCAATGTATTTGGCTTTGATGTCTTCTTTCTGATGAAGGAAAAATCTGTAGACTTCCTACACCTGCTCCCATGGCCCTTCACTGCTGTTTGGGAACCTCAGGTGAAGATAGAATTGGCTTAGCTGTGATGTTTGCACAGTCAGGTATCTGGCACCACCTACTTCTAAGCTCATGCATGACTATTTTAGCACGGTATTGGATGTTTGTTAATGTCTAAAGATTTGTTCCCAGTGTAAATCACTGATTTCAACAGAGGAGCAATAACGAGAAGTAAAGGCAAAAGAAAAGTATTTTTTTTGTTATTTTTGTTGTACTTACCAGCCAAAAGTAAAAGACATAGTGATGCACTTAGAGAGTCCATTGCTAGATTATGAATTTTAATTTTAAACTGGTTACTTTTTCAAATGGCATAAAAATTAAATTTCTGTAGTGCAAACCATTTTACGCTGCATTCTTGTCCTTTAGTCAAATTACAGTGCTGCCAGATCTAAAGAAATTCACGCTTTAGAACAAAGATTGAAATGAAGAGAGATAAAGTGAGTCCCACTAAGTGGCTGCTGCCACCTTAAAAATGTCCACCAAAATTCTAAAATGTTTCACTGACCCTCAGAAGATTTCAATTGTTTTTTTTTGTGGCTGGTGTTAGGAAAATATATTCACAAACTGTATTTTTTTTAATTTAGAAAGACATTGCATTATGTGGATACTTGGATTTGTTTTTACAAAAAGGTCATAAGTTAACCTTTGGACTGGGGGCAAGCATACCTTTTCCAAGTAATTACCTGACAAGCATGGTACTTGAGGGGGAAGAGCTGTTTGCTTGTTTGTGCTGCAATTATTTTAATGGATGGAAAAAAAACTAATTTAAAGACAAAGGCTAATGATTTACTGCAAATCACATGACAGGGATGAGTTTTAAGTTTTGGGACTTGGTTTTTTGAATTCAGTTGGGACTGAACTGAGAAAGTAAAAAGCTGCCCAATTTGCCTTCTCCTTGTCTTACCTGAAATAAAGTGGTTGTCAGTATCCAGCTAAGAATCCTCAGCTCAGTGGAACTTGTCTCTCTTTGGAAACCCGAGAGGCTGAGACAAGAAAGAGTGATCTGGCTATAATCGCCTCCATGCCGAAGCTCCAATGATGAGAACCTCCAGATATCTACTGGGACCAATGGCCTGTCTTCACACAGGGACACTCTAGATCGACAGTGTCAAAACTTTGTAAACTTCATTCTTTATTTTATAAAGACTAACCTCCGAAGCCCATCTCTGCAGAGACCCAATCCTGTTTGTCCTTCATTTGTGTGTGTATGCGTGTGCTGGGGAATTTTAAAAGGGATAGATAGTTACACTACCAGATTACAACCGTGTGTTAACCAGTTCTTGCAACTTGTTTTAAAAAATTTTGTTTTATAATAAATCAACCATTCTGAGTTTATTGAAAAAAGCCTGGTTAAAATCTTTTTTATCCTGGGTCTAACAGTCACAAAGATAAGCAGTTGGCCATTTTGGTGAGTGAATTAAACTTTTAAACTAGTGGTGCAACCTATGGAGTTGTGGGGCTAGATAATCTGTGGGACTCCTCCCATCATGGTCATAACATAAATTGGGGGCTCTTGCAGGATCTTGAAACTTGGGCAATGGATGGTTGGATACTGAATAATAATAATTGGTAAAGGATAAAAGGACACATACTAGGTTTCTTATACATTATTAAACCAAAATGGCTTTGGAAGTTACTAAGACTTTTCTAGAGATGGAAGATTTAATCCTGACTGGTTTACATAAAGTAACCAAGACTAAGCTAATGGGATTGGTGGATAAATTGCAGTTAGAATTAACCATAATGGTATTGGAAGCAGACATAGTTGAGGTAATAGCACAGCATTTGAGATAGGAAGAGATACAAGAGAGACAACATTCTCTAGGGGGTGAGTCAATTGAGTTAGTTAGGATTCAGTTGCAAATGAAGCAGCTTGAACACAAAAAAATAGAGAAACTTAAATTTGAAAAAGAAAAGGGACTGAAAAATCTTGAATCGGAGAGAGACAAAGAGAGGTGAGAAAACTTGAATCAGAAAGAAAAGAAAAAGAAAGCAGAGGAAATGGAAATGAAAAAGCTTGAACTTGACCTCCAGAGAGAGAAGTTAGCAGGGGAGGAAAGAGAGAAGGAATGAGAAAGGGAATATCAGCTTAAAAAGCTGGAATTAAAAAAGAGGCCTTAGATGCTGAGGAAAATTCTAATGATGGAAGAACCACGACCCAAAGCCCAGTGGGGAGATGTTTAAATTTGTACAAGCCCTTTCAAAGATTGAGGAAAGGGATTCTCTGTTTCATTTGAGAAGGTGGCTAAGCAAATGCAGTGGCCAAAAGAAAATTACCTTGTTCCTACATAGTAGATTGGCGGGTAGAGCTCATGTAGTTTATGCATCACTTTCGGAAGAGGTTTCTGTGGATTATGATGCAGCAAAAAAGACTATTCTTTGTGTGTATGTGTGGTTCCTGAGGCGAACAGACAGAAATTTTGAAACATAAGGAAATAGCCTGAGCAGACCTATATTGAATTTGAGAGGGTAAAGCAAAGTAATTTTGACTGTTGGATATGGCATTAAAAGCAGATACATTGTATGAAGCCCTTAGGGAAATAATTCTCCTGGAAGAATTTAAAAATTCACTTCCTCTGTAGATAGAACCCATGTTGTAAGCCAGAGGGCTGCAACAGCTAGACAGGCAGCAGAGATGGCTGATGATTATGAGCCGGTCCGTAAATCCAAACCCTTTTTCTGACACCCCTACAAATGTGAGGATAGAAGGTGGGAAGGTGAAAGGAAGGCAAGTAGCCAGGGAAGAGAAGTGACATCTGGGAATACCCCAGGAATTCCTCCTCAGATTGGAAAGGAAGGTGCTGAGGGTGGAAGTGATATTCAAAGGCCTAAGACTTTCCATTGTCACAAGGTGGGGCATGTTCGTGTAGATTGCTGGAAGTTGTGCAGGAAATCCATAGGACTAATTGGGGTACATAAGGGTGATTCAGGAAAAGGAGCCCTGACTGAAAATACAACAGATCAAGTTGTAGCATTTACTACAGCTGCGAAACCAAGTGTGAACCCTGCAGTAAATCTTCTCTTGTTGAGGCCCAGCAAGCCGATCCAAGTCAAGTAAGATAGCACAATCAGCCCAAACTGAAGTTGAAGCTGAGGAATGTTATTATATTAGAAATGGGATACTAATGAAGAAGTGGAGACCTCTTCACAGACCTGCAGATGAAGAGTGGACGGTTGTTCATCAGATAGTGTTACCTCCAAATGTGAAATTCCAATGGCTGGACACATAGTGATATGGAAAACACAAGTATAGATAAACTGACAGTTTTACTGGCCAGGCCTTCATAAGGACATGGCGCAGTTTTGTAAAACATGCCATACGTGCCAGATGGTGGGAAAACCACAACCCACAATCAAACCGGCACCCTTAAATCCCATACCAGTTTTTGAGGAGCCAGTTAGTAGGATGTTAGTTGACTGTTTGGGACTATATCCAAAAGTGAAAGCAGGACACCAGTATACTCTCACCATAATGGATGTGAAAACTCGATTTCCTGAGACCATCCCTTTAAGAACAATTACAGCTAAAGTTGTGTTAAAGAAGTTAACCCAATTTTTCACTTGATATGGACTCTGATAGAGATCCAGTTGGACCAAGGTTCCAATTTAATGTCTAAGATTTTTCAAAATATACTCAGTAGTTTGGTATAAAACAGCTAAAGTCCATGGCATATCATCCACAAACATAGGGAGCTTTAGAGAGGTACCATCAAACTCTCAAAACAATGATTAAGGCACATTGTTATGAATATCCCCATGGTTGGGACAAAGAACTGGACTTTCTTTTATTTGTTACCCGAGATTCACTGAATCTACCAGATTTAGTCATTTTGAATTAATTTATGGACATGAGATAAAAGGTCATCTGAAGATAATTAAGGAAAAGCTTTTAGGGCAGAAGGACCAATCCTCTGTATTAGAATATGTGTCCGTATTCCAGGAATGGCTAACAGGAGCCTAATAAGTGGCTCAAGAACATCTTAAAGTTTCTCAAACAACGATGAGTGAATGGGCAGATAAGCATGCTGCGACCCAAACATTACAACCAAGGGGTGAAGTGTTAGTGTTATTGCCTTTACTGGGGCAACCTCTGAAAGCGTGGTTCAGTGGTCATACAAGGTAAACAGGAGGGTAGGTAAAGTAAATTATTTGATGGACACCCCAGATCACAGGAAAAAGAGTTGGCTGTAAGGGGCACATGGTCACAGAGGGGACACTTTGGCCTGACTGAGACTGTGAGTATGTTTGGGAATTTTGGTTCAAAGTTGGAATTCAACTAGTAAATCTTTTTCAAGTTCAATTTTACAGTAAGAGTCAGATTCGGACCTAGAACAAGTGGCTTTTAAGTAAGTTAAATAGCTTAGTTAAACAGGTCTTAGTGGCAGTTGACTGTCAATCACCTGAAAGCCTTTGCCTGAATAGGTGCCTGAAGAGGTGTTGACTACTGTAGCAGGAAGCTAAGCTAAAGAGTGACTCATCACAGCTCTATATAAGAAAGGGACTTTTAAAGCACACGATCAGTAAGAGGTGTACAGTCACAGAGGGGAGACACAGTCACTAGAGTGAGACAGATTCTGAATGAGTATATTTGGGAATTTGGTTCAAAGTGGGAATTCAAAGTGCATAGGGGGAAAGAAGTGCTTTAGGTAAGGTTTACTGCAAGAAGTAAAGTGTGCTGAGTGGGGAATTCAGTGAAGAGAGGGGAGGAGGTGCTTTTTTTCCTCCTTCTACTCTTTTTCAGCCTCCAGTATTTGTTTTCCACTTTGGTGCAGCAGAAGGAGCAGGTAAACCAGCAACTGGTATTATTAGTTTTATCAATATTGTAAGCACTGTATTGTTTTATCAGTGTTGTAAAGTTTACTGACATTGCCAAAACCTTTATTAACTATAATTAATTAATTAGCAATTAATTAATTAACACATATTGGAGATGGCAGGGCAGGTGATGTGCTATGATTGCAGGATGTGTGAGCTTCTAGATACTGGTGTGATTCAGGGCAAACACATCTGCAGCAAGTGTTTGTGGATGCAGAAACTTCGGCTCCGAATTATTGAGCTGAAGGCCGAGCTGCAGACACTGTGACATATCAGGGGGAAAGTTACCTGGACATTTTATTCCAGGAGGTGGTCACACCCCAGAGGATGGAGACTTCCGAATTTGTCAGTGGTTAGGGACAGGAGGGTGTGACTGCGTGAGGCAGGTAAGGGGACCCAGAGGGCAGGGGTGCAAGAGCCTAGGCCCTTGCAATTGTCGAGGTTGTTTCAGCTTCTTTGGATGAGAGTTGGGGCTTCAAGCTCCATGAGCTAACTGGCTATGGCACCATGGTTCAAGAAGTGATTCAAGCAGGGGGAATTACAAGGAATGTAGTGGTAATAGGGGACAGTATAGTCAGATGGATTGATACCGTTCTCTGCAACAAAGAGCGTGAGTCCAGATGATTGTGTTGCCTGCCTGGTGTCAAAGTTCAGGACAATAGCTCGGGGCTGGAGAAGAACTTGCAGTGGGAGGGGGAGGACCCAGTCGTTGTGGTCCATGCTGATACCAACGACATAGGCAGGACAACGAAGGAGGTTCGGCATAGTCAGAATGAGGAGCTTGGCACCAAATTAAGAAGCAGCAACTTGAAGGTCAAAATCTCTGGATTATCACCTGAGCCACATGCAAATTGACACAGGATAAATCAGATTAGGGAGATGAATGTGTGGCTCAAAGCCTGGTGTGGGAAAAGTGGGTTCCAGTTCTTGGGGCATTAACACCAATACTGGGGAAGGTTGGATCTGTGACGTTGGGATGGTCTCCAACTGAATGTGTTGGGATCGGTGTTCTTGCAAACCACATAACTAGGGAAGTAGTGAGGGTTTTAAACTAAGTAGTGGGGGCAAGGGTACAAATTTGGGAAAGTGTAGTAAATCAAAGAGTAAAGACAAGGCAAAAGAGAAAGGTATTATTACAGGAAATGAAAAACAGACCATGACAGCAAGGGATAGAGAATGCAAATCTAACAGTAAATCAATAGAAGAGGCTAGAGATTATAAAAATAATAAAAGAATAAAACTAAAGAAGAGTTGCAGATAGTGAAGAGGATTATCAAAGGATACAATGTGATATAGATCAGTTGGAGATTTGGGTGGAGAAATGGCAGATGGAGTTTAATCCGGACAAATGTGAGGTAATGCATTTTGGAAGGTCTAATACAGGTAGGAATTATACAGTAAATGGCAGAACCCTTAACTGCATCAATGGGCAGAGGGATCTGGGTGTACAGGTCCACAGGTCACTGAAAGTGGCAATGCAGGTGGATGAGGTAGTCAGGAAGGCATATAGCATGCTTGCCTTCATCGACAGGGGTACTGATTAATAAGCTGGCAAGTCATGCTGCAGCTGTATAGAACCTTGGTTAGGCTACACTTGGAATATTGCATGCAATTCTGGTCATCACATTACCAGAAGGATATGGAGGCGGAGAGGGTGCAGAGGAGGTTTACCAGGATGCTGCCTGGTCTGGAGGTTATTAGCTATGAGGAGAGGTTGGAGAAACTCGGATTGTTCTCACTAGAGCGACGGAGATTGGGAGGCGACTTGATAGAAGTTTACAAAATTATGAGCGGCATGGACAGAGTAGATAGTCAGGAGCTTTTTCCCAGGGTGGAAGAGTCAATTATTAGGGGACATAGATTTAAGGTGAGAGGAGAAAACTTTAGAGGAGATGTGCGGGGCAAGTTTTTTACGCAGAGGGTAGTGAGTGTCTGGAATTCACTGCCAGAGGAGGTGGTGGAAGCAGGTATGATAGTGGTGTTTAAGAGGCAGCTTGACAAATATATGAATAGGATGGGAATAGAGGGATACGGACCCTGGAAGTGCAAAATGTTTTAGTTTGACAGGCAATATGTCGGCGCAGGCTTGGAGGGCTTAAGGGCCTGTTCCTGCACTGTACTTTTCTTTGTTCTTTGTTCTTTGTAAAGGCTCTGTATCTGAATGCACGAAGCACTCAAAGCAAAACAGACGAACTGAGAGTGCACATAGAAATAAATAAGTATGATTTGATAGTCATTACAGAGATATGACTGCAGGAGGAAATGGATTGGGACCTGAATATTAAGGGGTATGTGGCAGATAAGAAGGACAAGAAGTGAGGAAACAGTGGAGGAGTGGCCCTATTAGTTAATGATGGTATTAGCGCAATAGAGAGCGATGACCTAAGTTCAGGGAACCAGAATGTGGAAATGGTTTGGGTAGAGATGAGAAATGTTAAAATCATTAATAGTGACCACATGGTAGGATGGAGCATAAAGGAAGAAATAAAGGGACCTTGTCAGAAAGGCATGGCGATAATCTTGGGAAATTTTAATCTACATATAGACTGGAAAAGTCAGATGGGCAAAGGTAGCCTAGATGAAGAGTTCATAGAATGTTTCTGGGAAAGTTTCTTAGAACAACATGCTCTGGAGCCAACCAGATAGCAGGCTATACTAGACCCGTTTTTGTGCAATGAGATGGAATTAATTAATGATCTCATAGTAAAGATGCCCCTAGATATCAGCAACCATAATATGCTTGAATTTTACATTCAGTTTGAGGGAGAGATGAGCGGGTCCGAGACTGTGTTTTTAAACTTAAATAAGCACCAGAAGACTGGACAGAATATAAGGAGCAGCGAAGGGTGATTAAAAGATTAATAAGGAGGGAAAAATTAGAGTACGAGAGAAAGCTAACCAGACATATAAAAACAGGTAGTAAAAGTTTCTATAAATATTTTAAAAAGAAATGAGTTAACAAAGTGAGCATTTGTCCCATAGAAATTGAGTCTGGAGAATTGATATTGGAAAACAAGGAAATGGCAGATGAATTGAACAGGTATTTTACATCAGTCTTCACTCTAGAGGATACAAGTAACATCCCAGAAGTAGCTATAAATCAGGAAATGAACGGAAGGGAGGAACTCAGGAAAATTATAATCACCAGAGAAGTGGTACGGAGTAAACTGTTGGAGCTACGGGCTGACAAGTGCCTGGGTCCTGATGGATTTAAAAGAAATGGCTAGTGAGATAGATGATGCACTGGTTTTAATTTTCTAAAACTCCCTAGATTCAGGAAAGGTTCTATCAGATTGGAAGGTAGCAAATAAAACTCCATTATTTAAAAAGGGAGGGAGACAAAAAGCAGGAAACTACAGGCCAGTTAGCTTAATATCTGTCATAGGGAAAATGTTAGAAGCTATTACTAAAGAAGCTATAGCAGGGCACTTGGATAAATTCAAGGTAATCAGGCAGAGTCAACATGGTTTTGTGAAAGAGAAATCATGTTTACCCAACTTATTGGAGTTCTTTGAGGAAGTAACATGTACTATGGATAAAGGGAAGCCAGTGGCTATACTGTACTTAGATTTCCAGAAGGCATTTGATAAAGTACTATATCAAAGGTTATTACAGAAAATGAGAGCTCATGGTATAGGGGATAACATATTGACATGGATAGAAGATTGGCTGGCTAACAGGAAGCAGAGAGTAGTCATAAATGGGTCTTTTTCAGGTTGGCAAAATGTAATGAGTGGTGTCCTACAGGGATCAATGCTGAGACTTCAGCTGTTTACAATTTATGTAAATGACTTTGATGAAGGGATGGATGGACGGTTGCCAAATTTGCTGATGACACAAAGATATGTAGGAAAGTAACTTGTGAAGCGGACAGAAGGAGTCTACAAAAAGATATAGATAGGTTAAGTGAGTGGGCAAAGATCTGGAAAATGGAGTATAATGTGGGAAAATGTGAAATTGTCCATTTTGGCAGGAAGAATAAAAGAGAGGCATATTATCTAAATGGTGAGAGATTGCAGAGCTCTGAGATGTAGAGGGATCTGGGTGTCCTAGTGCATGAATCGCAAAAGGCTAGTATGCAGTTACAGCAAGTAATTAGGAAACTAATAGAATGTTAACATTTATTGCGAGTGGAATTGAATACAAAAGTAGGGGGGTTATGCTTCAGTTATACAGAGCACCAGTGAGACCACATCTGGAGTACTGTGTACAGTATTGGTCACCATATTTAAGGAAGGATGTAAATGTGTTGGAAGCAGTTCTGAGAAGGTTTACCAGACTAATGCCTGGAATGGGCAGGTTGTCTTATGAGGAAATGTTGGACAGGCTAGGCTTGTATCTGCTGGAGTTTAGAAAAGTAAGAGGCAACTTGATTGAACCATTTAAGATCTCGATGGGACTTGACAGGGTGGATGTGGAGAGGATGTTTCTTGTGGGAGAATCTAGAACTAAGGGTCACTGTTTAAAAATAAGGGGTTGCCCATTTAAAATGGAGATGAGGCAAAATTTTTTCTCTAAGAGGATCGTTAGTCTTTGGAACTCTCTTCCAAAAGGTGGTTGAAGTAGAGTCTTTGAATATTTTTAAGGCAGAGGTGGATAGATTCTTGGTAAGGGGGTGATAGGTTATCAGGGGTAGGTGAGATGAAGATTTGAGGTTACTATCGGATCAGCCATAATCTTATTAAATGGTGGAGCAGGCTCAAGAGGCCGAATGGTCTACTCTTGCTCCTTGTTCATATGTTCGGCTGTGTCATATCAATATTTTAAAACCATGCCATCCTAGGGAGAATGGTAAGAAGGAGCAGGTATGTCCGGTAGTAAATACAGTGAAGGATGAAAGAGACAGTAAAATTAAGGTGGGAAGAGACTTAGTTCACAAATTGAACCTCCTATTAACTCGTTAGCTAACAGTGAAAGATTAGGACAGTTAGACACCTTATTTTCATACTTAGGGGCAGGGCAATGAGAAGATCTAGTGAGGTTACTTATAGAATTTAAAGGAATCTGTAAGGATAAACCAGGGTGTACAACTTTAGCCATGCACAATGTGGATGTAGGGGGAATTTTCTCCTATAAAACAACATCATTATTGTTTAAGTCCAGAAAAACAAGTTCAAGTGAAGGCAGAAAGTCAATAAATGTAAGAAAATCACCTAATTGAATCTAGTCAATGCAGTTGGAGTACTCCAATAGTGTTTGTGTCTAAACCTGATGGGTCAGTCAGATTCTGCATAGATTATAGAAAGGTTAATGCAGTAACAAAAATGGATTCTTACCCAATCCCTTGTTTAGAAGATTGTATTGACAGGGTTGCCAGTGCCACATTCCTTACTAAGATAGATTTATTGAAAGGATACTGGCAAGTACGTTTAATGTCGTGAGCTAAGGAGATATCTGTTTTTGTCGTGCCGAATGGACTATACCAATGCTGAGTAATGCCATTCGGACTAAAATATGCTCCAGCCACTTTCCAAATACTAATGAATCAAGTTCTAACTAGTGTTCTTAATTGTGTAGTTTACTTGGATGGTGTATTGATTTACAGCAGCACATGGAAAGATCAGCTAAAACAATTTGAAGCCCTATTTGAACAATTACAGTTGGCACACCTAGTAATAAACCTTGCCAAGAGCAAGTTCACGAAAGCGTGAGTAACCTATCTAGGGTATATCATAGGGCAGGGGCAAATGTTGCCAAGAACAGCAAATGTACAGGCCTTAATGGAATTCCCTGTCCCCAAAAGTAAATGAGAAATCATGAGATTTTTAGAGATATACTGCTTCTATCATAAGTTTGTGCCAAATTTCAGCACAATAGCTTCTCCACTAATGGACTTAATGCAAAAGAAGCTATAGGTGGTATGGTCAAGAGAGTGCCAGACAGCTTTTGATAAGCTGAAGGCGATCCTAACTAATGTACAAGTGTTAGCTGCCCCTAATTTCGATAAACCCTTCAAGGTGGCAATCAATGCTGGTGACTTGGAGCTGGGTGCTGTCTTACTGCAAGAAGATGAATCGGGCAAGGAGAGGCCATTGGGGTACTTTTCTAAAAAATTAAATCGGCATCGAAAGGGATACTGTACTGTAGAAAAGGAAACCCTGGGATTGTTATTGGCTCTTAAACATTTTGAGGTAAATATGCATCATGGCTTTCAAGAAACACTAGTATATGCTGACCATAAGCCCTTGACTTTTGTGGAAAAATTTAAGACTTAGAATGACAGACTGTTCTCTTGGAGCTTGCTAATACAGCCTTATAACTTAAAGATTGTTGATATTGCAGGAAAGGATAATATAATTGTGGATGCAATATCAAGAATGTAATTTTTGTAGAATTATCTGGAAAGCAATCAAGTCAAGGGGCAGAATTTTCAATGCCCATTGGCGTTGGGCATCAAGGCAGGTGTGAATGGATAATATGGCAGGAAGACCAAGAATCGGTTTCATGACGTCGTGAAACCAGTTTGTGACCATCTGTCAATGGTGGGCCACCTGTCCCACCACCAGATGTCGGAAGTTTCATTTTAATACATCTGCATATTATTATAAGCCTGCTCACCGGAATCATCCCCCTACACGGGATTATCCAGGCACATCACGCCAACGTGTTTCACAACTAAACATAAGTGACAGGAGCTTGGCGAACTGCACTTCACTTGGGACTTTGAAGCTTGTTTACCTATCTTGCTTCAGGCAGCACTCGCGGTCATCAGCACCAGGCTTCGCAGGCAGCACCACATCATTTTTAAGGGGGCTCACGGGCAGGTCTCTATTTATGAAACCAGCTGTAAGGTAGGGGTGGCTTTTCAATGGCTGCAGTGCAAGGGTTTGCTTGGAGAAGGAGGGGAAGTGGCTCAGGCAAGAAAAGAGGCTGCAGGGCGAGGGCATAATGGTGACGGAGGGTATCAAGGGTGTGTGTGGGGACACAAGTTGATCTGAGCAAGTGGCCTCAAGAGGGAGGGTTGAGGAGGCCAGATGGAGATGTGAGGGTGTATGTGAAAGAGTGAGTGGTGATGTCCCTTGAGCTGGTAGTGAATGAGACACCAGTGAATGTATGATGGGCTTGTGAGTGCGTGAGTTTAGAGTGATGAAAGTAAAAAGCTATCCTGGCGGCACAGATGAGATCATTCATCCTCTTTCTGTACTGGATGGCAAACTTCTTCTGTGCAGTGTTGGCATCTGCCACCACCTCCCAAGGTGAAAACTGATTATTATGACACTGATGGGCCTCCTGCGGCCAGAGTGGGTCAGAGGACATCATGGTGGGCTCCACAGTGTCCGGAAGACGTCCCAGGGATGCATCACTGAATTGGGGGTCTGCAGTCTTCTTTGCCTTTTGGGCCATTTCTTCTGTTCAGCAGTCCTGGAAGCACTGAGATGTGTGTGTGTGGCAGCACTTTAAATATGGTACCCAGCATGAGGAAGCGGTGAGATGACAGCATGGCGGGCAAATCAAAGTCCGCCTGCCAGTGAAATGGTATGTTTCCCAGGAATGCATGATTAATGAGGCTGGATTGGGACAATATGGTGCGAAAACTTGCCATTGCAGCAAGCAAGTAAAATGTCCTTTTTCCCACCCACTACTTCACTTAGTTCAAATCTGGGATGGTCCAGCGCAGAGAAAACTGAACAGATTCTGTATAAGGAGTGAATAGCTGAGAGGGTGTTTGAGTTTTGTGTTATATATTTTATATAACTTTCCTGTACCCCTTTGTAATGAAATGTATTTGGAAATGGCAGTTTTATTTCGTAAGGGCAAAGGCATATTGGGAAAACAATATCTTCACGAACTGTATTTTTCTTTTAAAATTTGGAAAGACATTGTATTATTTGGACACTTGGTTTTTGTTACAGAAAGGTCATAAGTTCACCTTTGGACTGGGAGCAAATGTGCCTTTTCCAATAAATCACCTGATCAGCATGGCACTTGAGGGGGAAGAGCTGTTTGTTTGTTTGCGCTGCAATTATTTTAATGGATGGGAAAAAAACTGGTTTAAAGGCAAAGACTAGTGTTTTACTGAAAATCACATGGCAGGGGTGAGCTTTAAGTTTTGGGACTTGGTTTTTTGAATTCAGTTGGGACTGAACTGAGAAAGTAAAAAGCTGCCCAGTTCACCTTCTTGCCTTGCCAAAAATAAAGTGGTTGTCAGTATCCAGCTAAGAATCCTCAGCACAGTGGAACATGTCTGTCTCTGCAAACCCAAGAGGCTGAGACAAGAAGGATTGATCCAGCTATATTCTTTCTCCTCCATGCCAAAGATCTATTGGTGAGAACCTCCTGACATCCACTGGAACCTGTAAACTCTGAAAACTTTATCCTTTATTTTAGAAAGCCTATCCTCCAAAGCTCATTCTGCAGAGGCCCTATCTGTTTGTTTGTGTGTGTGTAAATGTGTGTGTGTATATGTGTCACATGCTGGGAATTTTAAAAGGGTTAGATAGTTATACTTCCAGATTGCAATTGTATGTTAACCAGTTCTTGTAACTTGTTTTAAAAAAGTAAGTTTTGCTTTATAATAAAACTGATCTCCAGAGGTGAGGAGAGTGACTGCCCTTAACATCAAGGCAGCATTTGACTGAGTGTAGTATCAAGGAGCCCAAGCAAAACTGGAGTCAATGGGAATCAGGGAGGAAGCTATCCGCTGGTTGCGGTCATACCTAACACAAAGGAAGATGGTTGTGGTTGTTGGAGGACTCACCTTCTGGGAGCGTAGACAACTGGACTTGTGAGGGACATCTCTGCTCGGCTAGCGGATAAATAGAGGGCGAGGCTCGGGGCCTTCACTCACCTTCCGGGAGTGGAGACCTGGACCAGCAAGGGTCACTTCTACTCGGGCAGAGGGCTAAGTTTGAAAAAATCCAAGGATGACATCACAGGAAAACTGTAAGTTCATTAGTTAGTGAGAAGCTGCTGATAGGGAGTATGTTTAAATAGCTTAAAATTAGAAAAATGTATCATTTATAAAGAAGTAGCTACTTGGATTTCAGTAGAGACACTAACAATAGGGAAGAAAAGTCAAATCAAGTCAAAGTAGAATAAAGTAAACCAAAGTAAGATAAAGTTACTGTAAGTATAGTAAAATTAAGTAACTAATAATTTATTCTACTTAATCTAAGTGTAATAAATAGTTTTTAGAGTTACAGGATGGCTCGGCTAAGTGGAGTGCACATCCTGCAGTATGTGTGAAGTCATATGTCCCTGACAAACACATCTGTAGGAAGCATCACCAGCTGCATAAGCTTGAGCTCCGGGTTTCAGATCATCATCAGCAGCTGGAGTCATTGTTGTGTATCCGTGAGGCAGAGGACTACGTGGATAGCTTGTTTAGGGAGGTGGTCACACCACAGGTCAAAAGCATACAGCCAGAGTGGGAATGGGTGACCACCAGGCAGTCTAAGAGAACCAGGCAGGTAGTGCAGGAGTTCCCTGAGTCTATCCTGCTTGCTAATTGGTTTTCTATTTTGGATGTTGGTGAGGGCAGTGGTTCCTCAGTGGAGTGCAGCTAGATCCAAGCCTGTAGCACCATGGGTGGCTCAGCTGTACAGGCAGGAAGGAAGAAGAATGAAAAAGCAATAGTGATGGAGGCTTCCATAGTCAGAGGATCCGACAGGCATTTCTGCGGCAGTAATCGTGACTCCAGGATGGTGTGTTGCCTCCCTGGTGCCAATGTCAAGGATATCACGGAGCAGCTGCAGGACATCCTTCAGGGGGATGGGGATCAGCCAGAAGTCATTGTCCACATTGGTACCAATGACATAGGTAGGAAGAGGGATGAGGTCCTGAAAGCAAATTTCAGGGAGTTAGGAAGGAAATTAAAAAGCAGTACCTGAAGAGCAGTAATCTCAGGACTACTACCAGTGCCATGTGCTAGTCAGCATAGGAATAGGAGGATTGTTTGATTAAATATGTGGCTGGAGAATGGTGTCGGAGGGAGGGCATCAGATTTCTGAGGTATTGGCACCGGTTCTGGAGCAGGTAGGACCTGTACAAGCTGGATGGGTTACATCTTAACAGGACAGGGACTGATATACTCACAGGGAGATTTGCTAGTGCTGTTGGGGTCGGTTTAAACTAACTTGTCAGGGGTTGGGAACCTGAGGGGAAGAAAGTAAAGTTGGTAACAGGAAGTAGTAGTGAGACTAGAAGG
This sequence comes from Carcharodon carcharias, assembly GCF_017639515.1. Lineage (NCBI taxonomy): Eukaryota > Metazoa > Chordata > Chondrichthyes > Lamniformes > Lamnidae > Carcharodon > Carcharodon carcharias. The sequence goes on along the minus strand of NC_054468.1, from coordinate 174,715,269 downwards.
CAGCAGAAATAAAGCAGAGCATTGAGTATGCTTCGAATGCAGTATAATATTAAAAAGACAAAGTTTAGGGCACTCTACCTGAATGCATGCAGCATTTGCATTAAGGTAGATGATCTAAAGGCACAAATAGAGCCATTACAGAAACATGGCTGCATGGTGACCAAGACTGGGAATTGAATATTCAAGGATATTCGACATTTAGGAAAGACAGACAAGAAGGGAAAGGAGGTGGAGTTGTGCTGATAATAAGGGATGGGATCAATGCATTAGTAAGGGAGGATCTCAAGTCAGAATTACAATGCGTGGAATGTATTTGGGTGGAGCTAAGAAACATCAAAGGGTAGCAGACATTGGTTGAAGGTTGTTTATAGGCTACCAAACAGTATGGTAATGTGGGGCGTGGTATTAATCAGAAGATGAGAGAAGCATGTAGCATGGGCAATCCAGTAATCATGAATGACTTCAATCTGCATATAGACTGCGTAAACTAACTGAGAACTAATGCTGTGGAAGACGAGTTTCTGGAATGTGTTAGGGATGGTTTTCTAGAGCAGTATGTTGAGGAGCCAACTCGAGGATAGGCTATTTTAGATCTGGTATTATGTAATGAAAAATGGCTAATTAATAATCATGTTGTTAAAGAACCTTTAGGGATGAGTGACCACAATATGATAGAATTTTACATTATGTTTGGAAGTGAGGTAGTTCACTCTGAAGCAACGGTGTTAAAGTTGAATAAAGGAAATTGTGAAAGTATGAGGGACAAATTGGCTGAGGTGGATTAGCAAAATACATTAAAAGGTATAATTGTACATAGGCAATGGATAGTCTTCAAATAACTGTTACATAACTTACAGCACCTATACATTCTTTCAAGGTGCAAAAACACAAAAAAGTCAGTCAACCGTGGCTGACAAAGGATGTTAAATATTGTATAAGATGAAAAGAAAAGGTTTATAAAGTTGCCAGAAGTAGTAGTAAACCTGAGGATTGGGAGGTTTTTAGAATACAGCAAAGGAAGACAAGAAACTGGTAAAGAAAAGGAGAATAGAATATGAATGCAATCCAGCAAAAAATATAAAAACGGACTGTAAAAGCTTCTATAGTTATGTAAAAAGGAAACATTTGGCTAAGACAAATGTGGGTCCATTGCAGGAGCCAGGGGAATTCATAATGGGGAATAGAGAAATGGCAGAGAAGCTAAATGATTACTTTGTGTCTGTTTTCTCTGAGGAAGACACAGGAAATCTCCCAGATTTAGAGATCCAAGGGAACAGGGAGAATGAGGAGTGTAAGTAGGAAGGTTTAATTGGAGAAATTAATGGGATTGATAGTTGATAAGTCCCTGAGACCTGATATTCTGCATCCCAGAATGTTGAAAAAGGTTGCTATAGAGATAGTGGATGCATTGGTGATCATTTTCCAAAATTCTACAGATTCTGGAATGGTTCCTGAAGATTGGAAGGTAGCAAATATCACCCCACTATTTAAGAATGGAGGAGAGAGAAAACAGGGAACTACAGACTTGTTAGCCTCACATCAGTAGTAGGGAAAATGTTAGAATCTATTATAAAGGATGTGATAAATGGATACTTGGATAATCATGATCTGATTGGGCATAGTCAGCATAGATTTGCAAATGGGAAATCATGTTTGTTGAACTTGGAGTTCTTTGAGGGTGTTACGAACAAAATTAATAAGGGAGAGTCGATGGACGTAGTACCCTTGGATTTTCAGAAGGCTTTTGAAAAATTCCTCCACGGGGGTTGATTAGCAAAATTAAAGCACATGGGATAGGAGGCAATATACTGGCATAGATTGAGGATTGGCTAACAGGCAGAAAACAGTAGAAATAAATGGGTCATTCTCGCATTGGAAGGCTGTGACTAGTGGGGTACCACAAGGATCAATACTTGGGCCCCAGCAATTCACAATATATATCAATGGTTTGGATGTGAGGATGAAATGTAACATTTCCAAGTTCACGGATGATACAAAGCTAGGCAGGAATGTGTGTTGTGAGGAAGACTTAAAGAGGCTACAGGAGGATTTGGACTGACTTAGTGAGCGGGCAAGAACTTGGCAGATGGAATATAATGTGGAAAAATATGAGATTATCCATCTTGGTAGAAGGAACAGATGTGCCCTTGTCCCTAAGTCACTGAAAGCTAACACGCAGGTGCAGCAGGCAGTTAGGAAGGCTAATGGAATATTAGCTTTTGTCACAAGAGGATTTGAGTACAAGAATAGTGAAGTCTTGCTTCAATTGTTTAGCAGCTGGGTTAGACTGCACCTGCAGTACTGTGTGCAGTTTCAGTCCCCTTACCTCAAAGGATATTATTGCCATAGAGGGAGTGCAACAAAGGTTCACCAAACTTGTTCTGGGAATGTCGGGACTGTCCTATAAAGAGAGATTGAGCAAACTGGGCCTGTATTCTCTAGAGTTTCGAAGAATGAGAGGTGACCTCATTGAAACCTACAAAATACTTAAAAGAATAGATAGGGTAGATTCAGGTAAGATGTTTCCCCTGGTTGGGGAGTCTAGAACCAAGGACACAATTTCAAAATAAGGGGGGAAGCCACTTAAGACCTAGATGAGGAGGAATTTCTTTACTCAGAGGGTTGTGAATCTTTGGAATTCTCTACCCCAGAGGGCCGTGGAAGCTCAGTCATTGAATATGTTTAAGGTAGAGATTGATAGATTTCTGATTAACAATACTGTAAAGGGTTATGGGGATAGTGTGGGTAAAAGGCATTGAAGTGTTCGTTCAGCCATGATCGTACTGAATGGCGGAGCAGGTTGGATGGGCCGAATGGCCTTCTCCTGTTCCTATATTCCAATGTTCCTTTGGAGGGTCAATCATCTCAATTCCAGGACATCACTGCAGGAGTTCCTTAGGGTAGTGTCCTAGTTGCAGCCATCTTCAGCTGCTTCATCAATGACCTTCCAGCCATCATAAGGTCAGAAGTGGGGATGTTCGCTGATGATTGCGCAATGTTCCATATCATTCGCAACTCCTCAGATACTGAAACAGTCCATGTCCAATGCAGCAAGACCTGGACAATATCCAGGCTTGGGCTGATAAGTGGCAAGTAACATTCATGCCATATAAGTGCCAGACAATGATCATCTCAAACAACAGAGAATCCAACAATCATCCCTTGACATTCAGTGGCATTACCATCACTGAATCCCCCACTATCAACATCCTGGGCATTACCATTGACCAGAAACTGAACTGGACTAGCCATATAAATACTGTGGCTACAACAGCAGGTCAGAGATTAGGAAACCTGTAGTGAGTAACTCACCTCCTGACTCCCCAAAGCCTGTCCACCATCTACAAGGCACAAGTCAGGAGTGTGATGGAATACTTTCCACTTGCCTGGATGAGTGCAGTTCCAACAACATTCAAGAAGCTTTACACCATCCGCAGACATTCAGTCTCTCCACCACTGACGCACAGTGGCAGTAGTGTGTACCATCTACAAGATGCACTGCAGGAACCACCAAGGCTTCTTAGACAGCACCTTCCAAACCTACGACCACTACCGTCCAGAAGGGCAGCTGACACATGGGAATACCACCATCTGGAAGATCCCCTCCAAGTCACTCACCATCCTATCTTGGAAATATATCACTCTTCTTTTACTGTCGCTGGGTCAAAATCCTGGAACTCCCTCCCTAACAGCACTGTGGGTGTAACTACACCACAGGGACTGTGGCGGTTCAAGAAGGCAGCTCACCATCACCTTCTCATGGGCAATTAGGGAAGGGCAATAATGTTGGCCTAGCCAGTGACGCCCACATCCCATGAGTGAATTAAAAAAAATCATTGAGTTTATTGAAAGAAGCCTGGTTAAAATCTCTTTTATTCTGGGTCTAACAGTAGCAAAGGTAAATAATTGGCCGTTTTGGTGAGTGAATTAAACTTTTAAACTAATGGCATGACCTGTGAAGTGGTGGAGCTAGATAATCTGCACACTCTTCCTATGCCGATCGTAACACAGGGTAGCTGATGAACTGTCATGTAGGGAGAGTAAGAAGAAACAAATGAAAGGGAAACAAAGCAAGAAATCCAGATTAGAACATGGGACTAAAAATATGATTAAGAAATAGAAACAGCATTTGTAAAAGCTATAATGTCAACCTTTTTAAATTCACTCATGGAATGTCAATTTTACTGGCAAGGCCAGCATTTATTGTCCATCACTTGAGACCATAACCAGATCAGCCATGATCTTATTGAATGGCAGAGCAAGCTTGAAAGGCCAAATGGCCTACTCCTGCTCCTAATTCCTATGTAACTATGTTCCTATGTTCGTGAACTGCTGTTGAATCTATTATATTAAATATGCATGAATATCTTGGAGATGAAAGTCAAATGAAAGTTGGTCAAATTTGCTGATAACACAAAAGCAGAGAAATAGACATAGGGGTAGCAAAGACATAAAACATTGGATCAGTTACGCAATTGAGCCAAAAGATAGCATATTAGATTTAACACTGGTATTACAGGTAAGACAGAAAAATTTGGGACATAAGCAGAAAATGAATGGAATTGAATAACACAAGATGATATTTGGGACAGGGGCCTATTATTAATAGTAAGCACAACACTTTAAATTTCTAAATTGGCAAAGCAATTATAAAAGTTGACGTCATACTACGAGATTTAGAGACAGCTTTACAATATAGGTCTGCAAATATACTGCCAAAGCAGTGGCCAAAGAACACTTCAGATTCAGATATTGTAAGTAATTTTGGCTAAGACATGAAAAACAGATGTACATCCATTGGAAAAAAATACAAAAAAAATGGAAAACACGTGAAATGAGATGAGTTATGAGGAAAGATGAAAATAACTTAAGTCTTACAGCCTAGAAAGAAGTTGATTAAGGATTAAGGATATTGAAATATCTAAAATACTAAATGGTACGGATTAATTAAAATCCCAGTTATTCACTCAAAGTGTGGCAAGAAAATAAGATTGAAGGCCATAATAGAAACAATTGAAAAGTAAGGAAAGGCAAGAAAATTGTTTATTCAAAGAGGGACTAATTTGAATAATTCATAAAGTCAACAGAAATGAAAATATTGGATTTATGGTGGTACGAGTACAGGATGGAGTTGGGCCCACCAAATCCAGAAGCAGAGCATAGGACACTAGGCAGTTAGAAGACTTTCCCTGGTTCTCTGGGACTTTGTTTTAAAAGTTGTTAGGCCTTCTAGCCCTCACCCCTCACACCCCCCCACCATCCCCATGGTCTCTCATACCCTCCAACTCGATTCCACCCTATGCCCCCCACTCACCTCCCTATGACCCCTCATACCCTCCATGCCAACTCATACCCCCATCTACTCACACAGCCCCTCACACTCTCCATGTCAACAAATGCCAACCCAAATCCACCTCATTCCCCCATCCACCCCATGGCTCCTCATACCCTCCATGCCAACTCCATAGCTACTTATCCAGTATGTATCATGGGCAGACCTCAGGAGCCTTGTGGAGATGAAAAAATACTTCTAACAATCAAACACAGAATACACAAAAACAAAATGAAAAGCACCTGTAAAATGAGGTGAGTTATGAGGAAAGATGAAAACAACTTAATTCTTACAGTCTAGAAATAAGCTGATTAAGGATGATGCACATCAAAATTTCTAAAATACTAATGGTATGGATTAATTAAAATTCTGACAATTCATTCAAAGTGTGGCAAGGAAATAAGATTCAAGGTCATAATAGGAACAAGTGAAAAGTAAGGAGTAATATGAAAATTATTGTTTATTCAAAGAGTGACAAATATTTGAAAAATTCATAAAGCAAACAGAAATAAAAATATTGGGTTTATTTAAAATTCAATTAGTTCTCTTGGTGAGGAAGATAATGCATGAGGATGAATCCAGTTGGCTTTTTCTCATTCTCCAATTGAGTTGTTACACTATCAGTCAAGCTGTGGACTCAGAACCACCTACTGAGATAATTGTAGGTTTTGAAATTCAGCCAAGCATTCATAAAGACATAATGATAGCCGTTGGAAAATGTCAACAAAGAGCTCAATGGAAACTGCACAGCCAGATGCTCAATCTTTTTCTAACCTTCACCTGTAAATCCTCAAAGAGGGTTTTTTGTAAACTCTCACTGTTAGCTGTTTTTTTAAATTAAAGAATGCAGCATTTTAAAAACTTCTGATAATGACAGTTATATATACATTATCTTCCATTCAAGATAGTTTATGTCTGCTCCATCAATTCATGGCTGCCACAATGTGAGCTAAAGCCCTTGCAACAGCCAAAAAAGGGGTCTGTTTGAACTCAGCACTGAGTTCAAATGGCCTTGCTGATTTCGGACTTCCCTCTCCTGTGAATGATGCCCTGCCCCCTTTCCCCTATCAACAAAAATTGCATCTGTTGGAAATGGGGAAGGGACTTCAAAATTCGTGAATCACCCTCTATTTTTAAAGGTTTACAGAGTATTTCTGACTCTGAAAATCCAGCCCTTATGCTCTAAACTACTGAAAAGTTCTTTCATTTAACATTTTACACAACTGAAAATCTCTGTCCACAGTTTTAATTTAGCCTGTCCTTTAAGCGGACATTCTCCAGGAACCATTCCAAAGCTATTCTCAGCTCCATTTCCCTTTTCCAGTGGATAACTTCTGACTTTCATGGTGAGGAACAAATTGGAGATTCCTCCCTCTAGTCAAAGCAAGGTGAATTTTCCTGCTTTGTTTAAACCCTCATGAACTTGGTCTCTTCAGTCTGATTGTGAGCTATCACCCGCTTCTTGCATGATGAACAATAGAGACCTGCTGCTTCTATCTCTCTGCTCTCTCTTGGATTCTTGCAGACTGATATTTTAGGAAAACCTGCAGTCTGATCATATAATGGCTTCCTATGGACTCTTCTCTCTCAAAGCCCACTTCCATGGCAATTAGAATCACATGGGCCTTGTATCCAGGTAGGAATGCTAATTGGCTGTCCTCTAGACCCTAATTTTATTCTATCTTGGCATTAAATAGACAGTTTAAAGTATAATTGTTTACAAAACCTAACATTCCTAACACTTTCCTGTGAGGCTTCAGAGATTAATACTCTATCCACCATTAGCATAGCTGCTCTGGTCATTGTTTACAGGTATGAGTATGTTGCACCACCTCCCCAGTAAAATAACCTGGGTTCCCTTTTGAACTTTAACAACCAAGGCATCAAAACTTGTTGTCAGACAGAATTCAGAACTCACTTGACCACCACCCCCCATCACCTCACCTTTCATTCCCCCATGTTACCCTAAATTAAAGAGACAGTTCCTGAAACACAACAATCTTACAAACCTCAAATTTGTAATAACCAAATGAGAGAAGAAACATGGGAAACAGCTTAATTGTTCCCATCTGATTTCCTGACATCCTTACATTACTGAAGAAGTGAGTCAGCAGATGGAATACAGGAAAATTATGTGCTATACAGGAAATATCTTATCACATTCTAGAGGCACAGTAAGGAAGGAGAATAAAGATTATCATTATTTTACGAGGCCTTTTGTCTACTGTTTTATTATTATTTAACAGTTTCATTGGATGAAACATGAATCACCATTTCTGACGCGACATGTACCAACTTACAGCTTGGAAAGCACCCAAAGGCATGATTACCAGATCTTAACCTCTAAACCTCATGTGCAAACAAGACATGGATGTAATCCAAACAACTATCCTTGCTCAGGCATAGGTAAGCAAGTGTATTGGTGGAAAGAATGTACTATTTATTTAAAGTAATTATCTTCAGACAATGCAGTAAAAATTAATAATAATCAGCAGTAGTATGGAAAATATAGCAAAATAAAATCACTTTAAGCCTGATTGTTGAAGATGGTGAATTGTGCAGGTCATTCTTAATAATGAAATATAAAGTGGTGTTACAAAGGGCGACTAGTACATTCGGTTAAGATATTGGCCTTTCATCTCTCAGGTCTAGGTTTAATTTCAGCCCTACTTCTGGGAAAGTTCCCCTGGCTGGTGAGGTAAGAATTCTGCATGAGATGAATTTAGGCAGTTTGGACACAGTTGCTATTGGTGTGTAGTTACATTGGAAAGCTGCCCTAAAATTCAAGACAATTGGCATTAAATTGACAATTGCTTAGAAAGGCCACAGGACATAGATAAGCTAGAAGAATGGGCAGACAAGTGACAAATGGAAATTATTACAGAGTATGACGTGATACATTTTGGCAGAAGGGTTAGGGAGAGGCAATATAAACTCCTGGGTCCAGTTCTGATCATCACATTTTACCAAAGTGGTTCCAGGGATGAGGGATTTTAGCTACAAAGTTAGGTTGGAGCAGCTAGAATTGTTCTCCTTGAAGCAAGATGCTGAGGGTAGATTTGATAAATGTGTACAAGATTATGATAGGCATATAGTCATTTGGTAGTACCGAACTTGATTATCGTTGAAAAAAAAGTTTTTTTGTCAAAACTTTTTGCCTTGCAGTCATTAGGACAATTTGCAAGAATACCAAATGTAAAGGGAACAACAATTTATTCCATACAAGAAGAGAGTGTTGATTGATTGGCAAGTGAACTCTAATTGGTAAAGGCATTGCCATGGAGAATGCACCAGTTGATGGTGACTGACAGTTAACTGCCGAGCATTGTCTGAAAATTTAAACCAGGCAGCTTAACTCTGATTGGTCAAGGCATTGCCCTGAGGAATGAACCAGTGAATGGCTGTCACTTATTTTGTTGAGCTGAAACAGGCGCAATATGTGTACATGTTCTTTCTCTCTGTTAGGAACAGGGCCTGTGTATTCATATATGTAGCTTCCAGTACATGCAAATAGGCCATACTGACAATCTTAAATTGATTGTAAGCATAATTCTTAGCAGACTGAGGATTATTTAGCAAATGTTGGCCAATCGTGGAATCACGTTTAATGTTGAACACTGTGGCCAGGATTTTACGGCCCCATTAGTGTTGGGCGTTATGGCGGTCGGGGGACAATATAGCGAGAAGGCCATAAATCGGTTTCATTGCCAGTGTGAAAGCACAGCAGGATCATCTGATGGTGTCTGCCATGGCAGAATGCCAATCCCGCTGGAGGCAGGCATCGGGATGCAAAGTAAGGCCTGACTGGAGTCGTCTCCTCATGTCAGATTTACCGTTATGCCGGCAGAAAAACATGCCAACCCAGGACACATCTGTACAAGTGTGACGTGCAGGAGTCAGCACTTACTGTTAGGGCCTTGCTAAGATCGCAGACATCTGTGGAGCAGAAGATGCTGGAGCTTTACGGCTACTGCTCCCTGGAGGAATACATGCATCGCACTCTGGGTGGATTCTCATGAATATGGTTCCACTGTGAAGCAGCTCACAGAAGGTGGGAGGTCACCATTGATGTCACGGGTCTACATTGGAACATTACAGTCTTGACCATGGGCTGCTACGGATGATCAATGAGGTGGCGGGGAGAGGAAGGTCCAGCTGTGAGTGGGGGATGAAGTTGTACCGGGGGTGGAGACGGTGGAAGAGGACGATCTAGGTTTGGCTGGGAGAGGAAGGTGTACTGAGGGTGCTGAGGTTGGGGAGGGGTGGAAATGAAGGTATGGGGTGGTGAGATTGGGATGAAGGTGTTGGGGAGTGAGGTTGGGAACTGGGGAAGATGGAGTATGGGGGGAGGAGCATTTAACGGAGGGGAATGCAGCAAGCTGGGAGGTTGGCGTAAGCAGGGATGAAGGTGTAATAGAGGGAGTTCAGAGGGAGAAGGATTTCAGCGTGGGGAAGATGTCCGGGGGTGGGTAGGATGGAGTTCGGAGGGGGGAAGGTGTCCAGGGGAGGAGGGAGCAAGGATGGAGGAGGGACTAAGGGGCGGGGGATGTCCAGGTGAACATACAAGGAAGGGGTTTGTGGAGTCAATAACTGCCTCCTGAGGAGGGAACTGAGGGTGGGGATGGTAGGAGGGAATGGTGATTATGAGAGGGGGCAAGGGGGGCAGGGAGGTTGGGGAGGGTGAGGATGCACCGGTAGTGCTAGAAGGGACATCAAGGGTGGTTGGTGGGGTCTCGGGGGCAGACACGGACCCTGGGGTTGGGAAGGAGGAGGTCAGGGAGGTCATTGTGGATGGGGGTTAGATTCTCCTGGACATCGTAGAAATACAAGGGTTCAGGTTGGTAGATGACGGTGGGGAGGTGGAAGGTGATGCCGGGGGTGGCCTACCGTGATGGAGGAAAGCACATGGGTGATGAGGGAGGGGAAAGGAACGGCAGAGCTGATCAAATACTTGACTACAACCGTTGTTGTCAAAATCGAAAGTGAGCAGAGCCTCGTGTTGGATGGGCACAGCGGCTGCATGGGAGTGTGATCAGTGGGTGGACAGAGATGCAGTCAGCTCAGATGGACGACTGAAAAAGAACCCCAGCAGGCAGCGTTGAAAATGCTCAGGACATTGGGACGAGTGTGATGATGGAAAGATGCTTTCATGAGGCTCTGAAAGGCCCGGCCACACACACACACACACACACATCTCTCTCCAGAATCAGTCATGGTCCGGCTGAGTGCAGCTGAACTGCTAATGTTGGGGAGGACTTGCAATGGAGATGAAAGACAACATTGCACATTATTCAGTGAAAGTGAATATATTTGCAGTTTATAAAGTAACAAAAAGTGTTCACCTGTGCAACCACTTGTGATCAAAATTTCTTGACTTTTCTGGGCCTACCACGTCTGGGTATTGTCCTGACATCTACAGCAGGGGTGGAGGCAGCCTGTGCAATGATTGGCCCTGTTGCTTCTGATGACTTTGGCATGTGTCGTTTGGAGAGCTGAGGCCTTGAGGGCCTCGGCTTGCTTTGGCTATCCTCCTGTGGGCCAGCCGCTCACTCTGCGGTGACAGAGGAAAAGGTGATGGGCTGACAGGCAAAGGGGACTCGGAGGGAGCAGACAGCCTCTGAGATTCCTGAGTGGATGGATCAGCGGTGTCCAGCTGCCTCTCGTCCTCCTTTGGGTGCCCGAGGGCATTGGCCTGCCTCCTTGAGGGGAAGGATCACCAGGAGGGATGTTGAGGTGCCCCATTTCCTTCTTACATTGCCACTGCAGGAACCCACCCATGATTACCGTGATGGAGTGCAGGGCTGCATGCACCTCTGTGTACTGCTGAAGCAGGGTCTCCATGGCATCCTCCATCCTTCCCATGAAGGCCTCCATGCGTGCATATGTGGGCACCACTTCATCAGAGAGCAGGTGGACGTACTTCTCCATCTTGCATGCCACTCTGTTGAGGGCTTCCAACATAAGAATAGAAGAACGTAAGAACATATGAAATAGGAACACGAGTAGACCATTCAGCCCCTCGAGCCTGCTCCACCATTCAATAAGGCCATGGTTGATCTTGTGTTTCAATTTCCACATTCCCATCTAACCCTGATTCCCATGCCTAATAAGAATCTATCTACCTCTGTCTTAAAAATATTCAATGACCCCCGCCTCCTTTGCCTTCTGAGGCAGAGAATTCCAAAGTTGCACAACATTCTGAGAGAAAAAATTTCTCTTCGTCTCTGTCCTGAAATGGGGGTTCCCCAATTTTAAAACAGTGCCCCATAGTTCTGGACTCACTCACAAGAGGAAACATCCTATCGACGCCCATCTTGTCAAGGCCTTTCAGGATCTTGTATACTTCAATCAAATCACCCCTCACTCTTCTAAAGCCCAGTGGGAACAAATCCAGTCTGTCCAAGCTATCTTCATAAGACAACCCACTCATTCCAGGTATCAATCTAGTAAACCTCCTTTGAACCACCTCCAATGCTTTAAATAAGGAGACCAAAACGGTACACAGTATTCGAGGTGTGGTCTGACCAATGCCCTGTATAATTGAAGCATAACATCATTAATTTTATGTTCAATCCCTCTCATAATAAAGGATAGATTCCATTAGCCTTCTTAATTACTTGCTGTACCTGCATACTAACTTTTTGTGACTCATGTACCAGAACACCTAGATCCCTCTGCACCTCAGAATTATGCAGCCATTCTCCATTTAAGTAATGCTCTGCTTCTTTGTTCTTCCTGGAAAAGTGAACAACTTCACATTTTCCCACATTGAACTCCATTTGCCAGATATTTGCCTGCTCACTCAACCTATCTATATCCATCTGCAACCTCTTCATGTCCTCTTCACAACATACTTTCCTATCTATCTTTGTGTCATCTGCAAATTTAGCTACCATGTCTTCATTCCCCTCATCTAAGTCATTGATGTAAATTGTAAAAACTTGAGACCCCAGTACAGACTCCTGTGGAAGTTTACTCATCACATCCTGCCAATCAGAAGAAGACCCATTTATGCATACTCTCTGCTTTCTGCCAGCCAGCCAATCTTCCATCAGTGCTAATATGTTACCACCTACACCATGCACTCTTATTTTCCGAAGTAATCTTTGACGTGGCACCTTATCAAATGCCTTCTGGAAATCCAAGTACAGTATGTCTACAGGCTCCCCTTTATCCACTGTGCATGTTACTCCTTCAAAAAACTCCAATAAATTGGCTAAACATGATTTTCTTTTCACAAAACCTTGTTGACTCTTCCCGATTGCCTTGACCTCTTCTAAGTGCCCAGCTATACCCTCCTTAATGATCGATTCTAATAACATCCCCATGACAGACATCAAGCTAACTGGCCTATAGTTTGCTGTTTTCTGCCTCCCTCCTTTCTTGAATAGAGAGGTTATATGTGCTACTTTCCAATCTGATGGAACCTTTCCAGAATCTAGCGAATTTTGGAAAATTAACACCAGTGCATCAACTACCTCATTAGCCACCTCTTTTAAGACCCTAGGATGTAGTCCATCGGAATCTGAAGACTTGCCAGCCCACAGATCCATCAATTTGCTCAGTACCATTTCCCTGGTGATTTCAACTTCACCAAGTTCCTTTCTGCCATTCACCTCATTTACAGATATTAGTGGAATGTTTTTTTGTATCCTCTCCAGTGAACACAAGCAAAATATTTGTTCATTTCTTCCACCATTTCCTTATCATCTATTATTAACTCTCCACTGTCACTGTCTAGAGGACCAGTACTCACTTTACTTACTCTTTTCCTTTTTAAGTACCTGTGGAAACTCTTGCTATCTATAGTTACATTTATAGCTAGCTTCCTCTTATACTCTACTTTCTTTCTCCTGGTTAACCTTTTAGCCATTCTCTGCTATTTTTTATATTCTGTCCAATCATCTGTCCTGCCATTCATCTTTGCAAAGTTGTATGCTTTTTCCTTAAGTTTAATGTTTCCACAACTTCTTTAGTTAACCATGGATAGTGGGTTCTCCCCTTAGAATTTTTCTTTATAGTAGAAATGTACTAATTCTGAATACTCTTAAATGTCTGCCATTGCTTCTCTATTGACCTATCCTCTAGCTTAATTTCCCAGTTCACTTCAGCTAGCTCAGCTTTCATTCCCACTTGGTTGCCCTTATTTAAGTTTAAGATACTAGTCTTAGACCCACTCTTCTCACTTTCTAACCGGATGTAAAAGTCAATCATATTGTGGTCGCTGCTACCGAGGGGTGCCTTTACTCTGAGGTCATTAATTAATCCAGTCACATTACACAATACCAAGTCTAATATAACCTGCTCTCTGGTTGGTTCCAGAATATGCTGCTCTAAGTAACCAATTCGAAAGCATTCTAAGAACTCCTCATCCAGGCTAGTACTGCCAATCTGATGTTCCCAGTTTATGTGTAGATTAAAATCACCCATGATTATTGCCTTTATCACAAGTACACAATATTTTCTCTTGAATACTTTGTCCTACACTACAGCTACTGTTAGGGGGCCTGTAGACCACTCCCACTAGTGACTTTTTTCCTCTCCTACCTCATCTCCGCCCAAACCGATTCTACATGTTGCTGTCCTGAACCAAGATCATCTCTAATTATTGCACCAATGCCCTCTTTGATTAACAGATTAACAGCTCAGTGTGATGTTCCCCTGCCTTCTGCTGATTCTCCATAATGAGTTGAAAGGCTGAACCCAGAGGCTCATCACCTGACTCAGACCTCACAGATGCCTCTTCCCCAACAGTACTCCGAGTGCCAGAAAGCTCGGCTGAACTTGTCTCCTCCTGCCACGGACACACGTCTGTGTGGTGAACACCAGATTATGACCCCGAGCTTGCTCTAAATCTATGTCCCACCATGTTGTGTCTCTCTGCGCTAGTGGACGGTGTGCGTAAATGCTGTGATGGGTCTTCCAGGGCTTTCCAGCACGTCAATGGAGGAGGTGTCCTCTTGGCTGGAGATGAGGACCTGGATAGAGTTGAGGAACTGGCTGACTGAAGGTGTAGGTCGCTTGGCAGACCTCCCTGTAAATCAAAGTAGAGATAATTAGTGCACAGCAGCAGAGTCAAAAGCAGGAGAGAGAGCACTTACAGTTGTGTTGAGAGAAGGGTGATGTGGTGCAGAATCCCCACATGGGTGTTCGCCACCGGCATAGTCCACGTCCTCACTGGTCAATATAATGGCACACTCCTCAAAGTGAGTGAGAGGCCAAATGTGGGTCACTCCATCCCCTGTCTGGGACCTCTCCCTCCTATTGTGAGCCAGCTTCTGCTGCATGAAAATAGATGGAGAGTGGAGAACAAGAGGACGAATGGCACTGCATGGAATATTGTGTGGTGAGCAGATCTATGGACAGGATGAGGATGCGAGTTCCAGAGGATATGAGCCTGTTGGAGATGTGAGAGTGTGTGTGAGAGTTAGTGGTGTTGTTCCTTGAGGTTTGAGATCCCTGCGGATGTGTGATGGGTTTGGGAGTGCCTGAGTTGAGAGTGATGAGGTAGCTGATTTACCCTGGTGGAACGGATGAGAGCATTCATACACTTCCTGTACTGGACGACTGATGTCCTCCATGCTCCAATGGTGCTGACCACTGCTGCCACTGCTTGCCAAGCTGGATTGGTGACTCTGGTGGACCTACTGTGGCCAGAATGGGGGTAGAGGACATTGTGGCATTCTTCCATTGCATCCAGCAGATGCCCCAGAGAGGTGTAATTTGATGTGGGGGCTGCCGTCTTCTTTGCTTTCAGGTCCATCTGTCGCCTGGAGCAGTCCTGGTCTGTCGACATGAAGTATGCATGCACTCCAGTGCGCTTTAAATTTGGGGCCCAGAGCAAGGAAGCGCTGGGGTCACAGCATGTCAGGCAAATCCGAGCCTGTCCGCCAGCAATCTGGAATGTTTCTTGTGAATGCATTATTAATGAGTGGGACACGCAGGGAATAGAATGATATGGCACAAAAACCCACCATTGCGGCTGGAGGGCAAAACGACTTTTTCCCCACCTACTATTGCACTTTGTGCAAATCTGGGACAATTCCGCCCTATGTTTTGAGTTTTAAAAGCACAGGCTGTTTGGGTATGGTCTGTACCTTGCTGTTGAAAACATGCTTTTTCCACCAGTCTTTGGGACATATGGCATACAAAACTAGCATCACAGTAGCACTGGGATCCCCTCTAGGTCCAGTTCTTGCAAACAATTTTGCTAGGTTCCATGAGAAATGTGTCTTCAGTGGAATGATACCACACCTCCTACCCCTTGCATACTTCCAAGATGTGGATGATACATTTGCTATATTTAAATCTGCAGCTGCATGTAATAATTTCCTTATATACTTAATGGGATCCATCCTGCAGTCAAATTCACCTTTGAAATGGAACAGTCAAATTAACTCCCTTTCCTTGACGTATCACGTGCAATATGATTGGCCTTATCAGCAACCTCATAAAACGGGCCCAATTTGCTCACCAGTCAAGTTCAATGCCGAAATAGGGAGCATCAAAGACACCCTGTGGGATAATGGCTACCCTGATAAGATAATTTTGCTGTATATTGTGCAAACTCATGAACAGGTCTCTTTTTTCAGCAATTATGATAGGCTTTGATAAGGTAGACAAAAGAAAAGATGTTTCAAGTAGTTGATGGTTCAAGATTTTGGGAAAGAGATACAGGGGTGATATGAGGAAGATTTTTTTACATGGTGGTAATGAAGTAAAATTTGCTGCCTACAAGGGTGGTGAAAGTGGAGATCATCAATGATTTCAAAAGGAAATTGGATAGACATTTGATGGAAATAAACTTGCATGACTTTGGGGATATAGTGGGGGAGTGGGAATGACTGAATAGTTCTACAGGCAGCCAGCATGGACTCCATGGACCTCTTTTTATACTGTTATGGCTCTGTGGGCAGAATTTTAAAGGGAGCGAGTGGGTAGCGGGGGTGCAAGTGGAAGCGGGTATATCATCAACTCCCACATAGTCCCATCATTCCGCAGCAACTTAATTACCTCGTGGTGAGATTTCCGCCCCTATCAGGGGAGGATGTCTCACCTCCTCTGAGAGTTTCCACCAGCCAAATAACTGGCATCTCTCTAGTTCCAGCAGCACCACCAGGATCGGTGGCGAGTAGCTGGGACTGTAGCTGTCCCCAACAAAGATTGTTGCTGAAGCCACATGGAAAGGTAGGTGGTCAGGGCGGTGGGGGGTGGCTCAAGGGGTGTATTGCCGGCACCAGGCTCGCAGGCCCTGAAGAGGTGGTTTGGGGGCTAATGTGGACAGGGAAGAGTAGGGGGAGGAAACACATGGGGGTCATCATAGGATTGGGGGGAGCCTCCAATGGAAATACGGGGTCTGCCCCTTCCACTAACTTGGCACCATTTACCTGAGCAATGTTACCTGTTGGCTTTCCCACCAGTCGCTGCCCTTAGCTTGCGCAGCCAGTGAAATAGCGGCAGAAGCAGGAAGTGGCTCTTAAGTGGTCATTAATTGGCCAAGCGATGCCTCCCTCACAGCTCATAAAATTGTGACGGGTACAGCAACGAGCAGCGAGCGGCTAGGTGCCAGAAAAGGAGCCCATGGCATTTCAGGACACCCCCCCCCCACCCCCCCACCTCAACGCCTGCAGTTCTTGAAAGTATAAATGCAAAGCCGATACTGTGGGGCAAAGATGTGAAGAAAGAGGACTCTTTTTTTGTTTTCGGGTCAAGACCCTGACATCAAAATCACCTCTGGGTTCCCACCTGCACTGTGTCAGAAATAGTCATCTGACTATATTTTCAAAGGAATGGCCAATATCATCAGCCATGTCATCAACATATATATAGGCCTTGATGCCCAGTAACCGCTCTTTAGTTTACCATCATGGCACCAATTGCAGCTGGCTCAATGGACTATTACAGAATGAAGGCATCATGACTGCTGCCAGGATACCGAGCATTGACCTGCACTGCCTATGGTCTGATCCCAGCTGGCTATTGAGGGGGTAGAATCCCTTCCGATATAAAAATTGACGTGCAGCACTGGAAAGTGAAATGCATGCACTCAATGGTACCCTGCATCTCGGGGAAGCATGCAATCTTAATGAAGTAATGTGCTTGCATGGCCTATTTGTCCCAGGCGAGAGATAATGAAAGTTAGCTTTCTTTGAATAGAGAGCCTCAGTGACCTCCCTTATATGGTTCAAGGACCAGGGTACACAGATATAAGATTTTGGGAAAGAGATACAGGGACAAGCATCTGCGAGATATCTCCAGCTGCAGTCTGGAAGGAGCCAAATGCATAAAAAATCATCGCCATGATCACTGTCGTAGCCACTAGCAATGTGGTCCTTACCCTGCAGTGAGTTTGCAGTTCTGGCTGCAGCAGGTAGTAGATTTAAATGAGAATGTTCCTACTAAATTGCATAGGTCTCACACATTGTTCTTGCTGAGGTTTAGGTAGGAAAATTGCTCCCTATGCACCCTCGATGAATATTGCCACCTGCTAAGAGCCTTACCTCTCTTCTTCCTTCCTCTTCCAACATCTTGTTCTGCTCTGTGAGAACTTTGTTCATTCTGCAAATCAAGCTTTATTCCAAGGAGTGGTACCCTAATGTTTGGGAGCAACTGGTTTGTACAGAAGCATTGAAGTCAGAAAAAATGTCCTTCAGCAACTGCCCCAGCATTCTATCAAGGCTGCAATTTTAAAACTGTAGAAATCACCAAACACTTGTAGAATCATTGCAATAGCCAGAAAAAATTAGCCAGCAACTAACCTGTAAGTAGTTGATGATCCCTTTAAATAGCCGTAGTTGGGTGTGTGAGGTTAAATGAGGGTATTAGCTGAAGCATTGAGCTCTGAAATGGCACCACTGGTGTTAATCAGCATTGTCCATTGATTGAACACAAGAAATGGGAGCAGGATTAGACATTATGGCCTGTTGAGCCTGCTCCACCATTCATTATGATCATGGCTGATCTTGGGCTTCAACTTCATTTTCCCGCCGCTCCACATATCCCTTAATTCCCTGAGACACCAAAAATCTATCTATCCCAGCCTTAAATGTATTCAACAATGGAGCATCCACAACTCCCTGGGCTACAGAATTCAAAATATTCACAACCTCTTGAGTGAAGTAATTTCTCCTTGTCTCAGCCATAAATGATTGGCCCCTTATCCTGAGAACGTGACCTCATGTTTTAGATCCCCTGACCAGCAGGAATAATCTCTCAGCCCCTTCAGAATTTTGTAGGTTTCAATGAGATCACCTCTCATTCTTCTAAGCTCCAGATAATATAAGCTCAATTTACTTAGCCTCACATCATAGGACAACCCTTTCATCCCAGGAACCAATTTAGTGAACTTTGACTGAACCGCCTCCAATGCAAGTGTATCCTTTCTTAAATGTGGAGCCCAAAACTGCACACAGAATTCCAGATGTAGTCTCACCAAAACCTTGCACATTTGAGGCAAGACTTCTTCATTCTTGTACTCCAACTCCCTTACATTAAAGGACAACATGCCATTTGCCTTTCTAATTGCTTATTGCATCTGTATGCTAACTTCTGCATTCCTTGTATGAGTATAACCAAGCCTCTTTGAATATCAACATTTTCAAGTTCACCTTTTAAAAAATATTCTGCTTTTCTATTCTAATGACCAAAATGAATAACTTCACACTTCCCTACATTATACTTCATCTGCCACTCAATCAACCTGTCGAAATCTCTTTGCAGCTTTTGTGTCTCCCCACAGCTTACCTTCACAGCTAGCTTGGTATCATCAGCAAACTTTGATACATTACTCTGTCTCTTCATCTAAATCATCAATATAGATTGTAAATAGCTGAGGCTCCAGCACTGATCCTTGTGGCATTCTAATATTCCCTGCCTGCCAACTTGAAAAGACACTGTTTATGCTCACTTTCTGCTTTCCATCTGTTAACCATCCTCTGTCCAGGCCAAAATA
Organism: Carcharodon carcharias; assembly: GCF_017639515.1. Taxonomy (NCBI): domain Eukaryota; kingdom Metazoa; phylum Chordata; class Chondrichthyes; order Lamniformes; family Lamnidae; genus Carcharodon; species Carcharodon carcharias. The sequence goes on along the minus strand of NC_054468.1, from coordinate 174,695,986 downwards.
TTAGCCTCAACTCCATGAGCTCTTAAGAAGAGTCATACAGACTTGAAACATTATCTCTGTTTCTCTCTCTCCACAGATGCTGCCAGACCTGCTGAGTTTTTCCAGCATTTTTTGTTTTTATTCCACAAGTCCTTATCTTGGCTATCAACCTATTGTGTGGCATTTTATCAAATGCCTTTTGGAAATCCAGGTATACTAAGTCCATTGGCTCCCCTTTATCTAACCTACTAGTTATATCCTCAAAAAACTCTAATAAATTTGTCAAACAGGATTTCCCTTAGTTATACCCTGTCGACTTGTTCTAATCATGATATGCTTTTCTAAGTGCATTATTAAGACTTCCTTAATAATAGAGTCCATCATTTTCCCAACAACTGATGGTAGGCTAACTGGTATGTGGTTCACTGTTTTCTCTCACTTTCCATCCTTGAAAAGTGGTGTAACAGTTTACCAACTTCCAATCTACTGGGATTGTATCCAAATCTAAAGAATTTTGGAAAATCATAACCAGCACATCCATTATCCCTGCAGCTATCTCTTTTAGAACCCTAAGGTGTAGGCCATCAGGCCCTGGGGATTTGTCAGATTTTAGTCCCTTAAATTTCTCTGATACTTTTTCTCTGCTGATACTAATTTCCTTAATTTCCTCACTCTTTTGGCCCCTAGGTTACTGTTGTGCGGTAGCTGAGTTGTACTATTATTCTTAGAGTTAATCTGCAGACATTTCTTGGGTGGAAACTTTTAAGTTTATTTACAATATACTCAGCAGCAACTACACATGTGCTTTCCACTCCAACTCCATCTCTACATTGCCTGTGGAGGTGTCCTGCACTACTCTCCTATTGATTACTACAGATCATATGATCTTACCTAACAGGTATTATTCTTAAAGGTACATTACACACTAAATAAAACAATAATGACTCCATTCCTACTCCATTAACTCAGCTATACATACTATATTTACAAGTACATATTTTTCAAGACAACATAATAATTACACTAGGTAAGGAATTTACAAGTTCAACCTTTCAGGTGGTGTCCTGGTATATTTAGAATGTCGTAGCTCCACAACTTCAGATTCTTGGTCAGAAACCTCCTTTTCTGGAGTTGCCTGAACATCAGGTGCTTCGGTGGGCACTTGCAGTTCTGTATCCTCAACTCCCATAGGAACATCAGACATGTCAGTCCTGGATTGAACATCCTCAACAGGAAACGCAGACGTGGTCATGATCACTGGTGGAACCAATTCTTGATGATTTGTCTCTCTCTTCCTTAAATGGTCCATTGTTTATGAATGATCTGGCCTTCCACCTCCAAGTGGTAAGATAGAGGTCCAATCATTGCACTTATTTCATCAGGTGACAATTTTGGTCCTTCCCCGAAGTTTTTCATATATACCGGCTCTCCCACGGTAAATTTCCTCTCACGGCTGTGCCAGTCGTGTCTAATTTTCTGGCTTCCCTGACTCCTTTCCACATTCCCCTCCAAATTCGGTGTTATTAAACTCAATCTCAGCTTGAGGCGGGGTTTTAATAATAACTCAGCAGGTGTGGCACCTGTTGTTATTTGAGGGGTAGTTATGTAATGGGAAAGAAATTATGCTGGCTTGCTTGCCAAGGAATCACCAGTTAGCTTTTTCATGCCTGTCTTGAGTGTTTGAACCATGCTTTCGGCCATTACAGGATGGATGGTACGATGCAGTTTTCATATGAATGATACCATTGAGGCTGATAAACTGTTGAACTCAGCACTCATAAATGCCGTGCTGTTAGCGGAAACGACTACTTCTGGTAGTCCGTGAATGGCAAAACTCTGACATAATTTCTCAATTGTAGCAGCTGACATTGGTGACTTCACCTCATATGTGTCCAACCATTTTGAATGGGCATCGACAATGAGCAGAAACATTGTTCCCAGGAAAGGTCCAACGTAGTCAATGGGTAACCACACCCAGGGCCTACCTGGCCACTCCCATGGGTGTAATGGAGCTGTCACTGGCAACTTTTGCAGTTGCTGACATTGCACACAGTACTTTACTAAACTCTATTTTGCCGTCCATCCCAGGCCACCATAGATAGCTGCATGCTACAGTCTGCATTTGGCAAATTCCTGGATGTGCACTGTGTAGTTCAATTAAAAGTGGCTCCCTTCCCTTTGGAGGAACTATTACTCATGCTCCCCAAAATAAGATGCCAACCTGGCTGGTTATTTCATGCCTTCTGTTGAAGTACGGTTTAATTTAGTCAGATATGGGCTCCTGTGACCAACCATGTAGCATTTGTTTTCGTGCCTTAGATAGGACTAAGTCCTAACTTGTCCAGTCTCTGATCTGTTGAGCACATACCAGCGAGGAATCTAAGAAATTTAACAGTAAAACAAGTTCCTGTGGAACCGGGACGTGCTTATCATTTTCTTGTAAAGGCAAACAACTAAAGGCATCGGTGTTTGCGATTTGATTGCCAGGCCTACGTACGAAAGTGTATTTATATGCTGCCAGGATTAAAACCCATTGTTGTATTCTTGCTGAGGCTATGGGTGGTTTAGCTTGTCCTCATTAAACAATCCTAGCAATGGTTTGTGGTCTGAAATAATTGTAAAATGATGGTTGTGCACATGCTGGTAAAATTTCTTGGCACCAAAGATGATGGACAGGCCTTCTTTTTCTATCTGTGAGTATCCCTTTTCTACTGTGGTGAACATTCTTGAAACGTAACCTGTTGGCCGTTCTGTGCTGTCATCCATCCAATGAGAAAGCACTGCTCCCACTCCGAGGAGAGATGCATCACGTGTCACCACCAATTCTTTCGTCTGGTCATATTGCGCTAATAGATTGGACGAGTGCAACAATGGTTTCACTATTATGAAAGCTTCTTTCTGGGGTGCCTTCCAAGACCAACATTGTATTTTTTTGAGTAGAGAATGCAAGGGGGCCAGCACTGTGGACAAATTGTGTAAGAATTGCCCATGATGTTTGGTCAATACTAGGAATGATTTGAGCTCTGAGGCATTCCTTGGCGCAGGTGTCTCTCTTATGGCTCTCACTTTCTCCTGAACAGGGTGGAGGGCCTATTAGTATTTCTGTATCTTCTTTCCACATGCCTTCTTCTTTTTTAAAGGCCAAGATTTTAATCTTGGCCTTCTTTTTGACTTCACTATTGGCCAGACTTCTCTCAGATGCAAGCTCAACTTGTCTGAGCTCAGTGGCTGAGTTTCCCAAAATTTCAGTCTCTGTCTGCGTCTTGGGAAATTCTGTGACTTTTGCTTCCAAAGTCTCTTTGGCTTTATTTAGCTGAATCTTCAGCTCTTTGCTAGACAGTTAGCTTCACTGAGCTGACGTTTACTTGGAGTTTATCCGAACTGTTGTCTCCTCGCTATATCCAGCTATGCGGGACTCCCAGGGCTTCTTGTGAGCCCTCTTCGATTACCAGGGTTTCTCCTGAATCCTCTCTGTTTACCAGGGTTTCCCCGACCCCTTTTCGTTCACCAGGGCTTCCCCTGAGTCTTCTTCACATTTCTTCCGCTGCGCTTCTGTTCTATTGTTTGAGATGGCCTTCATTTCTTCATGTTGCTGAATGGTTACATATTCCTTTTGCATTTGATCAAGAAGGACAATCGACATTTCTTTCAACTTTTTAATTTCTTGTTGCCCTCCCTCTGGGGTCTCCTGTTCTCTTCAGAGTTGCCCTCTCTCTAGGGGTTTCTTGTTGCCTTCCACAGAGTTGCCCTCTCTCTGGGGTCTCTTATTCCCTTTGGCAGAGTTGCCCTCTCTCTGGGGTCTCTTATTCCCTTTGGCAGAGTTGCCCTCTCTCTCTGGGGTCTTTTCTAATTTTCTGTCTATAGCCATTGTTTCTTGTATTTACCACTTTAAATCTATTGCTGCCTTAAGAGCAGTCACCTTTTTGGAATGTATTTTTGTTGAAAATTTTAAATAATTTCTTTAAATGTTTCCCGCTGTTCATTTACCTCTGTATCTTTTAACCTATTTACCCAATTTAGTCTATTTACCCTATTTACCCAATTAACCTTAGCCAGTTCTCCTCTCATACCAATGTAATTGGCTTTTTTAAGTTTAAGATACTTGTTTGCAATTGGAATGTGTCACTTTCAAACTTAACATGGAATTCAATGTTGCTATGTTCACTATTTCCTGGAGGATCTTTTACCATGACATTGCTAATTAATCCTACTTCATTACACAATACTAGATCTAAGATAGCTTTATCCCTAGTCAGTTCCAATAAGTATTGCTCCAAGAAACTCATGAAAACATTCAACAAACTCATCTTCTAGACCACTCTTACCAATTTGATTGTCCGAGTCTTTATGAAGATTAAAGTCCCCCACAATTTTTGCATTTCTTTTGTCACAAGCTCCAATAATTTCTTGTTTAATGCTCTGCCCAATGGTATAACCCTTGTTAGGGGCCTATAAATACTCCCACCTGTGTTTTTTACTCTTGCTATTTCTAATTTCCATCCATACTGATTATAATTTATGATCTTCTAAGACCAGATCCTTTCTCACTAATGTCCTTATGTCACTTTTTTACTATCAGGGCTACCCCTCCTCTGCCATTCTGTCTGTTTATCTGAAATATCGTGTGTCCTGGAATATACATGTCCTAACCTCGATGACTTTGTAACCAGTTCTCTGTAATGATGATTAGATCTAAATCATTTACCTCTATTTGTGGCACTAGTTCATCTATCTTATTGCAGATGCTTTGTGCATTCAGATAAGAACCTTTAATTTCATTTTTTTACTTCCATTCTCTGCAGTGACCTCATTCGCCAATGTATGATTTTTGTCAAACTCTATGTCACTTCCTCTCTCACGCTGTTTGCCTTTACTCACATTGCTATACTGTTCTGATGTCTCCACCTTTCTCTTTGGATTTCCAAACTCCCCTTCACCAAACCGTCCCCTCCTCTGTTAGTTTAAAGCCTGTCCGCAGCCTCAGTTATATGATTAGCCAGGACACTGGTCTCAGCCCGGTTCAAGTGGAGCCCATCCCAACGGAATAGCTCACTCTTCCCTGAGTACTGATACCAGTGCTCCATGAATTGAAATCCCTTCTTCCCACCCACTCTTTGAGCCATGTGTTTAATTCTCTAAACTGCTTGATTCCCATGCCAATTGGCACATGGCTCAGGTAACAATCCAGAGATGATATCCATTGATGATGTTCTTTTTGATATGAACCCCCAAATCCTCAACTTCTCTTAGCAGAACGTCATTCCTGGTTCTATGTTGTTGCGTCCCACATGGACCATGGCAACTGGATCCTTTCCCTACCATTTCAAGTTCTTTTCCAGCTGTGAGGAGATGTCCTTGACCCTGGCACTAAGCAGGCAACACAACCGTCAAAGCTCCCAGTCATGGCTGCAGAGAACAGTATTTACCCCTTTGACTGTACTGTCTTCTATTACGACCACATTCCTCTTCACTCCCCCCACTTGAATGGCACCCTTCACCATGGTGCCATGGTCAGTTTGCTCATCCACCTTGAAGTCCTTCTCCTCATCCACACGGGTAGCAAACATCTGTTAGACAAAGTCAGGGCTGAGGATCCTCCATCACTGCTGATCACCTGACTCACAGTCACACCCTCCTGTCCCTGACCATTGACCAACTCTTAAGTTCTTCCTAACTTAAGGGGTGTGACTGCCTCCTGAAACAAAGTGCCCAGGTAATTAACCCCCTCCCTGTTGCTCCGCAATGTCCACAACTCAGACTCCAGAACAGCAACTCAGAGTCAAAGTTACCTAAGCTGAAGACACTTACTGCAGATATGGTTCTCTAGGATTCCCACATGCTGCAATCATGGCATGTCATCAGGCCTGCCATTTCTGTCCAAACTTACTTATTTAATTAGTCAATTAGTTAATAATTTACACAGATAAAATACGATAAAGTTGCACACACCTAGTTTGGAGACAAAGGAAGAAAACTCACCAACTACTGGAGGCTGATAAAATAGAAAAATGAGCACCTCTTTGCCCCTTTGCACCGAGTTTCCCACCTGAACAAAATTTCCAACAACGCACTATATCTCACCCTGACATAGTCTCATCTTGTGCATCCCCTTACTCTGTGCAGTTTGAAAAACCTGTCTGCTTTTTTAGGGCCTCAGATGGGGCTTGATAGCTCAGTTGGCTAGATGGCTAGAGTGTGATGCAGAATGATGCCAATGAATTCAATCCCGAACTGACTGTGGTAATTTATGGAGGCCCTGCCTCCTTGCTTTGTCTCATGTTTGCGGAGTGGCACCCCTCAACCTATGAGCCAAAATTGTCTCTCTCTAATGGAGAGAGGTGCCTATGGTCCTTTGGGACTATGGCTTGATGATGATTTGCTCGTTAGCTTAGCTTCCTGCTACAGTAATTAACACCTATTGAAATAACTAATTTCTGCTGATTGACAGATAAGTGCCACTGCCAGGCATCTCCCTGTTTAACAAGGCTACTTAACTCACATGGAGGTTGAAAGTTCTATGTCAGAGCCTGACTCTTAATCTAAATTTAAACATGAAAAAAAAAACTTACCACCTGAACCAAATTTCCAACTACACATTCCATCTACATCTCACTCCAGCATAGTCTACTTTCTGTGCACTCCTCACATCATGACCTCATGATCTGACTGCTCTCATGTTTAGAATGGATGTTCATTGCACGTGTGCTAATATTATCACCAATATAGTGTCCAACATGATTCTCCCTGGAAGGGTGTGTTATTGAGGTAAACTTTTCACCCAGCATCTTTAGTCACCACCACAAATTCCATATTCTCACTACCAATTCCATTCCTCTTACCATCTCTGACAACAGGCTTAAGCGGAAAACATCAGCATTCTGTTCAATCCCAAACTGAGCTTCCAACCTCACATCCTCTCCAGCACAAGACCACCTACTTCTACCTTCATAATGCCTACCTCTAGTTATCTATCTGCTGCTGACATTGCTCCACATTTTGTATTTAGCCTTAGATGTTGCCTCCAGCCCAGAACTCTGTCCTCCTCAAACTTGACCTCTTGCGCATTCCTCTTCAACTACCATAGGTAGCCATGCCTTCCATTGCCTTGGTCTCAAGGACTACTATTTTTTCACTAAACTCTTCAGCCTACCTTTTCGCCGTTTAAAACATTCTTAATAACCCACTCTGACCAATGTTGCCTCTACTTTCTTGGATCAGCAACTGCTTTTCCTAACACTTCAAAAAGACACTTCAGAATGCTTTCATGTGTTAATAGCAGCTTGGACTTTTACATCTGACTTCTTATCTCTAAGTTTTGCATTGGTAAACAACTGAAATAGTTTTGTATCAACAATAAACTTGTAGGGTGAATGCATTGTAACATTTTTCTCCAGGTTGATGTGCTGCAAATGCCGTATTCTCTCAGGTTCCTGCCTTTCTTTCCATCCTGATAATAATTGGTAGATCAGATCCAGAATACTTGACTGTTGACTGTTTTGTTGTTGAATTATAGTGTGTTGCTCTTAAAGGCACAGTGAGCCAAAAGGATTTTAATACCACTGACATATTGTGACTGCATACTTGAAACTTTTAAATACACAAACATTTCTGTTTCCAAACTACACAACATTTGATCTCTTATTTCGGGAAGGCACTTTATGGTCTCAAAGTGAATCATGTAGTATTGTTACCAGACAAAGTTCTTTGTTCAGTGCCAGAAACAATGTAAATGCTGCCTCAATGTTCAGATTTAACTATTAACTCTTCTGATTCCAGCCGGGATTTTCGATTCTGGGTCAGGAATCTGACAACTGGATTAATTCTGGGTCCTGACCCCGTGTCAAATGTAAATGAGCTAATTGGCTCAGGGGCAGGTTCAGTATCCAATTGGTGGCACAAAAAGTGCACTAGAAGTGGGCACAGTCATTGAGGGCCCCTTGAAAATGGAAGCAACAACCATGACTGTATCTACCACAGATGTGGCTGCTTAGGGAGAAGAATGGGATTGGGCCATGCTGCCACAGGAAGGTGGGGACAGGCAGCCCCCATATTCTTGGATGCCTCCTTGGAGGTCCACACTGAGCATGTGGCTGATAGGTGGCAGATTTTCTTCCCAGTCTCTGGCTGAGAAATACATAGCTGGAGGTGGCGAAGGAGGTAATCAGTCGTAATGTAACCAGGAGGACACAAGTCCACTCCTGTGAGTGCTTCAAAGGCCTCCATAGGACCTGGACAGGTAAGTGGTGCCTGGGCGACAGACTTCTAACTCTGTACACAGCAGCGTGCACATGAGCTCAGTAGACTGCCTGCCTAATGTCCTCCCTAATTGTCATTTCAAGTACCAAGTTGCATTGAGATGTGGGGCATGAGTGAGCAGGGTGCATCATCGAAGACCAAAACAGCTCATTTCAGTGTCATACTGTGAGAGTTCAGGTGGCCTACAAATCTCCCCTCATCCTTCAGGAGAAGCACACATACAATGCCCGGGAGATGGTGCGGACAGGATGTAGAGTGCTGGACCTGCAGCAGCTCATGGCCATCAAGGAGGCAGTGCTGGGCATTCCATGGTGCCTTCGTGGCAGGCCTTTGGTGATGGTAAGGCTGGAAGCCAAGAAGAGTAGGGTCAGTTGATAGCTCTATCCTCAGGTGTAGGGCATGAAGAATACCGTCATGGTTCAGAGATTTGAGAACATGAACTCCTCCATTGAGATAGTTACTACCCATTTGGAAAGCCATGTACGGTACCACTCTGGCTGGGTGCAGGAGCAGTGGGCTGTTTTGCACAGAAAGAGTGAGACTTTCTGTCACAAGGAAAGCTTTGTGTCACTAATGGCAGAGAGATGTGAGGAATGGATGCTGGCTACGTTCTAGCTGGTGGCCCTGTCTAGCATTCAAGGGCAGCATGAAAGGACTGAGGCAGTCAAAGAGGCTGATGAGGGGGCTTTCTCAGGCCCTCTGACTCAGAGACCATCCATGCCACAAGGTTCTATGACAGAGGCTGCCCCTGCAATGCTTCAGGCACAGCAGCCTTCGGAAGAGCCCCTGTGGTCATCTCCATGATGGGGATGGAAGTTCTGCGTGTCTCAACTGACTGCAGGTGCAATGGAAAAGCTGCCTCAACCTCATCCTGAGCCACAGGGGAAGCACTGCATAGGAGTGGGTATGACTGCAAAGTGCCACTCCATTAGCTGTACTTGCTGGGTCACCTGGGTGAAGTTTGCACTTTTGGTGTTTTCATTAATTTCTGTAGTTATAAAACTTTGGTTTAAAGATATTGCTGAGATTTCTGTGTGTTCATGGATTGTGGTGGTGATTGAGAAAATGGCTAAAGGGGAACATACATGCATATAAAAATATGAATTAGGAGCAGAAGTAGGATATTCAGCCCCTCAAGCCTGCTCCACCATTCAATAAGGTCATGGCTGATCTGATTGTGGCCTCAATCTGCCTACATTCCACATTCTGCCTACCTCTGATAAGCTTTGACTCGCTTGTTATTCAAGTGTCTGTCTATCTCTGCCTTTAAAATATTCATTTATCCTGCCTCCACCGCTCTCTGAGGAAGAGAGCTCCAAAGATTCATGACCACCTGAGAGAAAAAATTTCCCCCCATCTCTGTCTTAAATGGGAGACCCCTTATTTTTAAACTGTGTCCCCTAGTTCTAGTCCCCCCCACAAGGGGAAACATCCTTTCAGTGTCTGCCCTTTCAAGTGCCCTCAGGATCTTATATGTTTCAATAACATCACCTCTCAACCTTCTAAACTTCAGTGGACACAGGCCCAGTTTGTCCAACCTTTCCTTGTAAGAAAACCCCCACAAACCTAGGTATTAGTTGAGTGAATGTTCTATGAACTGCTTCTAATGCATTTATAGCCTTTCTTAAATAAGGAGACCAAAACTGTACACAGTACTCCATATGCAGTCTCATCAACGCCCTGTACAACTGTAGCAAGACATCCATACTTTTATATTCCATTCCCCTTGCAATAAGCAACAGCATCCATTTGCCTTCCTACTCATTTGCGGTACCAGCATACTAACTTTTCCTGATTCATGTTCCAGAACACCCAGATCCCTCTTTACCTCAAAGTTCTGCAATCTGTCAACAGCCTGAGAGTTACCATTGGCCAGAAACTGAACTGGACTTGCCATATAAATACTGTGGCAACTAGAGCAGGTCAGAGGCTAGGATCCTGTGGTGAGTAACTCACCTCCAGACTCAACAAAGTTTGTCCACCATCTACAAGGCACAAGTCAGGAGTGTGATGAAATACTCTCCACTTGCCTGGATGCGTGCAGCTCCAGCAACACTCAAGAAGCTTGACAGCATCCAGAACAAAGCAGCCTGTTTTATTGGCACCCCATCCACAAACATTCACTCTTTCCACCACTGATGCACCGTGGTCTCAGTGTGTACCATCTACAAGATGCACTGCAGGAACTCACAAAGGCTCCTTAGATAGCACCTTCCAAGCCCACCACCGCTACCATCTAGAAGGACAAGGGGCAGCAGACACATGGGAACGCCTGGAAGTTCCCATCCAAACTACTCACCTTCCTGACTTGGAAATATATCTCCATTCCTTCACTGTGGCTGAGTCAAAATCCTGGAACTCCCTTCCTAATGGCACTGTGGGTGTACCTACATCACATGGACTGCAGCAGTTCAAGAAAGCAGTTCACCACCACCTTCTTAAGGACAAATAGGGATGGGCAATAAGTGCTGGCCCAGCCAGCGATGTCCACATCCCGTGAATGAAAAAAAAAAATTGAAACACAACTCTTAGGTCCAGTCCTCTCTTGCTCAAACTGAATGTATAATTCAATTATGTTATGATCACTGCTACCTACGGGCACCTTCACTGTGAGGTCATTAATTCATTTTGTCTCATTGCACATTACCAGATCTAATATAGCCTGCTCTCTGGTTGGTGTCAACATCTGCTTCTCTAAGAAACTGTCCCGAAAAAGTTGTATGAATTCATCGTCCAGGCTACCTTTGCCGATCTGATTTGTCCAATCTATATATAAATTAAAATCATCCATGATTATCACTGTACCTTTCTCATAAGCCCCCATTATTTCTTCCTGTATACCCTGTCCTACAATGTGGTTACTGTTAGGGGGCCTATAAACCACTACACAACTCCAACTGATTCTACATCTTGATCTCCGGAACTAAGCTCATCTCTCTCTATTGTTCCAACAACATCTTTAATTAACAGATTTACCCATCCACTTTTCCCACCTTCCTGCCTTTCCTAAATGTCATGTACCTTAATTATTCAGGTCCCAGTCTTTGTCATCCTGCAGCCATGTCTTTGTAATGGATTTCAGATCATACATATTTATTTCTTTTTCTGCTGCCAATTCATATGTTTTCTTATGCATGTTATGTGCATTCAGATACAGAGCTTTTAGTTCTGTCTTTTAAAATTCTGCCCGTTGTGTTTCAAATTCCACATTCCCATGTACACCCGATAACCTTTGATTCCCTTGCCTAACAAGACTCTATTTATCTCCGCCTTAAAAATATTCAATAACTTGTACATGATGCCAACAATATGCTTCCCTTTCACTCGTATGTTTGGTCTCTAGTATCCCATCATTTATCTTAGCCTGCTGATGTTTAAGTCAATACTATAATTCTTGTATTCCTGCTTGGAGATGACATTCACTTATAACAAATCATATGACTCATTTAATTATGAATAGTACCATCAAATGTCATTTTATTAATTAACCTACTATATCCCCGAATAAATATTTCAGGCAGCTTTTCTCCATGTGTGCCTGTGGTTTTCCCTGTTTTATAACTTCAGACGTCTGAATAGTCACTCTTTTTGTTTTATGCAAGCTTTCACAAAGACTGGACAACTTTTGGTTCTGTGCTGCATTCTGCACCATTCACACAATTCTTTCTCTTCCTGTTAACTTCTCCAGATCAATTTTCAGATTTCCCATATGTTTGTTTCTTAATGCCAGCTGTGTTCATTTATCTCACTGTACATACAGTGTTTTGGCTTGCATTTATACAGTTTATGTTCTATTTGATATCAAGCTATTGTTCTCAAAGTGGTCCCTTTTGGAGGATTATCTGGTAATTTACAAATTATCCTGCACACTTATTAGTGATTAGGTGACATTTCTAAGTTCTTGTCTTGTGAGTCAGAGGAATGAATAGTTTGGTAGGGATGTAAGATTGGAGGAGGTTATGAAGAAGGCCATGAAATGTTTTAAATTTGAGGCACTGGGGGGGGGCAGAAGTCAATGAGGGTCAGTGATAATGGGTAAACAGATATGGTCAACAGTGTTTACGAATTGCTGAATTATATGGAGAGATGGTGGGAGGCTGGCCAGGAGAGCATTAGAATGGTCAAGTCTGGAAATAACAATGGCATTAATGAGGATTTCAGCAGCAAGGGGATGAGATAGTAATGTTACAGAGATGAAAGTAGATGGTCTTTGGGATAGAGGATATTGGGTCCAAAACTCAATTCATGGTTGAATAGAATACGAAAATTAGAAGCCATCTGGCTTATCCTAAGTGTGGCTGGGGGTGGTTGGAATTGGAGGAAAGGGTGTAAAGTATGTGACAGGAGTCAAAGTTGATGGTTTTTGTCTTGCCGACATTTAGCCGGGAGAAAAAGACAGCTCATCCATGTCTGCATGTTGGACAAGCAGTCTGATAATAGGGAGGCAGTGATGGGTTTGAGAGATGTGGTGGAAAGGTAGGTCTGGGTATTGTTGGGATACAAATGGAAGCTGGCTCCATGGAGATGGTTTTAATCCTAGCTGCCCTGTTAGGTAATTAAAATGCTGGGTTACTTACCAGCCCTGAAGCCATCAGGATATCATTGCCTGTGAGTTTAATATACTATCCTAAGCAGATGACAATGATACCCAAAGTGATTGGAGTCCTCTTTAGATATATGGTTCAGGTCCCTATTATGTCATTGGATGACTGCAATCTTAACAGGCCTGGGTTTGGTAAGCCACTGTGGCAGGAAAGGACCAGCCCCGGAGGAGACCAAAAGTAAAAAATGTTATTGTTCCCTTTTGTGAGGCCAGGAGGAGCTAGGACTCAGTGTTTCTGCTGCTATAATCCTGAAACAGAAGAGTAGCTTCGAGATTTTAAAAGTTTGAAGAGTGCACAAAATGGCACCTAAATGCTCATTCTGTATCTGAGCACGTGTGAGTAAGATGACCATACATCTTGCAACCAGTTTTTGTTGAAAAATCTTTTTAGGGGCTACCTTTAAAGATGTAAAGTAAGATTTCCAATTGTAATTTACAGGTATAATGTGTGACCTGCTGCAATATGGGCATGTTTAGCAATTAAAGCGTTATATGGTTGTCTCAGTATTTTGCTTACAGCTACAGTCAAGGTGTAATAGGTTGGGAGGAAACACTGTGACATATATATTTTACCTGTCTATTTGGTAAAGATAAATATTTGATAGTCTTACCTAGGCAATGCCTGAAAACTCCTGCATCTGGGCTTATCTGAGCACATAATCAATTCAAATGACAAATCAAGCTTCGCAACTGCTCTGTTTCTTCTTTAGATGTGACATCATCTTTCTGTGATGATCTATCACAACTAACCAACATAAAAGTAACATTCTCTAAACAGGATTGCTGCTTCAAAGTTATCCCAGACCTATTCTGCTTTATGTCTAAACCAATACATTTAAAAACCCCTGAAGCCCGACTTCCAATCTTAGATCCACTTTGATCTTATTAATATCACATTTCTCAAATTCCACAATGTTACCTCATAAGAAATCATCAATGTGCATCATGAAGATGCCTGCAAGTTTCCCTTTTTGATACTAATAGAACATTGTGGGATCTGCTTTTAGCTGTACACAGCCTACTTTCAGCAAAACAGATCTCACCAAAAAATACCACAACATTGAGGCATCATTCAGGCCATAAATGCATTTGTTTAACTTCCATAGTTTCCATTCTGCATTGCTTGCCTCTTTAGGTAGTTTCAAAAACAATTTTCTCTGAAATGTTTTACCCTGTAGAAATGTGGCTTTTAGGTCAATTGATCTACATTCCCACGAATGTGGCCGAAAGAGCTAAAAAGACGGTCAGGATTACTTTTCCTGCTAACATCTGTATCGTCCGATCGCTCTTCAAAACCTCAAGCAACTCGCCTCGCTTTAGCTTTATAAGTCCCATCTGCAAGTCCATCTATGTGACAAGCTGGTTGATTCCTATGTGGTACTTCAGAATAAACTCCAAATTCCTTCCAATGATCTAATTTCTTTTGTTTTGCCTCTTATTAGTTTACCCTCTAGTTTATTGGCAGCCACCAAAAGTTCCCGGTCATGAAGATTCTGCTTCTAGTCTTATCTCGAGATTGTTCTGTACTCCTCCTTTCATTGTGTAATCTATTCAAGCTGCGGCCTCTACTTGCACTTTGATGTCTTTTGGGAGTATTACTGTAAGACCTCTCTCTCGCGCGATCAGAGACATTCTCTGGTATGTGCTCATTTTCTAATGCAAAAGTCACTCTCAGACCAATATTAGAACTTGCATTGCACTTTCTTACTTTCCGTTCTTTTACCCCATTCTGCCAGTCCATGAACCTCACTTCTTGGCCATCACCTTGAACATATAACCGCTATTTAAACTTACCAGTAACTTTACCTGTAAATCTCACAATAGTCACATCCTTACATTCACTGGACCCTTCTAGAACATATGTCACCTGAGTACCCACTTTAGGTAATTGGACCTTTGGATGTGATGGCGCTGTCCTGTGCATCATGATCATTCAGCCTGCCACCAACCGACCTGTCATCTACTGTATTCTGTTCTTCAGGACTGTCATCATAAAACTCAGCAGTATGTGAGGTACAGGGTGCCTCATTGCCTTCTATCAGCTGTTCAGATTCCAAGAGATTGTAATCAATCCAATTAACTCCAAATTCCTTCCAACGATCTAATTCCTTTTGTTTTGCCTCTCTTATTATTTTACCCTCTAGCTTATTAGCAGCCACCAAAAGCTCCCAGGCATGAGGATTCTGCTTCTGGTCTTATCTCGAGATTTTTCTGTAGTCCTGTAGAATAAGAACTTAAAAACATAAGAAATAAGAGCAGGAAAAGACCTTAGGCCTGTCAAGCTTGCTCCGTCATTCAATATGATCATGGCTGATCTTGGGCTTCAACTCTCCGCCCACTCCCCAGATCCCTTGACTCCCTGAGAGACCGAAAATCTATCTCAGGCTTAAATATATGCAATGATGCTGCATCCACAACCCTCTGGGGTAGAGAATTCCAAAGATTCACAACTCTTCAAGTGAAGAAATTTCACCTCTTTTTAGTCCTAAATGATTGGCCTCTTATCCTGAAACTATGTCCCTTATTCTAGATACTCCAGTCAGAGGAAACAATTTCTGAGTATCAACCCTGTCAAGCCCCTTCATTATCTTGAATGTTTCAATGAGATCACCTCTCATTCTTCTCAACTCCAGAGAATATGGGCCCAATTTACTCAGCCTCTCAATATAGGACAACCCTCTCATCCCAGGGACCAATCTAGTGAGCTTTCGCTGTGCTGCCTCTAATGCCAGTATATCCTTCCTTAAACATTGAGACTAAAATTGCACACAGTAGTCTAGGTGTGTTCTTACCAGAGTCCTATACATGTGTAATACTTTATTCTTGTACTCCAATCCCATTGCAATAAAGACCAACATGTCATTTGCTTTCTTAATTGCTTGCTGTACCCGCATGCTAACTTGTGTGAGTACACCCAACTCTCCCTAAACATTGACATTTACAAGTTTCACACCTTTTAAAAAAATTCTGCTTTTCTATTCTTATGACCAAACTGAATAGTCTCACACTTCCCCATATTATACTCCATCTGTCACCTTGTTGACCACTCAATTAACCTGTCTATATCTCTTTGCGGTCTCTTTGTGTCCTCCTCATAGCTTACATTTGCACCTAGCTTTTTATTGTCAGCGCACATGAATATGTTACTCTCTGTCTCTTAAGTCAATAATATAAATTTCATTTAGCTGAGGTCGCAGCATTAATCTGTGCAGCACTCCACTAGTCACAGCCTGTCAACTTGAAAATGCCCCATTAATCCCTATTGTCTCCTTCCTGTCTGTTAACCAATTCTCTATCCATGTTAATAAAGCACCCCCAACTCCATGATCCCTTTTCTTGTGTCTTAACATTTTGTGTAGAACCTTATCAAATATCTTGTGGAATTTCAAATACACAGCACTTTGAGTGTTGCTGAAAAAAGAGACATGTTGAAGCTTTTTGTCTTGCACTTATCAAGACATTTCTGTACTACCAAAGAGCTATTTAATCTACACCTATTGGTTCTCCTTTATCTACCCAACTAGTTACAACCTCAAAACACTCTAATTAATTTGTTAAACAGGATTTCCCTTTCATAAAACTATGTTGACGTGTTCTAATCTTATGTTTTTCCAAGTGCATTGTTAAGACTTCCTTAATAATAGATTCCAGCATTTTCCCAATGACTAACGTCAGGCTAACTGACCTGTAGTTCCCTAATTCTCGCTCCCTCCTTTATTTAGCAGTGGTGTTACATTTGCTAACTTCCTTTCTCCTGGGACTTTTCCAAAATTGAGCAAACTTTGAAAAATCATAGCCAACGCAACTACTAGCTGGAATTTTCCAGCCCCTTTGGCGTCGGGCGTCATGGTGGGTGGGAGAAGACAATATGGCGAGAAGGTCAAAAATCGGTTTCACACCAGTGTGAAAGCACAGCAGGGTCATCCAATGGTATCCGCCATGGCAGAACGCTAGTCCCACTGGAGGGTGGCATGAACCTGATTTGCATTGCGGTAATGGGATGCAAAGTAAGGCCCAACCAGAAATGTTCCCCCATGTCAGATTTACCATTAGGTTGGTGGGAAAACACAATAGCCCAGAACATGTCTGGACAAGTGTGACGTGCAGATGTCAGGACTTATAGATATGGCCTTGCTCAGATCGCAGATATCCGAGGAGCAGAAGATGCTGGAGCCCTACAGCTACCAGGCCTTGGAGGAACACGTGCATCGCATGCTAGGTGGATTCTCATGGATATGGCTCTGCCATGAAGCAGCTCACGGAAGGTGGGAGGTCTCCACTGATGTCTTGGATCTACTTTGGAACATCACGGTCTTGGCAATGGGCTACTACGGATGATCAGCGAGAGGGGAGGTGGGGAGAGGAAGGTGCAGTTGTGAGTGGGAAAGGAAGGTGTACTGTGGTGGGGGGATTTGGAGAGGAATGTCTAGGTGTGACTGGGAGAGGAGGGTGTACTGGGAGGGTGAGGTTGGGAGGCAGGGGGTGAAGATGTCGGGGTGGTGAAGTTGGGAGGGCAGGACAAAGGTGTGAGGAGGTGGTGAGGTGGGGGAGGAGGTGGGAGAATGGGGGGGGAGGACGGTGTAATGGGAAGAATGTGGCAAGTGGGAAGGTAGTTGTAAGGGGGAGGAAGGTGTATGGGAGGGAGCTCAGGGGTGAGGTGGGAGTTTGGATGGGGGAAGGAGTTCAGAGGCGGTAAGGAGTTTGGAGGAGGGAAGGTGCCTGGGGGGAGGAGTGAGTAAGGGTGGAGGAGAGAGTAAGGGGTGAGAGGAGGTAGTAAGGGGTGGGGGATGTCCAGGTGAATGTGCAAGGGAGGGGACTGTGAAGTCAATGACTGCCTCCTGGGGAGAGCATTGAGAGTGGCCATGGTAGAAGGGAATGGTGAGTGTGAGAGGGAGCCAGAAGGGTGGAGCTGTGAGGGTGCAACAGTAGAGGTAGCAGGGAAGGCGAGAATGGTTGGTGGGGACTCAGAGACAGACATGGGCCCTGGGGGTAGGAAGGAGGAGGTCGGGAAGGTCAATGTGAATGTGGGTGGGATTCTCAGGAAGGTAGGGAATGTGCATGTTCACCTGAACATCCCGGAAGGACAAGGGTTCAGGTTGGTAGGTGACAGTGGGGAAGTGGAGGATGATGCCAGGGAGTTTGACAGTGATGGCAGAAAGGACATGGGTGACTGGGGGAGGGGAAAGGATGAGGGAGCTGATCAAAGATTAATTACGATCATCGGTGTCAAAATTGAAAGTAAACAGAGCCTCGTGTTGGATGGGCACAGGGGCTGCATGGGAGTGCAATCAGTGCATGGGCAGACAATGCTCAGGTAGACAACTGAAAGAGAACCCCAGCAGGCTGCTTTGAAAATGCTTGGGACAGTAAGTGCAATGGATGAAGGCTCTGTGTGTGTGGGAGAGTGCTTGCACGAGGCTCCGAAATGCCCTGCCACACACATACTTCTCCCTCCAGAATCACTTGAGGCCTCCAGGATACCAGCTTGCTTTGACTATCCTCCTGTGGGCCAGCTGCTCCATCTGCGGTTACAGGGTTTGAGGGGATCACAGGCAAAGGGGATTGAGAGGGAGCAGGTAGCCTCTGAGATTCCTGAGTATATGACCCAGGGGCATCCAGCTGCCGGTCCTCCTCCCTTCGAGTGCCCGAGAGTTCCAGCCAAACTCCTTGAGGGGAAGGAGCACCTGGAAGGATGTTGGGGATCTGTTTCGCTCTCACATTGACACTGCAGAAACTCACCCATGGCTAGCGCGATGGGGTGCAGGTCTGCGCATATCTCTGTGTTCTGCTGGAACAGGGTCTCCATGGTGTCCGCCATCCTTCTCATGGAGAACTGCATGCGTGCATATGTGGGTACCACTTCATCAGAGAGCAGGCGGACGCACTCCTCCAACTGCAGTGCCACTCTGTTGAGGGCTTCCAACAGCTCAGCCTGGTGTTCCCCCGTCTTCTGCTGGCTCTCCACGTTGAGAAGGCTGAATCCAGAGGCTCGTCACCTGACTCGGACCTCACAGATGCATCTTCGCCAGCAGTCCTCTGAAGCCGGCAAGCTCGGCTGAACCTGCCTTCTCCTGCTGTGGACATGTGTTTGTGCAGCAATCTCCAGACTGTGGTCCCGAGGCTACTCAGGATCTAGGCCCCACCAAAGTGTGTGTCTCTGTGGTGGTGGAAGGTGTGGGTAAGTGCTGTGATGGGTCTTCCAGGCAGCTTATTTCCAGCTCTTCAATGGAGGAGTCCTCTTGGGTGGAGGAGAGGACCTGGATGGAGCTGAGGGACTGGCTGGCTGAGGGTGTCAGTCATTTGGCAGAGCTCTCTGTGAACCAAAGTAGAGATAATTAGTGCATAGCAACAGAGTCAAAAGCAGGAGAGAGCGCACTCACATTTGCTTTGAGAGAGGGGTGATGTGCTGCGGAACCTCACGGTCCATGTTCTCACTGGTCAGAACGATGGCACGCTTCTCAAAGTGTGGCCTAATGTGGGCTACTCCACCCCCAGTCTGTTGTGAACCAGCTTCTCTTGCATGAAAACAGATGGAGTGTGTGAGACTCATGGCACTGTGTGGAATGTTTGTAAGGTGAGCGGAGCCATGGATGGGATGAGGACACAAGCTCCAGAGGATATGAGCCTGATGGAGATCTGAGAGTTAGTGGTGCTGCCCTGGAGGTGTGAGATCCCTGTGGTTGTGTGATGGGTTTGGGTATGTGAGATGAGAATGGTTGCCTTATCCTGGCGGAACAGATGAGAGCATTCATGCTCTTCCTGAACCAGATGTCTGATCTTCTCTGTGCTCCAGTGGCGCTGACCACCACTGCCACCGCCTCCCAGGCCGGATTGGTGACTCTGGTGGGCCTACTGCGGCCAGAGGTGGGGGGTAGAGGACATTGTGGCGGCCTTGCCCTGGGTCTAGCAGGTGACCAGAGAGGCATCACTTAATTTGGGGGCTGTTGTCTTCTTTGCTTTCTGGGCCATCTGTTGCCTGGATCAGTCCTGGTCTGTACACAAGAAATAGGTATGCGCTCTGGTGTGCTTCAAATATGGTGCCCAGAACGAGGAAGAGCTGAGGTCACAGTGTGACATGCAAATCCACATCTGCCTACCAGCCATCCAGAGTGTTTCCTGTGAATCACTTATCAATGAGGTGGGGTGCACTGGGAATGGGACAATACGGCGTGAAAGCCACTATTGCAGCCACCAGGTAAAATGACTCTTTTCCAGCCTGCTGCACTTTTTAGAATCCTCAGATGGAGGCCATCAGGTCCTGGGATTTGTCAGACTTTAGTCCCTTGGGGTTCTCCTGTACTTTTTCACTGCTGATATTAATGACCTTATTTTCTTCATTCTTATTGACCCCTAGCTTACCTTCTCTTTCTGGTATATAACTTGCCCCCTTCACCACCACCACCACCACCAACACCCCCCCCCCCCCCCCACCCCAAGGATACTAAGACTTCACTACCTGATCGATGGTCAGAAGGTTCCCACCCCTGTCTTGTGGGCTCCTGCTCCCGGATCTGAGGCCTTGCTCCCTCCTCGCAGCCTCAGCCTCTGATGATGGCGGCAGTGGCTCCGGCATCAGAACATGGCAGCAGCTGGCCCAGAGTACAGCGTATGTGGGGAGGGGCCAGAGTGCAAACGATATAAAAGTAAAATTGGCAACACAAATCGGAAAAACAAGCCCTAAAAAATAAACAGTGTTAAAGCCAAACAACGTTAAACAGGGTGACTAAATCAAGGACTTACTGTACTTGTGAAAGCTCTTACAATCTGTTTTTGTATTCCTGGCTAGTTTACTCTCATATTCTATATTTTTCCTTTTTATCAACTATTTAGTGGCCCTTTGCTGGTTTCTAAAACACTCCCAATCCTCAGACTTACTATTATTCTTTGCAATATTGGAAGCCTCTTTGTTTAATCTCATATTATCCTTAACCCCCCTTAGTGAGCTAATGATTGAGTTTCTTGCTGAGTTTTTGTTTTTCAATGGAATGTATTTTTGTTGAACATATTGAGTTATTTCTTTAAATGTTTCTGAAAGGGCGTTCAAGCACCCTCCAATCCTTCAGCAACCACACGAGACTCAAGCTTCTTTAACCGGTTTTATTCAAGCATGCAGGGGACACTGTATCCATTACAAGATGGGTACAAGCTCCCTGAATGGTTACATTTCCTTGCAGTTATACTTTTCCCTTATCTTACTCTATTTGCATGCACCAATGATCAATGTCTACCTGTTTTGACCTCGTTACAAGACCCAATCATTTACACACATAATTAGTTTGGTCTATCGTATTATCTTCAATGTGTGCATGTTTATATTAGCCACTCCTATTCAATGTAGACACATAGACCTTGACTCTTAGCTGGTCCAGATTATGATTTGTGGTTTATCAAAAGCCACCTCTTTGTCCATTGTATTTGATTTTTAACTCTTTCACCTCCCCCTTCAGTTTCCCACTGCTTATTTACCGCCATATCTTTTAGTCTATTTATCCCATCATACCTAGGTAATTGGCTTTGTTTCTGGTTTGTGATTGAAGTATGTTGTTTTCAAACTTATTGTGGAACTCAATTGTATTATGATCACTATTTCTCAGTGGATGTTTTACTATGACATTACTAATTAACCCCATCTCAGTACTTAGACCTAAACCTAATTGGTTTCATAACTTATTGCTTCAAGTGACTGTCACTGAAGCATTCGAAAAACTCATCGTCCAGGCCACCTTTGCCAATTTGATTGGTCCAGTATATATGAAGATTAAAGTTCTCCAAATCTATTAGATTTCCTTTGTTACAAACTCCAATAATTTCTTGTTTAATACTCTGTCCAATGGTATAACTACTGTTGGGAGACCTATAAATTACTCCCATCAGTGTTTCCTGACATTTGCTATTCCTGATCTCCATCCATACTGATTCTACTTCCTGATTTTCTGAGCCAAGGTCCTTTCTCAATAATGTCCTTATGTCATCTTTAGTATAAGGGCTACTCCTCCTTCTTTTCCATATGGCCTGTCTTAATAGTTTGATTACCATGTTGGGGAACAACTGACTTGCTTTCACACCCTATCACCTTGGCAAGACCTTTCCATTCCTTATGGTCCTCTATTTTGTAAAACACTATATCCCCAGAATTAAAGTCTATCTTGAGACAGTTTTACACAATGCCTTAGAGCTCTTTGGATTTTCTCCAAGACCTCAGCCTTGAGCCTGAATGTAAAGCATTCAAATATGTAGAAAAAATGGAACTAATCATAATCCCATCTAGGGCAGGGGGACTATTGCCCCACACAAAAGGTAATTTGGGATTCCTCTCAATTGATAAGGACTTTACCCACCAACCATATGAACTGAATTCTTTGCATGAACTACCCATGGCAGTCCAGTTGTCAATATGCAGTTTGGTTGATCTGCTAAGATTTTATGCAGCATTTTACCTATCACCAAATGATTCCTTTCACAGAGTCCATGACTGTAAGGACTTTCAACTGCAATATTCATGACCACAGTCTTCATGTCCACACATGTCTCTAACTTGTCGTTAGAAAATTCCCCTCCATTAACAGTCAGAAACTTAGCCGGTGCCTCAAGTCCAGTCCTTATCCATTTCTCCATGATTTTATCTACAATTTCCCTTTTGTTCTTGCCATGTATTATTGTAGAAAGAGTAAATCTGATTGTCATGTCTATAAACTTTACAATGAGAATATTTCTGTCTTTGTCCTATCCCATTAGATCCATGGCAACTACCTCATTAAAGTCATGCACCAACGGAAGGCTTACAGTAGGACATGGTGGTGTCCTCTGATACTTTTTATATATTTCACATTTTGCACTAATCTCTTCAATGAGCCTCAGATTCCCTTCATGAACCATGCCTGCATTCTTTCACAGGATTTTTAACTCTTTGACAAGAAAGGTAAGCATTTTGTCTGTGTAGCTTTAAGACAATTTGCCTTTTTTCTCTCATTATTATCACCTGATGCCATACTTCAAAAACATTCTGATTAGAAACATCAGGTTATGTTAAGGTGATACAATAATGTCCTGATAGGGCAAACTGCAGATTCACTGACTTTCCAAAAATTATTGCTTTATCGTCCTCAATGTCCAATTTCATTTATAGCTTTTTCATGGACTTACCAGCAAAGGTATCTCACTAGAAACTATACCAGTACTAATAAAGTGGCTTACTCTACCTATTCTGCATGGAATCACCACTCTTCTTAGTGACCTCAATTTTCGTTCTTCCTGACTTTACGCGATCCTCACTATTGAGAGAATCTAAATAACATTTTAGCAAATCTGTTCCACACATCTGTATCTAACACCACACTAAATAAATCCATGACTAACACACTCATCACAAGACAAAAGCTTCTCGTGACAAGTACAATTCCTTCAGACCGATCATTAACATCATCTTCAGCCCCTGAATTCTCTGCGTCATGTGTCACTTTTGGGCTTTGGGGCAGCTCATCGCGTAATAATATTTTGATGTATTTGCACCTGAAGCATCTGTTTACTGTTCCATGGGTATTCCTGGGGTTCATTCAATTACTAGTGCTGCTCCAATCCTGTTGTCTGCTATGGTACCCAAATCTATTAAAAGTGCTTTGATCTTCATTCCTAATTGTCTGTAACTCTTCCTTTGTTCTGGCGCCTGTGTCCAGTGTCTGGTCAAACTTGATTTGCAACCATCATTGAGTCCTCCATCCTCTGCGACTCCATGAAATGTTCCATTTGTGCCATGCTGGAAATGACTGCTTCCTCAGGATTTTTCAAGGCAGCAGGCATCTTGTCCAAAAATGAGACTCTTTCCAAGAACCAAATCCCAGTTAAGACCAGGAGCCTGTCCATTTGTGATACTTTAGCACAATCCAGTAATCAAGCACTGAACAAGGAATCTCCAAATTGAATTTCTGCAATCTTTTATACCGTCTGTTAAAATCCATGATGTATTCCTTCATGGAATAACCATCTGTCTTTCAAAATCTATTGAAGTCTGACCATGCCTCAGAGGCTCCAATAGATTATCCTTCTGGTAAATCTTCATCTTTAAAACCTAATAGAAGAGCCAAACCATCTTTAGTATCCAGCTGACAGGCTTCCAGTTCACAAAATACTTCACTTCTGATTGTACTTTTGTTAGAAAGCGTTAAAGATATTGCCAGGCCTGGTTTTCTCTTTGGTAGGGACGTATCCTGTGCCCACATATCCATTTGATTCTTTCACTGGTCATAAGGTTCTGACTTTGAGAACAATGGCAAGTAATCATAACCTGACAAATTACACTTGTTTCAGCCATTCTTCGCAAAATCTACTCAGATTGTAATCTTCTGTCTTAAAATGCTTTTCTTCATTTTGAAACTTCACCTTTAGACAACGATTCTCTGCTACCATGTTAAACTGCTTATAGCCAGTATATGAAGGAGGAGACCAGAAGCCCAAGGGTGGAGTCATCCCAGATTTGTAATGTGCGGTAGTGGGCATGAAAAACAATGCTTAACCCACTGGCCACAATGAGGGATTTTCGCGCTATATCGTCCACTTCTCAACATCTGCTTTCCACCACATTAATTATGCAGCCACAGCAAACACGCCAGCTTGTTGGCAGGCAGCCTCTGAATCACCTGCCACTCTGTTACCTCACCATTTCCTCACTCTGGGTGCCATAACTAAACTGCAGCCACACGCACAGTTCTCAATTCTTGCAGCCCAGAACTGCTCCAATGAAAGTCAAGAAGAGTTCAGTGACCCTTCACTGGAATGCCTTTTGGAGGCTTGCCATGATGTACTTCACCATCACCCTGGCTGCAGAAGGTCCAACAATCTCACCACTCCGGCTTGGGAGACGGTGGCAGTGGTGGTCAGTGCTAACACTGCACAGATAAGGTTTGCCATCTAGTGCAGAAAGAGGATGAATGATCTCATCCATGCTGTCAGGGTAGCCAACCATCACTCTAAACTCACACACTCACAAGGTCATCACACATTCACTGGCATCTCACTCACTGCCAGCTCAAGGTACATCACTCACTCTCTCACACACACCCTCACATCTCCATCTGGCCTTATCCCCTCTGGAGACTTCCCCCTCAGCCCTCACCATATTGAGGTCCTCCACACACACCTTGGGATACCCGCCTACACCAGTACAGCCCTTGCCCTGCAGCCTTTTCCCTTGCCTGAGGTCACCTTTCCCCCTTTCCTAAGCAAGTCTTAGCCCTGTAGCCATTGAAAAACCAACCCTACCTTATGGCTGGTCTGGCAGTTAGAAATCTTCTCATGAGCCCCCCTAAAAGTGATGTGGTGCTATCTGCGAAGCCTGGTGCTGATGACCACGAGTGCTGCCTGAAGCAAGGTAGGCAAACAAACCTCGAAGTCCCAAGTGAAGTGCAGGTTGCATATTGCTTATGTACAGTTGTGAACCCTGGATGAACCAGCGTGGGGGGATGATTCCCGGAGCAGGGCTTATAATGCGATGCTAAAGTATTGAAATAAGGTTCCTGATGTGCGGGGGTGGGAAATGCAGTCCGCCATTGACAGGTGGAGTGGATGATCACAAACTGGTTTCACCAAGGCGTAAAACCGATTTTAGCCTTTTCACCATATTGTCCACTCATGCCCACCATGACACTCATTGCTAACAGGACCGAACGATTCTGTCCCAACTTTACTCAGTTTTAGATTTATTCACAAATGTGAGACATTACAAATAAATTCCAAACTCCATAACCCACTACCAGTGTCAGTAAGTGTCTCTTTATACTCTTTTGAACGATCAAATAATTAACTAAATAAACAAATGAACAACCCCTTAAAGGGGCACTGTTCGGTTATTACAACAACACGAAAACTACAAAGAATACATATCAAAGTGTCTCTTTATATGCTTTTGAGTAAACTAAAACCAAATAAAAAATTTACTAATTGACAACCCCTTAAAAAGACACTATAAATAAAACAAAGCTACAAAGAAAGCTTATTAAATTAAAGTAACATTTTGGAAAGGATATGATGCACTCCAGCCCCTACAGCACCCATTGGTCACAGAAAGCCTCAAGTGTACATGTAGACATCATATGTTCCCTCTTCGTAGACACCCAAACATGGATGTAACCACAGAAGAGAGGCAGGCAGTCAGGTCTAATGATCCCCTACACGACTTTCTCTTTATAGATACGCAGGTACTTATTCATTGAGTGACCACACCTGTAAATTTAACCTTAATTTATACAATTAACATTTGGGGTGCTTAAATTGGAAAACCTCTTTTAGCTGCTTTTTACAACAGGAGCTCCTGTAGAATCTGTGGACCCCAGTTTTTCATTGCTACATCTCCATCACGCCTTTGTTTTAAATGTTGCAACCTGTACCCCCTTTAATTTTGCAAAAAACATCCTTATATTTAAAATTCCATTTGTCGTGGGTGTATGAGCTGCCTGAGTTCAACCTCAAAATCCCGTTGTGAGCTTGTTTTCTTCACGTAATAGTCCTAATCCAATTTTTGGATTCAATAGAATATCCTACCTGGACCTCCCTTTCTAACAAGCTCAGTGGGTGTTCCTACAACACATGCGCTGCAGCTGTTCCAGAACTCAGCACACCATCACCTACTCAAGGGCAATTTGGGATGGGCAAAAAATGCTGACCTAGGAAGCGACCCCCACATCCCATGAACAAAAAAAAACACACACACTGTACTATTTAGGCAGCTTCTGCGACCATCTCAGAAAATTCACACCTTAAACCACAACATCCTAACTTAGATCTTCGGTTGGCTAAATGATTTGCTGTCCAGTGGCCCCTGCTGGAAAGTGTTCATTATTGATTGCTGGGTGATGCTGAGATTGGGTTTGATTATGGGCAGAATTTTGCCCTTGTTGGGCCGGCTCTGCGAGGGTGGGCAGGGGTGGTCGGGAAGCTGACCGGTGCCCATGACTGAGGCCGGAAAGAGATTTCACACTGGCAGGCCAATTAAGCACCCCCCCCCAGTGTGAAACGTGAGTAGCAGTGCTCAGCGCTGCCTGTGCGGGCAGGGGGAGGAGGGCGAGTGGGACGAGCGTGAACTTCGCGTTTGTGTGAGAGAGCATCTCAGGGAGATGAAGAATTTTCAAAAAATAAGAAATGAAATGTAATAAAACATGTCCCCTCATGTGACTTTGTTATCAATTACATTTTAAATGTTTTATTTTATTTTTATTTGCTTTAGGAAACCTCATCCTGCCCATGGATGCGGTTTCCTAAAAAGTGCAAAGGCTGCTTGGCCTTTTCGTCTACCCGCCAACCGTAAGCTTGGACGGGCAGTGAAAAATTTCTTTGAATAACCTTGTTAATGGCCTTAATAGGCCTTTTAATTGTCGGTGGGCGCGCTGCCACCTGTGGCGCGTGCCTGCCGACCGAAATATTGCGCGACTGCGTGTTGATGGCGGGACGCTCACCCGAAGTCAATGCGCATCATTTTATGCTTGAGCGGGCCCCCCCCCCCCAACCGAATTAAAAATTTTGCCCTATGTTTTCCTTCAGCATCAATAAGCCCACCGACATTCTGTGCTTAAGCTCCATCATGGAGAACGTTTTTGTGGATAAGGTACCAGAGGGTTTCTGGATGTAACTTTAAGAAGGAGTCTGTGTCTTCCAGAGAGGAGCAAAGAAAATTAGAGATCAAAAAGGACAGAGCGAGCTTCTATACTACTTGTAATATTTCTATTCTTTAATATACCCATTTGAAACAAACCAATTTAGTGCATTTAAAGCTGTTTCAACAGAGATCTTATAAGTTTTTATTTTGGTCTTAGGCATTTCACTTGTTTTAGAATCACCATGAGAGTTATTTTTGTTTAATTCAGTACAGTTGCCAACACTACTGACTGTCTGCCTTGTAGCCATGGTAAAATCAATTGACAGCTCTGTTCTTAAATGTAACTGTAGCCTTGTCCTCAGCGTATGAACTTCCTGTTGTTTTAGTCCCAATCTTAAAATTATAGTGAATTTATTGAAATTTATACTTGAATGTCATTCTGCCAAGACATATGGTAAATAATCAGCACACTGAGTTTTTTTGCAAGTTGAAAACTGATGTTATAGATACCAATTGCCTTAGTAATGTGTGCAATTACAGATGATCAATGAGTCCATGGAGGGAGGCCTTAAGCATTGAACTTGTTCTGCTGTCTAAAGGGGGATCTTAAGGAAGTAAGGGATTTTTTATTACAAACACAAGTACTGGCAGGCTCCGATGAAAGAGATGTTGGAAAATTATTGAAGCAGAAGGTGTTGGCTATTTAAGGGCTGTTCTGCATGTTCCAGAAGAGGATATGGGGAAAGCACACGAAAATAGAAATAGAATAACTCCAGTTGTAGATCTAATGCAAGCACAAGCCTGTAGTCTGTGATTTCTTTTCATTCTAGAAGTACATGTGCGGTTTCTACACTATAGCCACAACGTGATAGTTCTGCAGCTAATCCTCATAATAATGTGGCGCCACTTTTGAAATGCAAATTGATTATTAAGATGACAATTTACTTTTGTATAGTGCCCCTAACTTACAGAAAAACATCTCAAAGTGCTTCACAAAGTGATGAAAAATAGTGGATGCTAACAATTGGAAGGCAAGAAAACTGAAAATATATTTGCGGGGAGGCTCAAAGATCCAGCCAAAAGTGAAGCCGGAATGTGTAGGGATTTGGGAAGGTGAAGGGCCAGTGAGAGATTTGAAAACAAGCATTATAATTTTAAAATCAAGGTGTTGTTTGACTCAGAGCCAATTTAAGCTTATGTGGTTCACTAATGTCCCTCAGGGAAGGAAATATGCCATCCTGGCCCAATTCGGCCTACATATGACTCCACAGACACACAGCAATGTGGTTGATTCTTCACTCTGAAATGGCCTAGCAAGCCCCTTAGTTTCATCAAATCATGACAGAAAAGTTGAACAAGAGTAAAACAGGACAGACCACCCAGTATCGACCTTGATAGCAGAAACAACAAATCACACACTGCCCAGTTGACCCTGCAAAGTCCTCACTAACATCTGTGAACTTGTGCCAAAATTGGGAGAGCTGTCCCACAGGCTGGTCAAGCAACAGCCTGGCAAAGTCATATTCATCAAATCATACCTGACAGCCAATGTCCCAGACTCCTTTATCACTATCCTTGGGAATGTCCTGCCTCACCGGCAGGGTACACTGACCAGAGATAGTGGCACAGTGGTATTCAGTGGGGAGAAGTGGCCTTGAGAGTCCTCAACATTGGCTCTGGTCTCCATGAGGTCTCATACCATCAGGTCAAACATGGGCAAAAAACCTGCTGATTACCGCCTACTGCCCTCATCCAACAGATGAATCAGTACTCCTCCATATTGAACATCTCTTGGAAGAAACATTGAATATAGCAAGGGCACAGCCAGCATGTCCTCTGGGTGGGGAGCTTCAATGTCCATCATCAAAAGCGGCCCTGTAGCACCATTCCTGATCGAGCTGGCTGAGTCCTGAAGGACATTTCTGCCAGACTAGGCCTATAGTGGGTGGTGAGAGAACAATCAGGAGGGAAAAGCCTACTTAACGTCATTCTCATCAACTTACCTATCACAGATGCATCTGCCTCTGACAGTATTGGTAGGAGTGACAACTGCACAGTCCTTGTGGGGACAAAGACCTGTCTTCACACTGCATTTGGGGGGAATTTTCTGTTCCGCTGGCATCGGGCTGCATGAGTGAACAATATGGCGAGAAGGTCAAAAATCAATTTCATGACATCGTGAAACCAGTCTGGAATTGTTCACTCTGCCCATCAATGGCGGGCCGCATTACCCGCCGTCAGATGCCTGGGACCTCATTGTAATACATCTGCATATCATTATAAGGCCAGTCCATCGGAATCATCCGCCCACACTGGGTCAGTCGCTCACAACAGTGGGAAAACACGCCAAAGTGTTTCACAACAGCGTATATAAGGCTTGCACTCGGCAGGCTGCACTTTGAGGGGAACTCGGAGGTAAGTGCATAGTAATGTTGTGCAGCGCTCGTGAGGGTCGCCTGTTGGACTTCATCGTTGAGGCGAGTTGGGAGGGGGGGCAAGAACTGCACTGCGGTTGAGGTGACTTGTGGGGAGGGCAAGGGCTGCACTGTGGTTGATGGTAGTGCACAAGCACATGTTGGGTGAGGGAAGTGGCCGTGCATCAGGGAAACCTTGTGTAAAGTGACCAGTCCTCTGCAGCTGAGACAGTTCAGACACAGCCACATTAACATGCTTGGAGTTGGACCTCTAGTTTATCTGCCCACTCAAGCAATGCAGAGGCATTAAAGTGCCACCAAGTGCTCCAGAGCTTTTCACCCCTCGGGCACAGACTGCAAACTAATGAGTATTTTGATGGACTGCAGAACAGTTGGATGACAGCGCACATTGTACAATCTCCTTGCAAAAGCTGGCCATGGAGCAGTCACAGGTGGAGGCGCTCAAGCCCCTTGCAAAGTCATCATTCTGGTTTGAGCCAGTCTCCCCCATAGTTCAAGCTAACAGTGCAGCCTTGCAGTGCGGGTTAGGAAAATGCTTCCGCCTGAGCTGAGTACACAGCATGCAGTCCATTGGGCAAAGCCTCTGCCAATTGGTCAGGTGGAGTGGAGCAGAGGAGGGTGGGGCTTCGGGCAACCATGCAGTGCACTAAAATCTGGCTTCCAAATGGTGGCCAGCTTCCTCTGGGGTGTGTTAAGGGGCCTTCAGACTTAACCAAGAGAGGCCCTTAGAACACCTAAGCTAATCCATGCATCTCTTTCTTTCATCCTGCAGAAGGAGTACATCAGGAACATGGAGCCTGGTAAACTACTATATGCCCCGTGGCATACAGAGTGGAGATGACGAAGAAGATAACAATGGAGGTGCCTGGCTGTGCAGAGGAAGGTACAGCACCTGCAGGAATGAGGGGCAGCTGGGGCTCTCATGCATATCGCAGAAGAGCCACAGCAAGCTGTTGCTGGTCGACACCTATCTAGATCAGGGACTATAGGTGCCACCTTTCATCCCTGCATATGACCGAGATCCAGTGTCACTGAAGACTGCGCATGTCTAGGGAACTGGTCGGTCACACCTGTGAACTGCTGCAGGATTGGGCACCATGGGGACATGGAGGGCATCCACTGCCAGTGGCTGTGAAAGTGACCACAGCACTCAATTTTTACTTACTGCAGTGACTCTTTTCAGGGCTCCACAGGTGAGCTCTGTGGGATATCGCAAGATTCCACCCACAAATGCATCCATAAGTTCACAGTTGCCATCTTCACGAAGGATCACAACTTTGTCCATTTCATCCAGGACAAGGAAAGCCAGTTGTAAGAGCAATTGGATTTATCCAGACCTCAGGTTTCCCACAGGTGCAGGTTGCCATCGACTGCACTCACATGGCACCCAGAACTCCATCGCCTATGCTCAACTATGTCAACTGCAAGGGCTTTCATTCGCTGAATGTGCAGCTGGTGTACAACCACCACAAATGCATCCTGCAGGTCTGCACATGGTTTCCAGGGAGTGTTCATAACTCCTACATTCTCATTCGGTCGCAAATCCCTGATGTCTTCTAGCATCCATTGAGGCTGTAGGGATAACTCCTCGGGACAAGGGCTACCCAAAGAGGACATGGCTGATGACACCCGTAGCGGCAACCTCAGACTGCAGCAGATCAAAGATATAATGAGGCTTATGCTGCAACCTGCTTCTTGGTGGAACAAACCATTGGGATGCTGAAAATTAGGTTCTGGTGCCTGGACTGGTCTGGTGGAGCCCTGCCATACAGTCTACAGAGGGTGTCATGCATTTTTTATGACTTGGCAGACAGACCAAATCCATAACGGAAACTTAGTTGTGCTATCACAATGGTTTTGCAATTTATATCTATTACGAGAATATGTGTGCACTGAATTTAAAGTAGTGAGTCCACCAAGACCTTTAGAGATTTTAAAAATTAAATTAAAATATTTATTAACAAAATAAAATATTTCAAGCACATACATAAGACTATAATTACTTACTACTATAATGGATCCTAAAATTCCTAATTGACCTAACTCCCAGTTACACCCCCTTTAAGGCAACAGTCCAAAATAAATTTTATATTTAAAACAAACTCAGCAAGTTAACACAATACACACTTGACAGTAGAATTCCAAATGACTTTTCCCCAACTTCAGACTTATGCACAAATGGCGATAGCCTTCTTGAAACCTGTTTCACATACACCTGTTAGATCTTATATGGCCTTCTCCGCATTGCCTTTCATCCTCTTTAATATATGTTTCTCTTTTTAGTATATAAGTGTTATTGTTCTATATGTCTTTGAAACTGTATCTTCCTCATAAAATAAAACCTTCATGTTGCCAATATTGTCAGTAATCTTTGGGGAAAAATAAACACACTCCTTAGCCTTGCTTATCTGGCTAGCTATAAACAGACTAATATCCCTTTGAAATCCAACAATCCCTTCATTTATCTAAAAATGCAAATTCACATGCTAAGCCAGCAACCATGTTTACTCGTTAGCATGTCAAGCACATTCCTAGCTTCTTTTGATGATTTCAGGCTTGCAGTCTACTTGACTCCAAATGTAATTAAATCACACAGACAGACCCAGCTATAAACACACCCATAAACCTACTTCACAATAAACAAGAAAAATATTACGAAAATTATTATACTTTCATAACACATTGTCGTTGTCTGCTGTGTCTTTTAAAACCTGGCACTGCAAGGGAAGAGGAGCTGACTGAGGAGATGGAGGAGTTGAAGGTCTCTTCCAATGAGGAGGATGTCAATGAGAATGAGGGAGAGGGAGGTCCTTGAAGATGACAATGAAGGTGATGAGGCCATCGCACTAGCCAGATGAGGCAGGCAGCTCAGGGGGCCCTCATTGCTGCTAGATTTGTAGAAGGTGATGACAACATGCAGTGAGGAAACACCATAGACCCTCACATTGCATCTGTGAACATTTGACTCCAGTCTGGCTGAAAGCAGCACACATACCCTCTGTGATAAGCCTCTTGTCTTGGAGATGCAACAAAGGCCCTAATAGTCACCGAGACCTGGAAGGCCCCGACCTGCTTTTAGGATCCTGCTGTATGGCAGTGGCACCCTCCTCAGCCTGTGGAGTTGGAGCTGCTGGGGTCACAGGAAGAGGGGATTCAGATGGGCCAGATACTCCCGGAGTTATCTGGGTGGATGGCCCCGTAGTATGCACCCGCTGATCCGCCTCTCTATGGTTGTTTCAAGGCCCCTGGCTGAGTCCTTGAGGAGAAGGGGTAGCTTGAATGAGATCGAGTTACCCTGCACTCCTGTCATGTTGACAATGTTTGAGGCCAAATATGGTGTCAGCACTGGAATTCATCCCACGCAGCAGTACAGGGTCATTGTCCTGGACCAACATCTCCACGGCAGCCACCATCCTACTATCCAACATCAGTGCATTGGCATGCAGGCACTATCACCTCAGACTGAAGGTGGATGGACTCCTCCATCAAGCCTTGCAATCTGAGGGGTGCAGCGGGCATTCATTCCTGACGTTCCCAAGTTTGCCTTTGCAGCTCCAGCAACTAAGGTATGACCGAGTCCAGAGGCACGTCATCTGACTTGGATTCAGCAGATTTCTGGCCTCCAGCAGCCGTCCAAGTGCCAGACACCTGGGAAGTCACTGTTGTTGCCTGCATTGCGATGGGCTCACCAGATTGTGATCCTGAGGTTAATCTAAAGCTAGGTCCCACCAAGGTGTGTGTCTCTGCGCTGGTGGAGGGTGTGGGTGAGTGCTGTGATGGATCTTCAATGAAGGTGCCTTCAGATTCCTCTTCAGAGGTTTCTTTGGTGCTTGATGGGAGGCTCTGGGTCATGGGCCTCCTCGGCTGTTTCCTAGGTGTGCCTGCAAGAGCAAGGGGAGATAATTACTGCATGGCAGTGGCCTGTGAAGCAGGACACATCATTCACAGCATGGTTGTCTGATGGATGTTGCACTGCTGGATCCTCACTTGGTAGGGCACTGTTGACCTCACCGTCAGCACAGGAATAGTCTAGATCCTTGCCAACCAGCTGGATGGCTGTATTTTCAAAGTCTGTGAGGACCTTGATTTGAGGCATTCCTCCACCAGTCTGTGACCTCTCCTTCTTGTTGTGCACCAGCTTGTCCTGCATGAATAGAGATGGAGAACGTGTAAGCAGGACGCCTGCTAGGCCAGATGATAAGTATGCCTGGCATGTGTGGGTGGTGAGTGGTCCCACAGGCGGGATGAGGATAATGAAGGTGTGTATGAGAGAGTGAATGGTGATGTCACTTGAACTGGCAGTGAATGAGATCCCTGTTGATGTGTGATGGGTTTGTGAGTGTGTGAGTTGAGGGTGATGAGAAGAGTAACTTATCCGGGCGGAACGAAGGAGATCATTCATCCTTTTTCGGTACGGGATGGCTGTGCTGTTTTGCAGGGCATTGGCACTGACCACTGCTGTCAACGCCTCCCATGCTGATGTTGCTGCCCCTCCTGCGGTCAGAGCGGGGGTACAGGACGTCACGGCAGGCCTCCACTGTGTCCAAAAGGCACTAGAAGGATATGTTATTAAACTGGGGGTGCTGCAGTCTACTTGCCTTTTGGGGCCATGTCTTCTGTGCAACAGTCCTGGGCTGGAAGCATGCTGATGCCCTTTAAATATGGCACCCGGTGAGATGAAGCGAAGAGGTGATGCCATGGTGGGCGAATGAGACAGTGCCCGTGATCAAAATGGCACATTTCCTGGGAATGCGGCAGAACTGTGACGTTGCGGCAAGAGAAGCCGCCATTGCGGCCAGAAGGTAAAACATTGCTTTCCTGCTTTACTGCACTTAGTGCAAATCTGAGATGACTCAGTCCATCATGTTATGTGGCACCTTGCTAAATGGAATAAATTCAGAACAGATCTAGCAGCTCAAAATTGGGATCCACGAGGTGCTGGGGGCCATGAGCAACAGCAGAATCAAATTCAAGCATAATCTGTAATCCCATGACCTGGCAATGAACAGTGCAGGAGGGCATGCCAGGAGCAGCACCTAAGAATGAGATGTCAACCTGGTGAAGCTACAACACTACTTGCATGCCAAACAGCATAAGCAGCAAGTGATAGACAGAGCTAAGTGATTCCATCAGCAATGGATCAAATCTAAGCTCTGTAGTTCTGCCACATCCAGTCGTGAATGATGGGGACAATTAAACAACTCACTGGAGGAGGATGCTCCACAAATATCCCCTTCCTCAATGATAGATGAGCCCAGCACATCAATGCAAAAGATACAGCTGAAGCAATTGCAACAATCTTCAGCCGTAAGTGCCGAGTGGATGATCCATCTCAGCCTCCTCCGGAGGTCCCCATCATCATAGATGCTAGTCTTGGACCAATTCAATTTATTCTATGTGATATCAAGAAATGGTGGAAGGCACTGGACACTGCAAAGGCTATGGGCCCTAACAATATTCTGGCAGTACTACTGAAGATCAGTACTCCAGAAATTGCCACACCCCTAGCCAAGCTGTTCCAGTACAGCAACAACACTGGCATCTACCTGGCAATGTGGAAAATTTCCCAGGCAAGTTCTGTACACAAAATTCAGGCCGAATCCAACCCAACCAATTACTGCCCCACCAATCAGTAAAGTAATGGAAGGGGTCATCAGCAGTGCTATCAAGCTGCACTTGCTTAGAAATAACCTGCTCACTGATGCTCAGTTCTGGATCCACCAGGGTCACTCAGCTTTTGACATCATTACAGCCTTGGTTCAAATATGGACAAAAGAGCTGAACTCCAGAGGTGAGATGAGAGTGACTGCCCTAGACATCAAGGCAGCATTTAACTGAGTGTGGGATCAAGGAGCCCTCACAAAACTGGAGGTAATGGGAATCAGGGGAAATCTCTCTGCTGGTTGGAGTCATACCTAGCACAAAAGAAGATGGTTGTGGTTGTTGGAAGTCAAACATCTCAGTGCCAGGACATCACTGCAGGAGTTCCTCATGGTAGTGTCCTAGGCCCAACTATCTTCAGCTGCATCATCAATAACCTTCCTTATATCATAAGTTCAGAAGTGGGGATGTTCGCTGATGATTGCAAAATGTTCAGCATCATCCACAAGACCGGGACAATATCCAAACTTGTGCTGACAAGTGTCAAGTAACATTTGTGCCACACAAACACCAGGCAATTACCGTCTCCAACAGAGAGAATTTAACCATCGCCCCTTGACATTCAGTGGTATTGCCATTGCTGAATCCCCCCACTATCAACATCCTGGGGGTTACCATTGGCTAGAAACTGAACTGGACTAGCCAAATAAATACTGTGAGTACAAGAACAGGTCAGAGGCTAGGAATCTTGTGGCGAGTAACTCACCTCCTGACTCTACAAAGCCTGTCCGCTATCTGCAAGGCACAAGTCAGGATTGTGATGGAATACCCTCCACTTGCCTGGATGAGTGCAGCTCCAACAACACTCAAGAGGCTTGATACCATCCAAGACAAAGCAGCCCGCTTGATTGGCACCCCTTCTACAAACATTCACTCCCTCCACCACCGACAAACAATGGCAGCAATGTTTACCATCTACAAGATGCACTGCAGGCATTCACCAAGGTTCCTTAGGCAGCCCCTTCCAAATCCCTGACTGCTAACATCTGGGAGGACAAGGGCAGCAGATACATGGGAACACCACCGCCTGGAATTTCTCCTCCAAGCCACTCACCATCCTGACTTGGAAATGTATCGCTATTCCTTCACTGTAACTGGGTGAAAATCCTGGAAGTCCCTTACCATCAGTGGGAGTACCTACACCATAGGATCTGTAGCATGTAAGAAGGCAGCTTACTACCACCTTCTCAAGGGCAATTAGGGATGGGCAATAAATGCTGGCCTAGCCAGTGATGCCTACATCCCGTAAATGAATAAAAAAAAACTCTAACACTGCCATCAAGCCAGGGGACCAATCTTTGTTCAACGAGGAGTGCAGAAGAGCATGCCAAAAGAAGCATCAGATATTCCTATAAATGAGGTGTCAACCTAGTAAAGCTACAACAGGACTATATGCATACTAAAGTGCAGAAGCAGCATGCAATGGACAGAGCTGAGTGATGCAATACCCAACGGATCAGATCAATGCTCTGCACTCCTGTTACATTTCAGTCACAAATGGTGATGGACAATTAATCAACTAACTGAAGAAAGACGCTCCACAAAGGCCCCCATCTCAATGAAGAGGAAGCCCAGCATATCAATGCAAAAGACAAGGCTGAAGCATTTGCAACTAGCTCCAACCAAAAGTGCTGAATGTATGATCCATCTCGGCCTTCTCCTGAGGTACACAGCATCACAGATGCCAATCTTCAGCCAATTTGATTTACTCCACATGCAAAAAAATGGCTGAAAGCACTGGATACAGCAAAGATTGTGGGCCTGCTCCAGAACAAACCACACCCCCAGCCAAACTGTTCCAGTAACATTGGTATCTACCCAACAATGTGGAATATTGCCCAGGTATGTCCTGTCCACAAATAGCAGGATAAATCCAAACCAGCTTATTACCACCTCATCTGTCCACTCCATTCTCAATCATCAGCAAAGAAAAGAAAAATAAAATGCTTGCATTTGTATTGCACTTTTCACAAACATTGGACATCTCAAAGCACATTACAGCCAATAAAATACTTTTGATGTGTAGTTCCGTTGTAATGTAGGAAATGCGGCAGTTAAAATACGCACAGCAAACTCCTCCAAACAGCAATGTGATGCTTGACCAGATTATATGTTCTATATATAACTGAAGGATAAATTTTGGCCAGGACACTATGGATTACTCCCCTGCTCTTCTTCAAAATAGTGCATGGATTCTTTTCTCTCCATCCGAGCAGGCAGGTGGGGTCTTAGTTTAATGTCTTGTCTGAAAGATGGCACCTCCAGCAGTGCAGCACTCTCCCAGTACTGCACTGGAATATTGGTCTTGATCTTTTATTGTGCTCAAGCCCTGGGGTGTTGGAAGGCGTCATTGACAGCATGTGAGGCACTTCTCAGTAATAAGCTGCCCACTGATGCTTAGTTTGGATTCTGCCAGGGCCATTCATCTCCATATGTCATTACAGCCTTGGTCCAAAAATGGACAAAAGAGCTAAATTCCAGAGATGAGGTTTGAACTACTCCCCTTGACAGCATGGCAGCAGTTAATGGAACATGTCATCAAGGAACCCTAGCAAAATTCAAGTCAATGGGCATCGGGGAAAATACTGCACAGTCATACCTAACACACCAGAAAATTGTTGTGGCTGAATGCCAATCATCTCAGTCCAAGGACATTGCTGCAGGAGTTCCTCAGGATAGAGTCCTAGCCCCAAACATCTTCAGCTGCTTCATCAACGACCTTCCCTTCATCATAAAATCAAATGTGAGGATATTTGCTGATGGTTGCACAATGTCAGTTCATTTGTAGCTCCTCAGATATTGATGCCGTCCGTGCCAATGATAGACACATTCAGGCTTGGACTGATATGTGGCAAGTAACATTCACTCCACACAATGTGAGGCAGTAACCATCTCCAATAAGACAGAAACTTATCACTGTCCTTTGAAATTCAGCAACATTACTATCACTGAATCCCCCACCATCAACATACTAGGGGTTATTGTTGACCAGAAATTTAACTGGACCAGTCATATGAATAGGAACATAGGACTTAGGAGCAGGAGTAGGCCATTCAGCCCTTTGAGTCCGTTCTACCATTCAATAAGATCTTGGCTGACCTAGTTGTGATCTCAATTTGCTTTCCTGTCCGCCCCCATAACCCTTCACTCTCTTGTCTATCAAAAATCTACCTAATTCTACCTTGAATAAATGCAATGACCCAGCCTCCATTGCTTTCTGGGGAGAATAATTCCACATACTAATGAACATTTGAGAGAAAAACAAAATCTCTGCACCTCCGTTTTTAACGGTCGATCTCTTATTCTTAAACTATGTTGCCAGGTTGCAGACTTTCCCACAAATGGAAACATCTTCCCAGTATCTACCCTATGAAGTAGCCTCAGGATCTTATATGTTTCAATAAGATCAACTCTAATTCTTCTCATATTGTGGCTACAAGAGCAAGTGAGAGGCTGGGAATTCTGCAATGAGTAACTCACCTCCTGATTTCCTAAACCTGTCCACCATCCAAGAGGCAGAAGTCAGGAGTGTGATGGAATGCTCCCCACTTGCCTGGTTGAGTGCAGCTCCAACAACACTCAAGAAGCTTGACACCATCCAGTACAAAGCAGTCTGCTTGATTGATACCCCATCCACCACCTCCAATATACACTCCCTCCACCATTAGTGCACAGTAGCAGTAAATGTGTACCATCTACATTATGCACTGCCAAGGGTCCTTTGACAGTACCTTCCCATCCTGCTACGTCTACCATCTAGAAGGACATGGGAACTCCACCGCCTGCAAGCCACACAGTATCCTGATTTGGAACAATAATGACACTTCTTCACTGTCGCTGGATCAAATTACTGGAACCCCCTCCTTAACATCATTTGACATCATGAAATCTTTTGTTATTTGATCTCGTCTGTCTGAGGCCCCAGATACTCCTTCCAACTGAAACAGTGTTTTACTTCTTTCTGTTTAGTATACTGTATTCGTTGTTCTCCATGTGGTGTCCTCTACATTGGGGAGACCAAATGCAGACTGGGTGACCGCTTTGCGGAACACTTCCGTTCATTCTGAGCTTTCGGTTGCTTGTCATTTTAATTCTCCACCTTGCTCCCAAACTGACCTTTCTGTCAATGGCCCACTGCAGTGTTCCAGTCAAGCTCAATGCAAGCTCCAGGAACAGCACCTTATTTTCGATTTGGCACTCTACTGCCTTCTGAACTCAATATTGAGTTCAAAATTTTAGATCATAACCTCTGCATCCATCTTATTCTTTTATTCTCCTTTTTTTTTGTTTTCCTGGGTCGGTCTTCATCTTGTCTCTTTCTTTATCCTTTCATGTTGCATTCAGATGTTTTTTATAGAGCAATTCACATCTCGTTTGGACGCAACCTTTCCTATATCCATTACCACGCTCCTTGGCTTTTGCATCATTAAATTGTTTGGTACTTAATCTCCCTAACCTCCACCCTATCACAGGCCTTCTCCTTTGATCTTCCTGCCCCTCCCCACTTTCACTGGCTTAAAAGCTCTTACATTTCTATCTTTCTTCAGTTCTGATGAAGGGTCACAGACCTGAAACATTAACTCTGTTTCACTCCAAAGAACAATGGGTGATAGGTGAAGAGGACTTGTGTGAATAAGGATACAGGCAGCAGAATTTTGGATGACATCAAGTTTATGGACAGCAGAACTTGGTAGGTGGATTAGGAGTACTTTAGAATAGTCAAGTCTAGCAATAACAAAGATTATGCAAGGTTTTAAGCAAAAAGTGAGCTGAGCCAGGAGAGAAGTCGGGTGATGTAATGGAACTGCAAATAGGCAGTCTTAGTCACAGTGCGGATTTATAGTCACAAGCTCATCTCAGGGTCAGATAAGGTACCAAGATTGCAATCAGTCTGGTTTAGTCTCAAGACAGTTGTCAGCAAGAGGGTAAGATTGGTAGCTTAGGAATGGAGTTTGGAGCGGAGACCAAAGTCAAAGACCAAAGGAAGGAAACTTGGGTTAGTCAAAAAGTGTGTTAATTTTCTGGACCTCTAGACTTATTCTGAGGCAGTAGCTGGGAAATTTTATAGAATCAAGTCCGGTGGCATGTAGGTCCTGACTGCTGACAAGAAACCAAGGTTTTGGTTTTGCAGAACTAATAGAATGGGGTGCCTGCTCACTACTCAATCACATTTTAACATTATGTTTTCTTTTAATAAGATGCATTATAAAATTAAATGAAATTCTTAGATGGGCTATAATAGATAAATTGCTGAAAGAAGACTACGGTTATTTAGATGAACTAAAAGCGTTGGGCCTGAACTTCCTCAGAGTGGCAATCAGCATTGGATTGCCACTCTGTTCCTAGTTTTTTTATCTTAATTTTTTTCCCATCCTGTCTTGCCCGATTTTCTGACTCAGGCTGGGCAAGATCAAAGTAGTGCAGCTAGTACCTGGGTACCAGCATCAAAGGGCAACTCTGTCAAAGGGAAGGAGGCCATACCTTATTTTTTCCAGCACCAGCTGGGGGTCGGGCCTTGTGGGGGGTGTTGGGCCACAGAGCGGGGAGGCTGTTGGGCCTTGGGGGTGGGAGAGGGTGTCAGGCCTCGGTGGGTAGGGGTGGAGCCTCAGGTTGGGTTGAGTCAGGACTCAGTGGGGTTGGGTGTCAGGCCTTGAGGTAGGGTGTTGGACCCAGGGAGAGGGCATGTGTCAGTGCTTGGTGGTGGGGGTGTTGTATTAGGGCTGGGTTGGCCCTGAGGGTGTGGGGTAAGAGTTGGGACTGGTAGTGGTGAGGGGTGGGGTTGGTGAAGAGTCCCTGTGGGGGTAGGGGGGGGCGAATCCCGTGGTTTGAGGACTTTCTGTCAGGGGGTGTAGTCCTTTGGGGGTTGGGGAGTCCTGTGAGGGAGTAGCCAGGGTGGTGGGGAGAGACCTCCAGTGGGTCAGAGGAGTGGGGGAGTCCTGTGGGGAGGAGTAGTCAAAGGGGTGGGTGGAGACCCCTGGGGGGGTCAGGGGGGTGGTGGGGGAGTCCCACTGGGGCTTGGTCTAGGCTATACAATAGTTACCCAGAAGTTAGTAGAAGTTTTAATTCTTCTAACCTTTTTTGGGTCTCTATTGATGCAACCCTGTCAAAACCATCCAAAGTTTGTGATCTAAATCACATTTTTAGATGGTTCCCAGTGCACTGCAATGGCCCAGGGGAAGTTTGCGCTTCTGGGCAATTGCCATGCAAATCTTACCTGTGAACGACCGAAGGGATTCCCCAGCACATTTTTGGGGTACCCTCCCAATATAATGCCCTGGAGCTCAGAAATTACGGCCCGCTCTGGCCAACATCCTCAAACAGCCAATATCACCAAACAGAGATTAACTCTAATTTCAAAACAAAAACAGAATTACCTGGAATAACTCAGAAGGTCTGGCAGCATCGGCGGAGAAGAAAAAGTTTTAACTCTAATTTGTTGTTTGTGTGACCTTGCAATGTGCAAGCTGGCACTCGTGCTTGCTTAAGTAATAGTGATTTATTAAATGAGACATACTCTGAATGTCCTGAGGACAAAATAAGTTATTTTTTAGCTGCAAGTTCCTTCTCCATTAGAATATATACATGCAATACATCAATGATTCAAGAGGAAAACACATTGCTTAACACGACATGGACAGTAACTAATATCCTAATGTCAAACCAGAACCCAACATTTATTGGAGATTATTTACAGAGTAAACACTGTGTTATAAGAAGTTAGTTTCACATTAATCAATTCAATTTATTAAATCAAAAATGACACTGACATTAATTCTATTTAGGCGCGATTAAAAGCATACTACAGACTGCCTGTATGTGACCATATGATCGCACAACAAGAACTTAATAAAACCAAGTCTGTTTTGTCCTCAATATACTTCTCTTACCTTACTGTGGTTAAATAAGTTTAATGGATCTCTTAGGCACAGAACAAGTCCGTAAGGTTATCAAAATTTGTCTCAGTGAGTACACATAACATCATTGGTTATAGGCCAGGCCTTAACAATAAATTATTTTCTGCGGACCTTTGAAGCATTGTTTGAACAGCAAAAGGACAGGAAACACATTTGGGGTACCTGACAGTCAGTTTCGTTTCACAGTGAATATGTGGTATATCTTCAAATCATCTGAAGAGAACTTCCTGCTTTTCTTCCAATAGCACCATGAGATTTTTGTTCTTTCCACCAGAAAAGGCAGACAGCCCTTGCTTTAACATCTGTCGGAAAGCCTAGGCCTAGAAAAGTTAACAAATTCTGACCACAAGTCGTTGCACAGGTGAACACATTTTGTCACTTTATAATCTGAAAATATATTCACTTTCAATGAACAATACGTAATGTTGTCTTTCAGCTGTATCCCACACACTAGCAGTTCAGCTGCATGCAGCCAGACCACAAGTGATTCTGGAGGGAGAAGTGTGTGTGTGGCAGGGCCTTTCGAAGCTTTGTGCAAGCACTTTTCAATGCACACACAGCCTTCATCCATCATCCATCACACTCATTTCACTGTCCTGAGCATTTTCAATGCTGCCTACTGGAGTTCTCATTCAGTTGTCCATCTGAGCTGACCTGCATCTCCCACCCAGTGATTGCACTCGCATGCAGCACCTGTGCCCGTCCAACACGACGCTCCGCTCACGTTCGATTTGAAAAACACGGTCATAGTCAAGTTTCTTGTAAGCTCCCCCTTACTCTCCCTTCCCCCAGTCACCCATGTCCTTTCCCCTATCACTGTTGAACCCCCTGGCATCACTTTCCACCTCCCCACCATCACCTACCGACCAGAACTGCTTTCTTTCCAGGATGTCCAGATAAATGTGCACATTCCCTACCTTCCTGAGAATCATACCCCCATCCACATTGACCTCCCCAACCTCCTCCTTCCCATCCCTAGGGTTGGTGCCTGAATCCGAGTCCCCACAAATCACCCTCATCATTCCTTCTCCCACTACCATTACACCCTCACTCTCCCACCCTTCCAACTCAATCTGCCCCTTCTCATGCTCACCATTCTCGCCTAACCAACCCACCCTCAGTTTGCTCTCCAGGAGGCAGTCATTGACTCGACAGAGCCCTCCTTTATACATTCGCCTGGACATCTCCCCTTTACTCCCTCCAGACACCTTCCTCCCCTGAACACTTTCCCCCCTCTGAACTCCCTCCTCCTCCCGGACACCTTCCCCTCTCCAAACTCCTCCTTCCTCTGGACACCTTCCCTGCTCCGAACTCTTTCATTCCCCGCCCCCCCAGACTCCTCCATCCGCCCCCTCCCCCCCCCCCCCCCCCCAGACTCCTTCTTCCCCCCCCCCCAAGACTCCTTCCTCCCTCCCCCAAGACTCCTTCCTCCCCCTGGACTCCTGCCCCCCTTCAAGCTCCATCCCTCCTCTGAACTCCTTCCCCCCTCCAAACTCATTCCCTTACACCTTCCTCCCCTTACACCTACCTCTCCACGCTGCATTCTTCCCTGTTACGCCCTCCTCCCCGTATTCCCTCCAACCCCTCCCAACCTCAACCCCCCGAAACTTTCGTCATCCCCACTCCCAACGTTCCCCCCCACCCGACATGTTCGATCCCCCCCTACAGCCTCAGTCTTCCCCAGCATACCTTTCTCTCCCACCCCCTGGTGCACATTCCTCTCCCACTCACATCTGGACCTTCCAATCCCCCACCCACCCCCCCACCATCTGTAGCAGCCCATGGCCAAAACCATGATGTTCCAAAGCAGACCCAAGATATGAATGGTGACCACCCACCTTCTGCGAGCTATTTTGCAGCAGAGCCATGTCCATGAGAATCCACCAAGCATGTGACACATGTGTTCCTTCAGGGTCCGGTAGCT
The DNA here is from genome assembly GCF_017639515.1 of Carcharodon carcharias. NCBI lineage: Eukaryota > Metazoa > Chordata > Chondrichthyes > Lamniformes > Lamnidae > Carcharodon > Carcharodon carcharias. The sequence goes on along the minus strand of NC_054468.1, from coordinate 174,651,630 downwards.
GTAGGGCTCCAGCATCTTCTGCTCCTCAGATGTCTGTGATCTGAGCAAGGCCCTAATATTGAGTCCTGACTTCTGCCCGGCACATTTGTCCAGATGTGTTATGAGCCGATGTGTTTTCCCACCGGCACAATGGAAATTCTGGTGTGGGGGGGACCATTCCGGTCGGACCTTACTTTGTATCCCATTAATGGGATGCAAAATGGATTCATGCTGACCTCCAACGGGTTTGGCATTCCGCCATGGTGGACACTATCGAATGATCCCACTGTGTTTTCATGCATGCCTGAAAGCAATTTTTGGCCTTCTCGCCATATTGTCCCCACCGCCCACCATGACACCTGTGCCAACAGGGCCAGAAAATTCCAGCATTGTATGTAAATCATCCACCCACCCTCCCTCCAACCCTCCCTCATTTTCATTCATTCACCCTCATTCACTCTCTCACCCTCATTCACTTACCCACCATCTCTTACTCACCCACCCACCCTCACTCACGCACCCTCACTCACTCACCCTCACTCTCAACACCAACCCTCACTCTCAACCACCGACCCTCACTCTCAACCACCGACCCGCATTCTCACTTACCCTGCCCCACTCACAAAATCAATGGGGAGGGGTTGGGTGGTGGGGGTAGGTCCAATGAGAGCAGAAGAAAAACCTGAAAAGAGGCCTGAGGCCTAGCGGTGCCTGAACTTGGGTGCCCGCAGAGGGGAGTGATGAGTTGGTGGTAAAGCGCTGAGAGCCAGGGGAAAGCACCGGGAGCCAGTGGAAAGCCCTAGGAGCCAGGGAAAAGCACCGGGAGCTAGGGGAAAGTGCTGGAGCTGAGGGAAAACAACCAGAACCGGGTGAGGGGAGCCAAGGGGAAGCAGCCAGTGCCCGGTGGGGTGGGGGACCAAAGCGACCAGAGCTGGGGTGAAAGCTGCCAGAGCCAAAGGAAAGCAGTCGAGAGCCAGGGAAAAGCAGTAGAATGCAGGGAGAACCAGGGCATAGTGGCAAAAGCAGGGGGAAAGCATGTTGAGTGGAGGCCCCATGCACCCCAGAGTCTCTCTCTATCTCCAAATACTCGTAATTGCAGGTGTTCACTGCTCCTACAATCACAATCTGTTTCTCGCCCATGTTCAGGTGAGCCTGTCAGCAGCAAGTGCAAGAGAGGATGGGCCTGTAACTGGAAGAGCAGCCCACTGTGGAAATCTTCAACCTCACTGACCTTTCTTACTGGCATTTTGAACAATCACTCTGGTGGCCACATAGAGGAGCTTTGCAGGTCACAAACTGGTCTGCGGGCCGCAGGTTGGACAAGCTTTAGAGAGTAGTATAGAGGTGGGATCTGCACATTGTGAGTCACTGGGTATGAGTGGGTTGCACCCAGGCCAGGGAGAAAGGATAGTACATGTGCCAGCTTCTGGAAAGGCCAAGGCTGTAGATGAGCTGAGAACATAAGAAATAGGAACAGGAGTAAGCTATACAGCCCCTTGAGCCTGCTCTGCCACTCAATAAGTTTATGGTTGCTGTGATCTTAGCCTCAACTCCACTTTCTTGCCTCTTCCCCATAATGCTTGACTCCCCTACAGTTGAAGAATTTGTTTATCTCAGCCTTGAATATATTCATTCAATGACTCAGCCTTCTCGGTTCTCTGGGGTAGAGAATTCCAAAGATTCACTGCACTCTTAGAGAAGAAATTCCACTTCAACTCCATCTTAAGTGGGTGACCTTTCATTCTGAGACTATGACCCCTGGTTCTAAACTCTCCCGTGAGGGTAAACACGCTCTCAGCCTCTACCCTGTCAAACTCCCTCAGAATTTTATATGTTTCAATAAGGTCAACTCTCATTCTTCTAAACTCACATAAGTAAAGGTTCAAATTGTCCAACCTCATAAGACAACTTCCTCATCCCAGAAATCAAACTAATTAGCCTTCTCTGAACCGCCTCCAATGCAAGTAAGTTCTGCTGCAGAGGGCTAAGGTGAGGACTTTGTGGTGGGGTACAGGAAAAGGCTAATGGGCATGCGTCCCAAAATGTTGGTTTGGCAGGCCTGCCAGAGAACTTGATGTGATTGTCAAAGAGCACAGAAGAGTCCAGCTCCAAATTGGCAGACGGCTTTACACACAGCTTGGAGCCCATCCTTTCCTGTGGAAATGGTGGTCAAATCCGAGTGAATATTTCCAGATCTAACTGTGATGCAACATCTGATGGTCGATGTGTCAGCTTCCATTGCAGCAGAGGCAGAAGGCATCTAACATGTGGGTGTTGCAGTAGAAGCTCAGACTGCAGTTATGAGATCTCTGCTTGTTTCTATGCAAGGACAAGTTGATGCAATGCAGGCTCAGACTACTGCCTTCATAACTGCAGATACTTTCAAGGTCTAAAAGCAGTCTATCAATCTGAGCTCCAGAAAATTCCTTGGATTGCTGAGGTGCAGACCAGGGGACATGTCAGTGGCTCCTCTCTCAGGATATCAACATTCGTGCTCCTACCACTGTCACTCTACCAGCGCTCCTACAGTTGACAGTTAGCCAGCCAACCCACAATGCATCCGCCTATGCTGAGGTGTTATAGTTCGAAGTCAGGCCCTCAAGGCTCAGAGCTGCCCAAGGGCACCGTACAAGGCCATCTGTAGACTCCCCCAGTGAAAGTCAGTAACCTTTCATCAACCATGATGCAGCCACAAGAAAAGCATTGCACAGGAGCTCGAGGCCAGTCAAAAGCATTGCACTAAGGGAATGCACAAGGATGGATAATTGAACATTGTAGCTTATTCAAAATGTTCTTGATAAATTTGGCATGGAATGGTTGCTTAGTGATGTATTTTATTTCAGAATTTTGGAAAAGAGGATGCTGTGAGGATGTAGGTAACAGAGGGATAGTTAGACAGTGGTATACTTTTGAGAGGGAGTTGCCCTGCGAGTCCTCAACATTGACTCCCGACACTTCAAGTCTCATAGCATCAAGTCAAACACGGGCAAGGAAACCTCCTGCTAATTACCATCTACCACCCCTCCCTCCCACTCAGCTAATGAATCAGTACTCCTTCATATTGAACGCCCCATGAAAGAAACACTGAGGGTAACACAGCATGTCTTCTGAGTGGGAGACTTCATTTTCCATCATTAAGAGTGACAGAGCTAAGCAATCCCACAGCCAATGGGTCAGATCTAAGCACTGAGGTCCTGCCACGTCCAGTGGTGGTGGACAATTAAACAACTAATAGGAGGAGGAGGCTCCAAAAATATCCCATCCTCAAAGATGTGGGAACCCAGCACATCAGTGCAAAAGACAAGGCTGAAGCATTTGCAACTATCTTCAGCCTTAAGTGAATGATCCATCTCCGCCTCCTCCCGAAGTCCTCAGCATTACAGATGCCAGTCTTTAGCTAATTTGATTCGTACCATGCGATATCAAGAAACGGCCGAAAGCATTGGATATTACAAAGGCTATGGGCCCTGACAAAATTGTGGCAGCAGTAGTGAAGGCTTGTGCTTCAGAACAAGCCGCTCTCCTAGTCAAGCTGTTCCAGTACAGTTAGAACACTGGAATCTACCCTGAAATTTGGGAAGTTGCCCAGGTATTTCCTGTCCACAAAATGCAGGACAAATCCAACCTGGCCAATTACCAACCCATCAATCTACTCTCCATCATCAGCAAAATGATGGAAGGGGTGGTCAATGGTGCTATCAAGCAGCACTTATTCAGAAATTACCTTCTCACTGGTGCTCAATTTGGATCCCGCCAGTGTCACTCACTTCCTGACCTCGTTACAGCCTTACTTCAAACATGGACAAAGGAGCTGAACACAAGAGGTGAGATGAGATTGACTGCCCTTGACATCAAGGCCACATTTGACCGAGTGTAGCATCAAGAAGCCCTAGCCAAACTGGAGTCAATGGGAATCAGGAGGAAAACTCTCCAATGGTTGGAGTCATACCTAGCACAAAGGAAGATGGTTGTGGCTGTTGAAGGTCAAGCATTTCAGTTCCAGGACATCAATGCAGGAGTTCCTTGGGGTAGTGTCCTGGGCCCAACCATCTTCAGCTGTTTCATCAATGACCTTCCTTCCATCATAAGGTCAGAAGTGGGGATGTTCACTGATAATTGCAAAATATTCAGCACCATTCATGACTCCTCAGATACTGAAGCAGTCCATATCCAAATGCAGCAAGACTTGGAAAATATCCAGGCTTGGGTTGACAAGTGGCAAGTAACATTCACAACACAAATGTGCAGGCAATGACCATCCCCAGCAGGAGAGAATCCAATCATCCCCCCTAGACATTCAATGGCATTACCATTGCTGAATCCCCCACAATCCACATCCTGGGGTTACCATTGACCAGAGACTGAACTGGACTAGCCATATAAATACTGTGGCTACAAGGGCAAGTCAGAGGCTGGGAATTCTGCGGTGAGAAACTCCCCTCCTTATCCCCCAAAGCCTGTCAACCATCTACAAGGCAAAAGTCAGGAATGTGATGGAATACTCTCCATTTGTCTATGTGAGTGCAACTCCATCAACACTCAGGAAGCTCAACACCATCCAGGACAAAGCAGCCCACCTGATTGGCAGCTCATTCATCACTTCCAACATGCACTCCCTCCACCACTGATGTACAGTGGCAGCAGTGTGTACCAGCTATAAGATGCATTACAGCCACTCACCAAGGCTCCTTCAACAGAAGTTTCCAAATCTGCAACCTTTACTACCTAGAAGGATAAGCAGATGCATGGGAACACCCACCACCTGCAAGTTCCCCTCCAAGCCACACACCATCCTGACTTGAAACCATATCACCATTTCTTCATTGTTGCTGGGTCAAAATCCTGGAACTCCCTCCCAAACAGCACTGTGGGTGTACCTACACCACATGGACTGCAGCGGTTCAAGAAGGCAGCTCACCACCACTTTCTCAAGGGCAATTAGGGATGGGCAATAAATGCTGCCTAGCTAGTGATGCCACATCCAATGAAAGAATAAAATTTAAAAAAATCCAGGCTTGGGCTGGTAAGTGGCAAGTAACATTTGCCCCACACAGTGATCATCTCCAATAAGAGAAAATCTGACCACTTCTCCTTGACATTCAATGGTATTACCATCACTGAATTGCCCACAATCAACATTCTGGGGGTTCCCATTGACCGGAAACTGAACTGGACCAGCCATATAATTACTGTGGCTACAGGAACAGGTCAGAGGCTGGGATTTTTGCAGTGAGTAACTCGCCTCCTGACTCCCACAAATCCTGTCCACCACCTATAAGGCATAAGTCAGGAATGTGATGGAATGCCCTCCACTTGACTGGATGAGCGCAGCTCCAACAACACTCAAGAAGCTTGACACCAGGACAAAGCAGTCCACGTGATTGGCATTACATCCGCTATTTTAAACATTCACTTCCACACCACCGATGCACAGTGGCAGCAGTGTGTACCATCTGCAAGATGCACTGCAGCAACTCTCCAAAACTCCTTCGACAACACCTCCTAAACCCGCGACCTCTACTACCTAGAAAGTCAAGATGCATGGGAATACCACCAATTGCAAGTTCCCCTCCAAGCCATGCACGATCCTGACTTGGAAATATATCACCATTCCTGCACTGTCACTGGGTCAAAATCCTGGAACTTCCTCCCAAACTGCACTGTGGGTATACCTACACCACATGGACTGCAGCAGTTCAAGAAGATGACTTATCACCACCTTCTCAAAGACAATTAGGGATGAGCAATAAATGATGGCCCACGTCCTGTGAATGAATAAATGACAAAAAAGTTAAGGTTTGGAGCTGTTTGGGAAAGAGGGCAAAAATGGGCTGAGCAGTGAATGAGTGAGCACCTGTATAGCATAGTCAGGTAGCACTGCATTCTTACAATGACTGAAAATGAGAGGAGGAAGAAAAATCCAGCACAGCTTTCCTAAAAGGAGGCAGGCGCTTAATAAGAAGCATGGTGGGAAACCTGGCAGCGCCAAACAGTGGAAAAGGAGGAAGAGCCAGGAGTGAGTTGAAGGCCTATGAAAATGAACAGCAAAAACTTATATTTATATAGCGCTTTTAACATAATAACCATGTCCAAAGACACTTCACAGGAGTGTTATATAGCAAATTTAGACACGGTGTCACATAAGGTGATATTAAGGTAGATGACAAAAAGCTTATTTAAAGAGGTAGGTTTTAAGGAGCATCATAAAGAGGAGAAGAGGACTATAAAGGCAGAGATATTTATGGGGGGAATTCCAGGGCTTAGACAGCTGAAGGCATGGTCACCAAAAATGGAGCAATTAAAACCAGGGATGCTCAAGAGGCCAGAATTAGATGAGTGCAGATTTCTTGGAAAGTTGTGAGGTTGGAGGAGATTACAAGATAGGGAGGGGCAAGGTCATGTAGGGACTTGAAAAAAAGGATGAGAATTTTAAAATTGAGGCGGAGCTTGACTGGGAGTCAATGTAGGTCAGTGAGCACATGGTTGATGGTTCTATGAGGCTCGGTGCAAGTAAGGACATAGGCAGCAGAGTTTGGAAAACATCAAGTTTACAGAGGGTAGAATGTGGGAGACTGACCATGAGTGCATTAGAATAGTCAAGCCTAGAGATAGCAAAGGCATGGCTTAGAGCAGCAGGTGGGCTGAAGAAGGAATAGAGTGGGACAATGTTATAGATGTGGAGATAGGTGGTTTTACTGATGGCATGGATATGTGGTTGGAGGCACGTTCCAGAGTCAAATTTGACATCAAGGGTTGCAAACAGTCTGCTTCAGCCTCAGACAGTTGCCAGGGCGAGATGAAGTCAGTAGCTAGGGAATGCAGTTTGTAGAACTGAAATCTGTGGTCGATCTTCCCATTGTTTCACTGGAAGAAATTTCTGTTCATCCAGTACAAGATGTTGGACGAGCAGGATCATAATTTGGCAACAATGGAGGATCAAGAGAGGTGATGGTGGGGTGGAGCTGAATGTCATCAGTCTACATGTGAAAACTAATTCTGTGTTTTAGGATGATATTGCTGAGAAACAGCATATAGATAAGAAATAAGAGCGGGCTAAGGATAGATCCTTAGGAGTCATCAGTGGTAATAATGCAGGAGTGGGAAGAGAAATCATTGCACATGATATTCTGGCTACAATTAGATAAGAATTGAAGCAGGTGAGTGTAGTCCTACCTAGCTGGACGGCAGTGGAGAGGCATTGGAGGAGAATGTATGGTCATCCATGTCGAAGGCTACACAAAGGTCAAGAAGGATGAGGAGGGATCATTTTCCTTTGTCATGATCACATAAAAGGTCATTCAGTTTTAGAAGCTCTAATAAACATTAGTTTTAAAAGGAGAATTTTATACACATTTCCAAGGATCACCTTTCTCGAGATGAAGTACAGGGAAGCTAAACAAGCTATTGTTCCACAGTGGTACCTGTCTGCACTGCAGCATCAAAGCCTGATACATTAATGGGAACCCATATAAATGTGACTGGGTAAGTGGCACCAAATATGGAGGGAATTAACTTTTGAGAAGTCATATATATTGGCCGGCAATTTCCCTGAAAAACGCAAAGTCCGGCAGTGGACATAGAAAAAGGGCTTTAAATCCGCCAGCTGCAATGGCGGATTTTCACACCATATCGTATGTTTCAACCACCATTAAATATTCATGCACAGGGATCATGCCGTATTACAGGTAGGTGGCAGCCGATTCACCCGTCTTGCCGTGACCTCAGCATTCCCCAACTCTTGGCACCATATTTAAATGGCGCCCCTGCACAGCATTCACACTCTCTGCAGTTTAGGATAGCTCCAGAGAAGAACGGGCTTTCAAAGGCAAAAAGCATACTGCGCTCCAATTCAGTGATGCCTCATTGGAGCTCTTGTTGGATGCAGTTGAGGTCTACTGCGATGTTCTCTACCCCCACTTTGATCGCAGGAGTTCCACTAAGGTGACCAATCTGGCTTGGGTGGCTGATCGCAGCGATGGTCAGTGCAAATGCCCTACAGAAGGGGTCAGCCATCCAATGCACCAAGAGGATGGATGATCTCCTCCGTTCTGCCAGGGTAAGTCAACCATCTCATCACTCTCAACTAACACAATCACAAGCCCATTACACATTTACAAAGATCTCACTCGCTGTCACCTCAAGGGACATCACCACTCACTCTCACACATCTCCATCTGGCCGCATCTCCTCTGCAGCTAATCCTGCCCAGGGATCCACTCACCACCTACTCATGCCAGGCATTCTTATCATCTGCCCTTGCATGGATCTTGCCTCACACATCTCTCCATCTGTCTTCATGCAGGATAAGCTGGCTCACAATAAGAAGGAGGGGTCCAAAGGTGACAGTGGATTTCCCGAGATCAGTGTCCTCATGGACTTCAAGGACAGAGCCATACAGCTGGCCAGAGAGGACGTAGACTGTGCCTGCACTGACAGTGATGTCAGCGGCGCACATCCAAGTGAGGATACTGCACTACAACATCCATCAGACAGCCATACTGTGAGTGCTTTCTCCCATTTCAGAATCACCTACTCTGCATCAATTATCTCTTCTTTCTTCCACAGACAACTCTGGAAAGCTCCCAAGTGCATCTACAAGTCAAGCCCTCAACCCTAGCCCTGAGCTACCTTGGATAAGGATCCTGAGAACAGATGCTTAGAAGACCCATCACAGCACTCACCCACACCCTCCATCAGTGCAGAGATACACACTTCAATGGGACCTAGTTCTAGAGGAGCCTTGGGGTCACAATCTGGTGAGAACAATGCACCACCTGGTCCACAGCAGGTGGAGATGGGGACATCCAAGGTCACTGGCACTTGTAGGACTGCTGGAGGCCAGGAATTTGTTGAGTCCAAGTCAGATGACAAGCATCCAGACTCTGTCATAAATCAATTGCTGGGACTTCAAAGACACGCATGGGAACATCAGGAAGGGAGATTCCAGTGCATAATGGAGGAGTCTGTCTGCCTTCAGTCTGAGGTGATAGCACTGACATGCCAAAGTACCGAAGTCAACACATGTAGTATGGCAGCCACCATGGAGACCTTGGTCTAGGACATCAGCCGTGCACTGCTGCAGGAGCTGCACTCCATCGTTGTAGAAATTGGTGGCATCCATCACCGAGGGCTGCCGGGCAGTTCGATTTCACTCCTTGCTGAATCAGCCAGGCACCCTCGGGCACCCATAGGGAGGAAGACCAGCAGCTTGACAGCCTGGGGCTATACACCCATTTGACTCCGGCAGTGATCGTCCAATCAAAATCCTCTTTTCCTGTGACTCCTTCAGCTCCAGCTCCACAGGCCGAGGTGGGTGCACCTGCCCCACAGCAGAGCACCCAAAGCAGGTGGGGCCCTCCGGGTCTTGGCCCTCTAGAGGATGCCCACCAAGGTCATCATAGACAACAGGGCATAGCAATCAGCAGCCTACCTCCATCTCCGCTGTAGATGTCATGGGAGTAACAAAGCGTAGTGGCACGGAAAGGAAAGTAAAAAAGATGTAGTTGAACAACATTGGCACATGTGTGTACCACTTGTACATAATGTTCACAAATGTAAATAAACTCGCATTCATTTCATGTCTCCTCTTGTCTATGCCTCCTTCCCATGATGAGCTGTGTTACTATCAATCACGTGTGATACCTTGGTTCCTGCACACACTTATGGGGCTGAATTTTACATCCCGCGCACCCGACCCGATTAGGAGAAAAATAATGCATCATGATGTCGGGCAAACATCCCGATGTCATTGTGCACTCGTGGGATATTTCAGTCGGCGGACATGCACGAGAGTCAGCAGCATGCCCCCCCCAACAATTAAGAGGCCTATTAAGGCCATTAAACTAGCAATTAATTTGTATTTTTCGCTTCCCGTCCAATCCTATGGCTGCTGGGTGAGCGAATAGGCCAGGCAGCCTTTTCATTTTTTAGGAAACCTCATCCACAGGCGGGATGAGGTTTCCAACAGTAATTTAAAAAAAATTAAAAATTTTAAATGTAATTTTTAATATGTCCCTGTTCATGAGACTGAGTCACATGTGGTGATGTTTCCCTTAATTAGCATAAATCTGCATCTAAATATGATGTCTGCTCGCCAGAGTCATCCAGAAGGCACAGGGCTGTCTCAGGGAGCTGAGGAATTTTACAATGTGAAATAAAGATTTTAAAAATATGTTCACAATATTCGGTGGCGCGAAATGCGGCCATTGACGGGTGAAGTGCACAGTCGCTTCCTCATCTTACGTCATCAGAAATCCTGTTTTGAACCTTCTTGTGAGATTTAGCTCTCACGCCCGCCATGACGCCCACTCCAATTGGGAGCAGAAGATGCCGGCTGCTGTTGACCGAACTTTTCAATGGAATGATGATAGACATTCTGATTTGCATAATGTACAGACATAGTGTGGGAGAGAGAGAAACCTCTAATAGCACAGGAGGTAGCTGAGTTGAATGATTGCGAAACAAAATTGTCAGTGTACCAGCAAAGAGGCATGAGATTGCATGACTCCAGCCAAAATAACCTGCTGCTCTTATGTCACGAAATGCTAGGCCCTGTATCTATTGTGACACTTAATATCATAAAATTGAACAAACACAGCTCCTCAATCATATGTTTGCTGTAAATCGAGAGCTCTCAATTTTGGGATCAATTTTTGAAGAACAATTGTATTCAAGAAATGACAGTTTTTGAGATGAAATGCACAACTGTGACACACTGCTGTAAATAGTATAATATAGACTCCAGTACATGGTACTTTGTTTCGTATTGTTTTGAACTTACCTATTTCTTGAACTGTCACTCAGTCCCACAGGTGGATCCCAGTGAACTACTGTCTTCTCCAAAGGTTTATCGAGAATATATATCTTTCATTCACCAATATGATGCAAGGAAGTATCCAAATGAGCCCATCAGAGGAAAGGTAAGGAAGGATTTATAGCTGTAAGGTTTATGTGCAAACTGCATTAAAGTAGGATGTGAGTATGCAGCCTCAAAGGAAATTTATGGACTATGTACTTCAATGGTACTTGAAGGGACTCCTTCATTATATAAGTGGTTAATGCACGTTCTCGTGTGGAATGAAGCCATAAAGCTCAGAAAGGTGCCCGATTAAACATCCAACCTGAGTTGAACAAGCTGATCGATCTTGACCAATGTGAGCAAAGCAGCAGCACGGGGGAGAGGAAATGAAGAACAAGTAAGGAAAGGGTGAGAAGTGGTGGGAGGAGTCAACCATTCCCCCATAATGACACACCACATACTTAAGGACAAATTGAACATATTAAAAATAATCCCTGTATGCTCTGAGAAACAGTGGTAATGTCAGACATACATTGGTATTTCACAGAAATACCACGATTTGACCTATGGTTATGCTATTGACCTCTCTACTAAAGTCAGCCGAAACATCACTTCCTAACTAATAGATTTGGTTTATTTTTCTAAGGCTTAGTATATAATGACATTCCTGGAACTTAAGAGTATTTTCAAATTTCTTTCTCCACCAATGCCTATTTAGAGCTATACATTTGGACCAAATATTTCCAACCCCACTCTATGGCATAAATGTAATCAAACAGAATTGCATGCTGCTGATGTTTTGAAAGCCTGATCGCATCACAAAGTTTTCACAGTAAAGCTTTATTCATAAAAGTGACAAGCACTTGTGCCAATATCAGCACATCTTGGAAGTGGGAGGAATGTGGCACTTTGCTGCTGGTAGATCCTGCAACACTGTCAGTTGAAAATGAAATCATTCTCCCCTTTTCAAGAGGAATAGTTGCACTAAGGCCAAAATTGCAGTTTTTGAGCATTGGTCCCCACTCTCCCACCCAATTAAATGCCACCCATTCACCAAACTCGCCATGGGGGAGAGCACAAGATTCAGCCTATTATATTGCATCACCCATAATGAATTTGTGCTCAGCATAATATTAAATAATATGAGTGCTCTTGATCCTATTTTTCAGCAAGAGTATTAATCCTGTCACTGCAACTGTGTTGGTTGTTTGAAACATTTTCCACTTAACTAAAGGGATTACTTTGGCTTACTTGGCCCATAGGGTGTAGGTTGGTCAGGATGTCATGGGGAACCCTCAGTTCAGGATTCCCTTACACCTCGTGAGCTGCCAGTTTTGGGAGGGATTTGGGATGGGTGGGGTCTTTTGGTGGGTGAGATTGGAAGTTTCATGGTGTCAGGGTGTCACAGGCTTGAGGGACAATAGCAGGCCTTGGGGCAGGAGAGATGGGGGAAGAGATTGGTGGGTCACTCGGAGAAGAGGGAAATCAGTGACCAGAGGCTGAGTGGGGGAAATTGGAGATACGTTGGGCCTGAGGTCAGAGGCCTTTTGGTGGGGGAGTTTGGGGTCTGGAGGTGGGATTGGACACCTCAGGGGAAGACGGTTTTTGGATGGGGGGCTCCCTTTTGTGAAGGCTTCTCAGGCAATTAGAAGGTAGGTTTGAAGGCATTTAGGTCCTGATTCCACCATCCTCACCTCAATGAAGCTGATGGGTTTCCCAAGAGGGAGGAAACCAGCTGACCAGAGTCAAACTTGAATGACAGTGAGGCTCGCAGTTTCATTTCAACTTCAGTGCTCCAACCAACTCCTTGGAGGAGGTTTAGGTCAGGAAACATTTTTTTAAGACTTTAACACCTATCCAACCCAAACCTGCCCATTTTTTTAGATTAAAATTCAGTCACTGGGATTATTTTCACTGTTGCAGAGAAGGAAAGATATAAATGAGTTTTTTTTTAATTTCAAAGAGCTTTGACAAGGAATTAGGAGAAAAAAAGTTTCTCTGGTTGGGGAGTCAATGTTGAGGGATCATCAATTTAGAACTTTTCCCAAGTAATTGAGAGGTTAAGAGAAATTTAATTGCTCAAATTACTCTCAGAACAAGGAATGTTTTGCTTTAGGAGATCGTTGATACAGAGATCTTCTAAGGGATGTGTAGATAAGTATTTTAAGCAGAAGAAAGTACCAGGATCCAGAGACAAAGCAAGGCAGTGGAATTAATGTTGGTTTGCTGCAACAAAGAGCTAATACAAACATGATGGGATTAATGGCTGCCTTCTGTACTGTATACTTTTATGGTTCTATGGTTATGACTTTAAGCACTAAATCATGAATGACAGTTTAGTTAAATGCTGTTTACATTTTTTATATTTTTAGAGTTGAAAGTTAAAACATTTTTTCTGACGGTCAGTAACATAATCTTTGTATTTACTGGGTTCAGAGCAGTGTTCTGCACTACATAATTTCTTTCATGATGGTCACAGCACAAACAATATTAGAATTGGTTACTGCTAACTATTTCTTCATATACCATGTACATCCTTGGGACAAAGTGTTGTTTTGGCTGAGTCCAGCAAGACTTATATACATGTGTATTGATTTCTGCCATTGTCCTCGGATAGGAACCAAATGATTGTTCATAGATCAGAATGAATGATCAGAGCTGATCAGTAGGTCAAGCTATTCAATTCAAATACAAACATCCTGGGGGCTGCTGCAGTAGCTTTTCATCTGCCAGCTTTGTGAGCAGGGTGTAGATGACCTCCCAATTTAGTTGTAAAAGATTCCATACATTTCTATATGGATATAATTGTCTTCTTGCTCTGGGATATCTTTAAGGAATTTGGAGATATATGTTGGGCAGTATTGCATCAAGACAATGATCTGGAACCCTCAGGGATACACAATTATTAGAAGGTCTCTATGCTGGCAGTTAGACATATGAACTTGTTTCTTCAGCTGATTTAATGTTGAATGTGAGCTCAAGAGATATATTTGTTGATTCTTATATTTTAGATTAGTAGTGATTTAATTATTTTAAAGATGTTTGTTCTGAGTGCCTGATTATTGTTCAATAAATTTGTTTATGGTTTACAGCCAATTGTGATTTATATTGTTCTGCCTACCAATGAATGAAGTGGTAGCATGTAATATATTTTAGTTAAGCTAGATTCCAACGACAAGTTTTCTGTTTGACTTTTAGGTCTTGCTACGTTTACCTAAATATTAGGTAAATAAAGATATGTGATAGCCCATTGAAGACCCAAAATCCACCTGTGGCAGTATGAGTGATGTTGAATGCAAGGAAATATCTGGCAAAGAAATAAAATGCTGCAAAAGTTTAGCTAGCAGCTATTATAAAGAAAAGAGATTGTCTGTAATCTTGGAAGCTAAACAGTATTAATGTGGAATACTGCCTTATTGTTGATGTATAAAAATATCGTAATAACAGCTTTTGCAACAAAATACTTCCAAATCTCTCTCTGGAATATGGAAGTGTAGCACATTGAGTTCCAGCAAAGTGGTAAAACACAAGTTCAATCATACCAAGCTGAGGTCATGTGGTTCTCAGGGGAGGGAGGGAAAACCACAGAACTAGTTATAACACTCGGATCTTGTGATAATCATGGTTTTGTTAAATGTTGTACCTTTAAGAATAGTCCTGTAATGTAAGATCACATGATCTGTTTAAGCCAATGTGTTAGCAGCATGGGCTACCTCCTCAGTCTGTGCAGAGATAGAGATGGAGTTGAAAGCACACGTATAGTTGCTGCTGGCGGTATTGTAAATAAACCTAACACTTCCACTAAGAAAGTTGTCTGCAGATTAACTCTATTACAAATAGGCCATTCAGCCACAGTACAACAAACTGGTGATGAAGATAAATCAGGATAAATCAAGATAAATCAGAATTGGTGCTGTACCTTGCCCAGTGAATATGAATATCAATGTCCGTTTAAAATAAGAAGATATACTCACCCAAAATGCCACAATTTGGTAGAATTGACCCCTTTGAGCCAGCCACAGATGATTGGTCTCAGTATATAGAACACCTCGCGTTCTTTCAAGCGAGCAAAATCACAGGGGAAGAGAAGAGATGAGCGATCCTCTTGAGTACCCGTGGGAGCAAAACCTACAGTTTGATTCGAAGTTTGACAGCTCCCAGTGCCCCAGATATGAAGAATTTCAGAAAATTGGTGGACCTTGTGCAGGGACATTTTCAACCCAAACCCTCAGTCATGATGCAGAGGTTCCATTTCAATTCCCAAAATGGAGCCCCAGGTGAGACAATTGCTAGTAATGTGGTGAATTTGAAGCAACTAATGGAACATTGTGAGTTCGGTGAGACTCTGAATGACATGATCGGAGATTGTTTAGTGTATGGTGTGAAAGAAGACACTATTCAGAGAAGATTGCTGGCTAAAGTGAATCTGGATTTTAAGAAGGCGGTAGAAATAGCACTGGCCATGGAAAGTGCTGGCTGAGATTCACAAGCAATACAAGGGTGCAAAATGGTGCTAAACTCCAAATCGGGCTGGAAAAGTCAGCCAAAAGTGGCGCGAAAAATTGAGACTGTGCCACAAAGTGGGAAACAGCCCCCGCTAACCAAAAAACAAGAAGAAATGATTTAGCAGCTAAATCAAAGAACAACTTTAATTGATGTGGAAACAATCAGTCTCTTAGCATTTGGCAGTTTAAAAAAGTAGCATGTTACTTATGTCACAGAAACGAACATATGATGAGACTGCAAAGAGAGATTTAAACAGGCTTGCAAATAACAAAAGAAGCCCAATGAAATCTACAATGTAGAAGAGCCTGAAACAACAAATTCTGACATTTATTCATTGTTTAATATGAAAAGTTGGGAAAACAGAGCCACTATTTGTTACAGTACAGGTGAATGGCAAACTATTAAAAATGGAAGTAGACATGGGAGCTTCCACTACTGTAACTGGAGCACACATTTTCAGATATTTAAATAATAGTGAACAGCAATTAAATTTGTAACAAACATCCATTGAGTTGAAAACATACACAGGCGAAGAAATCCAAGTAAAGGGTATCAGCAGAGTCCATTATAGAAACCAATCGGCACAGCTACCAGTGATGGTATTGAGAGGCAGAGGACCAAGCCTTCTACGACTAAACTAATTAAGGGAAATCAACCTTGATTGGCCAGTGAGATTTAGAAACGATAAAAACAAAAAACTTCTAGATTTAGAAAGGAAGTTGGAAGAGTGCATGTCTTGAAAAAGGAACAAGGCAAAGTATGGCAGAAAGAGCCTGGAGAGTTCAAGGACTGCAACAGGATGTAGAAGGACTCAACAACCTGAAGAAATTCAGTCTATCCCTAATAAAAACATGGAAGAACAGTAGAAGAAACTCAAGGAGACCCTGCTGAATGGCAAAGTTCAAGACAAAGTGAGTAACCTTCACAAGGAAAAGGAAAACCTGTTGAAAAGCCTTCACGCACGACAAGATTCCCCCAGGTCAAAGTTTGTGCCTCTGGAAAATTACAAAGAGAAACAGAAAGAATTCAGCACCTCTCTGAATGAACTGAAGAACCAGGTGGCAGAGAAGACGCAGCAATGTTCAAGTTTCCAGGAGGCAGCTAACAAATACAAAAAAGAGACTGATGAGCTGAACAATCAATCAAGTGAAGCTAAAGAGGCTTTGAAAACAAAAGTTGAAGAACTTGCCAAGAGTCGAGCAGATAATGAAGTTTTGGGAGACTCAGCTACTGAACTCAGACAAGTTGAGGTTGCATCTGAGAGAAGTCTAGCCGACAGTGAAGTCAAAATGAAAGCCGAGACTAAATTCTGTGCTAGAAAGAAGGAGGCATGTAGAAAGGCGATGCAGAGTTACTGATAAGGCCCTGGTTTATTTTAAAAGAAAAGAAGGAAAAAAAGAATCACTCTGTGTGGGATTCAGCATTGCCCAACATCCTGATTTTGTGAATCATTCTAGCACTCTGGTTCAGAGGCAACCTATGACTATGCCTTTTGTTCACTTTCAACTACTGCAATTACCATGCACCAACGCTGGTCAAACACAAGTCAACCCACCTGGTTCTTCAGTTCATTCAGAGAGGTGCTGAATTCTTTCTGTTTCTCTTTGTAATTTTCCAGAGGCACAAACTTTGACCTGGGGGAATCTTGTCGTTTGTGAAGGCTTTTCAACAGGTTTTCCTTTTCCTTGTGAAGGTTACTCACTTCGTCTTGAACTCTGCCATTCAGCAGGGTCTCCTTGAGTTTTTTCTACTGATCTTCCATGTTTTTATTAGGGATAGACTGAATTTCTTCAGGTTGTTGAGTCCTTTTACATCCTGTTGCAGTCCTTGAACTCTCCTGGCTCTTTCTGCCATACTTTGCCTTGTTCCTTTTTCAAGTGCCAGTTTGCACCATTTGCTTACCCAAGAATTCCGATTATACCTCTATCTTTTCATCAAGGCACTGTCTTCAGGCCAGACTGGATCTCATGCTTCCAGTTGGAGGGGAAAGAGGAGAAGCAGTTTATGTAAAGAATTTCGGTGGAGAACCAAAGTGGTTACCAGGCAAAGTAAGTTCAGTGACCAGACCATTATCATACCATGTGGAAGCGGAAGGCCGGATCACCCATAAGTATGTGAACCATTTAAGAAAAAGAGCAATACCACAGCAAGATATTGTATCACCTGTAACCATTACTGAATCAGTGTTTCCTGTTGAAGATGTTCAATTAAGGACTGACATGTCTGATGTCTCTATCAAAGTGGAAGACACTGAACTGCAAGTGCCCACCAAGTACCTGATGTTCATGTAGTTCCAGAGAATGTGGCTCCTGAAAAAGAACCTGAAGTCATGGAGCTGCGATGTTCCACACAAATCAGGAAACCACCTGAAAGATTGAACTTGTAAATTTCATGACATGTGTAAATACCATAATGTCATTAGATAAATATATTTGTAAAAACAATATGTACAGCAAAGTTAAAGGGGGAGGAATGTAGTAATTATGATTTTGTTAAATGTTGGACTTTACCTTTAAGAATAGTCCTGTAATGTAAGATCGCATGATCTATGTAAACCAATTTGTTAACAACGTGGACTAACTCCACAGACAGTTTAGAGATACAGATAGAGTTGAACACACACATGTAGTTGTTGCTGGCTGTATTGTAAATAAACCTAATGTTCCACTTAGAAAGTTGTCTGCAGATCAACTCTATTACAAATAGGCGACAAGGGCACACTACAACAGATATACTTTGTAGCTGCACCAGAAGAGTCCCCAGAGCAAGTTGCTTCTTTACCCTTGTAATAAATGTATTTAATTTCTGCTTGTATGAAGTGCACTAAAAGAAAGGTGATCAAACTTCTGCTCTAAATCTGTCAGCCTATAATATAATCAGTGTGCAATAGTATCCATGGGAACCCATGCTGCAAGACATGAAATTCAATTGAGATCATCACCACGGTATAATATTCTAGTCATATGCATTTGAGTGATAAATGGCAAATGTATTCAAATGGTAACAAAATAAGACTCCTTTTCTTTTGGTCATTTCAGAGCCAAGTTCTTAATACCAAACTTTCCATTGTTGTTTAATTTCATGAATAAGTTGAGCTGACAGTATATCCATTATCTGCTGCCTGTAGATAACTGTGTTACAGCTGATGGCCAGTGGAGTGGAAGAAGCAAGTGAGTGCCAGCACTTGAGCTAATAAATGAACTCAGCCTACAGCTGCATCCACTAGATGCTTGTGTTCCGCTTGTTAAAGCTGAATTTGTTTCCTTTTCTAGCGTCATGGAGCCTTTGTGTGCACACAGATAAACCCACAGAGTGGAAAGATAGCTCCCAGAGGAGAAGAAACATTCCTACTTACTGGAGGGTCACATTCACTGGAACAGTTAAAAGAAGAAAGAGGAAATATGGGGGAATTTTCAACAGATGCTGTGTTCTGGAGCTTGCTTATCAAAACCAGACCTGGAGGAAGCAGCCAAGGCCTATCCCAGGATTCCTGCTGAAGGACAAAACAGCTTACAGTCACAGACAGATGAAATACACAGTGGACTCAGTGAGCAGCAGCAAGTTGCCCTGGATCCCACGTCAGCAACAAAACAGAAGACTAGCTATGTCGGTACAACTGTTAGCACACCATTGCATCTATCACTTCAAACAGTGAGCTTGATATCTCAGACTAATCATTCACATGTTCCAGTCAGCGACAACACCAAACACAAACTGACAGCAGTCAGCATTTAAAAAAAAGTTTTTTCAAATGGCACAGCTGTCCAGTACTTTAATCTTTACAAGCATCATTATTATATCAAAAAAGCTTTTCTGAATTTTACATAAACTTGTTAATTTCAGTTTAATTTTATTGTTAAAATACCTACTTGGTATTATAGCTATTTGAGCCTGCTTCTATAGTCATTTAAGCACTACTGCCAACTGCAACCCTGCTTATGGTCCTGTGCTTCCCAGTGCTGGATCTGCATTCTATCAGCAGTACCAAGCACTCATAAATTATGGCTTAAATTTAACTTGGAATTTTTCATTATTTTTGCATTATTGCTGCTATGTTCGGTCCAGACCAGCGAACAATATTAGCAAGTCGGACCTACCCACTGAGTTCTAATATGATGATGGAAAATTGTTTTAATCCATTCTTGCGTCCTACCCCAAATATGAAGTAATTTTGGAAGGTTGTAATATTAAAGGCAGGAATTCATTATTTTTTAACATATTGCAATTCCACATGCTGCATTTCAGTAGTACACAGTTAAGTTATATCATTCTTTTTGTAATCAAAAGTACATACCCTTTTTCTTAAAATATCAATTTCAATTTAAATTAATTTATTTAAAATCAACATATAAGGCCCTCACACTTTGTCCTAAATGTTGTGATCCAAATATAATAACAGTCACGTGTTTTGAAACCATGTTACGCACTTCATCAATGGCAGTTTGTAAATTTGAACTCAGTTTAAAAAAACCCAAATGAAATAAACCTGGAATTAAAAGCTCATATTATTAATAGTGACCATGAAGCTACTCTTTGTCATAAAAATCTAACTGGTTCACTAATGTCCTTTAGTTAAGGAAACCTGCGCCCATAGCCAAATTGACTCATATGTGACTGCAGACACAGAGCAGTGTGGTTGACTCTTAACTGCCCTCTAAAGTGATCAAGCAAGCCACTCAGATGTTTCAAATTGCAATTGAGAAGTATAATAAAAATAAAACCAGGTGGTCCACTAAACTTCAACCTAGGCATTGGATTCGGATTAACAAAGATACACCTAGCTCAGTCGACCCTGCAAAGACCTTCTAACTAACACGTGGGACTTGTACCAAAAGCATCAGATTTGGATTGCTCCCTCCCTACAACACCTTGGAAGTTCAAGGAGGTGGCACACCACCACCTCCTCAAGGGCAACTTAGGAATGGACAATAAATGCTAGTTTGACCAGTGACAGCCACAACCCATGAATGAATAAATTTTAATAAATCCATGTTACGTGCGATTTTTAGAATCAGAGAACAGATTACTTCTATGTGAGGGGCCCTCCACTAGAGTGATGGGAGTGAAATTCAACTTCAGTAGTAATTCTAAATAGGGGAGAGTGAATAGCAGCCTGTTTTGTGCCTCATCTGATTTTATTTTCCATAAAAAGGAAAACCTGGGGCAGACTTTTCCCGTCGGCGATTTGCGGGCAGGGCCCGCTCGCTGTCAGGAAAACGATGTGGGATGACATCGGGAGGTACCCCTGACATCATCCCGATCCATTTAAATATTGAGGAAGGCGAGCAGACAGCAAAATCAGCTGTCCACCCGCCGACCTGTCAATGACCAATTGAGGCCATTGACAGGATAATTAAGGTAATTAAAGGCCCTGCCCGTCCAACCAGTGGGCTTCTGATAATACATGAAACCTCATCCACTGGCGGGATGAGGTTTCATGTCCGTTTTTAAAAACTTCATTAAAGTTTATGTGCTTCTTATTAACATGTCCCATCTTGTGTGACATTATCACATGAGGGGGACATGTTAATAATTTTAATATTTTTCTATTTTTAAAGATTTTTATACTGTCAGTAATCTCCCTGAGACAGCACTTAGTCTCAGGGAGCAATGCGCTCTTTTGCGCACATGCGTGAAAGAGCACACTTTGACAGATGGGGAATCCCTACCCCCCGTGGATAGAAAGCGCATGGCGCTTCCTGTCGGGCAGGCTGCTGGGCGGGCCTTAATTGGCCCGCCCACTCAAAATGGCTGTGGGCCCCATTTTGGCTGCGAAATTCAGCTGCCTGCCCACCCGCCCATCAAGGTAGGAATTCTGGCCCTGGATACAGAGTATCATATGAGCATCCAATTCACTATTACCAATATAGTAGTTAGCTTCAGTTAAAGACCTAGCATGTTCGATAAAATGGCTCCACCTGTTCATATTTTGTCTTAAATTATTCAAGTGATTTCAAGGCTGTTACCTCAGATTGAGATTCAAAATATGATTACATACCATATT
Organism: Carcharodon carcharias; assembly: GCF_017639515.1. Classification (NCBI taxonomy): domain Eukaryota; kingdom Metazoa; phylum Chordata; class Chondrichthyes; order Lamniformes; family Lamnidae; genus Carcharodon; species Carcharodon carcharias. Next base: position 174,630,343 of record NC_054468.1, on the reverse strand, counting down.
TGCTTCACTTTCGTGTGTTTTTATCTAAATTGTAAATTGCATCGGGTCAGCACACTTAGCTGACAAATAAAAAGAAAAATTAAAACTTAATCATTATACTATTTAGTCATATTGTAAACATTTTACTTCTAAAGGTATGATTTTCTAGTATTAATTCAGTATTAATTCAGTCACCATTCTACAGGGTAAAAGTCACAAGAATCCTAGCATGGAATCTCAGACAAAAGGAATGCAAACTGAATATTTGGGTGTGGACATTAGTGTATCCAATTTGCAATGCTTATTGTTAATGATTCCTTGATTTTTCATTCTTTACAGTCTTAAAATCTTAAGTAATTTTGGTGACTAAACTGAATAACTGGTGCCAAGAACAGGGCTGTATTTCAAAATGCTGCTGTTAGTAAATCACTTAGCAACTGAGAAAGACAGATTACTATGACCATATATTTTTTGGGTGTAAACCTTTATCAGTTGCAACAAAGTTGCCATCTATAACATTCGCCTGTCTCTTTCAAATGCCAACTACCCCTTGTGCATTCCCAACAGATCCTCTTCATATTTGAACTTTCTAGCAATTAGCTTTTTGTTATTATTGTACCATTTTCTATGTAAAAATGACTCTAAATCTACTAAACAAATAATGGAAACTTCTTGAGTTTGCTTTAGTCATGTTATATAATCTAAGTCTAATATAAATGCTATGTTAAATCTGCTTAAAAAAAAAGTTGTTACAGTTTGATAAATATGTGTCATCTAATAAAATGATTGTGTCCAAGCAAGTTATATGAAAATATTCTTTTGTTTACTAAAATAGATGTCACCATACTCTCACCTGGAAGATCTGAATTGATTACATGGTTTCCTCTCTGCTAGTTGTAAAAGTTTCATGTGAAATGTAACTTGGCATTGTCAACCCAGTTTCTGCAGATTTGGGTTTCTATGAATCTGGTCTTACAATAGATCACCACTTAGAACACAGTGGCCAATGTTAACATTGATTTAGAGAAAACGTAAGTACTTGTTACAAATTCGAGTCTACCATAGTTACTCGAGTTTAGTGACGGTTATATTATTGCACCTATTTATGAGACTTACCTTACACTGCCCTGCGTTCAATTTTATGATAGCACGGTGGTTTCTACAATGTAAGAAACACTCACCAACTCGGGATGAGCATAAATGACAACTTGACCACATCCTAAGAATCAAAATATATTAAAAATATTAAGCCCTTATCTTGCATGGTGAGTAAAGCATGATACTCCAACCTTAAATGGGCAAACATATCATCAGATATCCCAAATGGAGGAGCAAAGCATCAGATACCCGAGGTTGGTTAACAAAGGATCAAATAGTCCAAACCCTTCTCAAGAAATGTTGCTTACTCTTCCTGTAGATGTTGACTCACCTGCTGTTTTCCAGCAACTGTACTGTTGCAGGAATTTGCTTTTTTACCTCCTTATAAAGGAGATGCTTCGATAAGTTACATAGTGAGCTTACTCCCAGTTCTAGGGAGGTGTTGCATGATGGGTTGCTGGGCCCAAACCCCTGCCCCACCAATTATTGTAGCAGCCATCTGCAGATGATTAAATAGCAACTCCACATGGGAATGCACACCCTCTAGGAGAAGCCAGATCCACCAGGGGTAATGCGGGGGTGGGGGAAGGGCCAGTGTGCAATTCACCCAGTTAACCATCAACATCATTCCCACCCATTCCCCCACCAAAGAGAAACTGTACCAACCTAGAAACCATGGGGCATTATTGTCTCCAGATGAGTTGCTAGGACTATCCCAACATGCTGCTGCTTGACTCTAGATGTGTCTTTCACCTGTTTCCACAGCTTACCAACTCGCCTTTTTCAAATGCTGCACTGCTGATGATAGTTTCCAATCGCCATTTACTTTCCATTGACTTCACTGTATTGCATACACACCGTGGAGCTGTGCCAATTTGAATCAGCTTAGTTTGTTATAGCAAAAAAAACATTACTTTCACCTAAATTTGAAACTTTCTCGTGAATCGCTCAGGATAGAACCCATTGGCCAAAGTTAACGGTGATTCAGAGAAAACGTAACTTCTTGTTACAAATTTGAGTCCTCCATAGATACTCAAGTTTAGTGACAGTAAGATCACCGCACCCATTAATTAAAGTTATCTTACACTGCCCTGCAACCAATTTTATGATAGCACTGTAGTTTCTACAATGTAATAAGCATGCATCAACTCGGGATGAGCATAAAAGCCAGACTTGTCCACATCCTGAGAATCAAAATATATTAAAAATATTCCAGCCCTTGCCTGCAGGAAGCGAATCCCTGACTTAAACAGAATGGGAGCTAAATTTGATAACCCCTGAAAATGAGTGTGGAAATTGCAATGCACCAATAACCGATGCCCATTATTTGCAATGCAGGCAGCATGCCAACTTTATGCTGCCTACTCATTTCAAAGATTTCAGCATCCAGTGAGCACTAACTGTGCTGTTCATAAGCTGCATGCATCAGCGGGTTACCAAAATCATGAGTGGCTAGAAATATCTAAAGCTAGCCTATATCTCTTAAAGGGGAGGTGCATTGTGCCCAGAGGTGGTGCTGGCAGTTGTGCAGGAAGTGAATCTAACCAGGAAACATTAAAGAATGACATAACATGGGAGAAAGTGGGCTCCAGATCTTTTGGATGCTGCACCGGAGGCCTTGGTGGAGGAGGTGGAAAGGAGGAAAGATGTCTTGTATACGCGGGTGGCAAGAAAATCATCAAAACACACAGTCACAAGAACACAAGAATTAGGAGCAGGAGTAGACCACATGGCTCATCAAGCCTGTTCTGCCATTCAATACGATCATGGCTGATCTTGGCTTTCAACTCCACTTTCCTGCTCGCTCCCCTGAGACCAAAAATCCTACTACCCCAGCCTTAAATTTACTCAACGATGGAGCAGCCACAACTTTCTGGACTAGGGAATTCCAAAGATTCACAACCCTTTGAGTGAAGAAATTTCTCCTCATTTCAGACCTAAATGATTGGCCCCTTATCCTGAGACTGTGCCCCATGTTTTAGATTCACTGACCAGTGGAAACAATCAGCATCTACCCCATCAAGCCCCTTCAGAATCTTGCCTGTTTCAATTAGATTGCCTGTCATTCTTCTAAAATCCAGAGAATATAGGCCCAATTTACTCAGCCTCTCATCATAGGACAACCCTCTCATCCTAAGGACCAATTTAGTGAATCTTCGCTATACCACCTCCGATACAAGTCTATCCTTTCTTAAATATGGAGGTTAAAACTGAACACAGTACTCCAGGTGTGGCCTCACCAAAACTCGATACAATTGGAACAGGAATTTTTTATTCCAGTGTTTCAATCCCCTTGCAATAAAGGCCAACATGACATCTGCCTTCTTAATTGCTTGCTGTACTTGCATGCTAACTTTCTGCGTTCCTTGTATGAGCATAGACAAGCCTCTTAGAACATCAACACTTACAATTCTCTGACCTTTTAAAAAATATTCATACTTTCTATTCTTACAACCAACGTGAATAACTTCACACTTCCCTACAATATACTCCATTTGCCACCTTGTTGTCCACTCACTTAACCTGTTGTCAAGAAGATATAATAATTTTCATAATGTTATTGGAATTTATTGTAGAGTAATAGTGGGGTCTGTGTCTATATGTGTGTGTGTGTTAATTGAATTAAAGGAAGCTGGTTTGAAGGCTTTGATGTATCAGAAGATAAGCTAGGTTTGAAATATTAAGTAGACAAACAATTGAGGCCATTGACAGGATCGTTAAAACAATTAAAGGACCTGCCCGTCCAACCTTAAGGTTGGTGGGCAGGCCAGGAGCCCCAGTGGGCTTCTGAAAAAACATGAAGCCTCATCCACCAGCGGGATGAGGTTTCATATAGGATTTTAAAAAGTGTAATAAAGTTTTAGTGAAATTTAGTAACATGTCCCACCTCTTGTGACATTGTCACTTGAGGGGGACATGTTAAGGATTTTTTTTTCTATTTTTAATGTGTATACAGCTGTCAGTGATCTCCCTAAGCACTTAGCCTCAGGGAGATGTGTGCTCTTTCATGTGCATGCGTGAAAGAGCGCTCTCTCGCTTTTGGGGAATCCCCTCCACCCGCACAGGAAGTGCATAGCACTTCCCACTGGGCATCACACTGGGTGGGCCTTAATTGGCTCACCCATTTAAAATGGCGGCGGGGCCTGCTTCTCCGGCAGGGAACAGCTCCCCGCCTGCCGGAAGTTGGGGCAGGCCCGCCTGGTAGGCAGAAAATTCTGCCCAGTGTGCTTAGTTTTCCCAAAGATTACTAGTAAAATTAGTACTATCATAGATTTTATTATTAGAGTTAAAGTCAAAAGGCATAATGAAACAATGGGAATTTGCATTCAAAGGGGAAAAATGTATAAAGCAGAGAAGACTGTGTGCAAGGGCAGGCACTCTAAAATCTAACACAAATGTGAAAATCTTCCAGCATCTAAGCATCAAATTGTCATCTGCAAGGAACCGAAGCTGAGAAAAACTCATTTTGAATTAAACTGTTAAGGGTATTGTGTGTTACTTTGCCTGGGTCTTTTAAAATCTATGTGTCTCACTGTTGCCTCAACAGAGGTGTAACTGGGGATTAGATTAATTGGGGGATTTAGCAGTTATCATAGTAGTAATTTGTAGATCTATGTATGTGCTTAAAATAATTTCTTCTTTTAATAAAGGTTTAATTTAGTTTTGTAAGAACCCTTTAAGATTTGGTAGCCTTTTTAATAAATTCAAAGCCTGCATCTCAAAATAAGTACAAATTGCAAATACTTGTGCCAGCTGCTTCAAGTTTCCCTCTGGGATTTGGGCAGCTTGGCCTATACCATCCACTTGCCAAAACATTGTCTATATCTCTTTACAGCCCTTCTGTGTCCTCCTGCCAATGAACCTTTTCACCTAGCTTTGTATCATCAGCAAATTTAGATACATTATTCTCTGCCTCTTAAACTAATTTGTTAATATAGATTATAAATAGCTGAGGCCCCAGCACTGATCCTTTCTGCATTCCACAATTCACTGCCAACCAATTTGAAAAAGCTAATTTATGCTCAGTCTCTACTTCCTGAGTGTTAGCCAATCCTCTATGTATGCTAATGTATTACCCCAACTCTATTAATCTTTTGTGAGACACCTAATCAAATGCCTTTCGGAAATCCAGATATACTACATCTATTAGGTTCCCTTTATCTATCCTACTAATTACATCCTCAAATAATTTTAATACATTTGATAGACAGGATTTCCTTTCAGCAAAACCATGTTGACTGGTTCTAATCATACAACATTTTTCTAAGTGCATTGTTAACACTTAATTAATAATAGGCACCAGCATTTTCCAATGACTGATGTTAGGCTAACTGGCCTGTAGTTCACTGTTTTCTCTCTCCCTCCTTTCATGAAAAGCAGTGTAACATTTGTCAACTTCCAATCTGATGAGACCATTCTGGAATCTAAGGAATTTTGGAAAATCATAGCCAGTGCATCCACTATCTCTGCAGCTTGCAGTTCTGGTCACCTCATTACAGAAAGGATATAATTGCGTTGGAGAGGGTACAGAGGGGATTTACAAGGATATTGCCAGAACTGGAAAATTGCTGATATGAGGGAAGATTGGATAGGCTGGGATTGATTGTTCTCCTTGGAATAGACAAGGCTGAGGGGAGATTTAGCTGAGATGTAAAAAATTGTGAAGGGCCTGGAGACAGTGGATGGGAAGAGCCTATTTACCTTAGCAGAGAGGTCAGTGACCAGGGGGCATAGATTTAAAGTGAAGGATTAGAGGAGAGATGAGGAAAAATGTTTTCACCTAGAAGGTGGTAGGGGTCTGGAATTCATTGCCTGAAAGGGTTATAGAGGCAGAAAGCCTCATCTCATTTAAAAAGTGCCTGGATGTGCACCTGAAATGCCATAACCTGCAGAGCTATGGACCAAATGCTGGCAAGTGGGATTAGGCTGGGTGGCTCATATTTTCGGCTAGTGCACACATGATGGGCCAAATGGCTTCCTTCTGTGCGCAAACTTTCTATGATTCTATCTCTTTTAGAGCTCTTTTAGGGTGTCCAAGGAACTTTTCAGATTTTAGTCCCTTAAGTGTGTCCAATACTTTTTCTCTGCTGATATTAATTTCCTCACTCTTTTTAACCCCTAGATTGTCAATTTCTAGTATAAAGCGTGTGTCTTCTACTGTGAAGACAGACACAGAATATTTGTTCACTGCCTCCGCCATTTCCTCATTCCCCATTATAATTTCACCTGCCTCTGCTTCTAACCCACCAATGTCCACTTTAGCTAGTCTTTTCCTTTTTATAGACTTTTAAAAGTGCAATCTGTTTTTTATATTTCTGACTAGTTTACTTTCATATTCTATTTTTCCCTTTTATCAGTTTTTTGTTGGCCCTTTGCTGGTTTCTAACACACTCCCAATTCTTAGACTTGCTACAAATTCTCACAAGGCTGTAAGCCTCTTCTTTCAATCTAATACTATCCCTAACTTCCTGAGTGAGCCACAGATGGATCTTTCTTGCTAAGTTTCTTTTCAATGGAGTGTATTTTGTTGAGCATTTTGAATTGTTTCTTTAAGTGTCTCTCAGTGTTCATTTACCACCATTACTTTAGTCTATTTACCCAATTAACCTTAGCCAATTCTCCCCCTTACCTGTGTAATTGGCTTTGTTTAAGTTTAAGATTCTCGTTTGTGATTGGAGAATGTCACTTTTAAACTTGACATGGAACTCAGTGGTATTATGACCACCATTTCCCAGTGGGTCTTTTACTACAACATTACTAATTCGCCCTGCTTCATTACACAATACTAGATCTAAGATAGCTTTATCCCTAGACAATTCCACGATGTATTGCCTCAAGAAACTGTCATGAAAACATTTTACAAACTCATCTTCTAGACCACTCTTGCCAATTTAATTGTCCCAGTCTGTTTGAAGATTAAAGTTTCCCCCAATTATTACATTTCCTTTGTTATGAGCTCCAGGAAGTTCTTGTTTATACTCCATCCAATGGTATAATGACTGTCAGGGGGCCTATAAACTACTTCACCAGAGTTTTCTGACTCTTGATATTTCTAATTTCCACCCATACTGATTTGACTTCATGATCTTCTGATGCCAGATCCTTTCTCACTAATGTCCTTCTGTCATACTTTACTAAGCACTACCCATCCTTCTTTACCATTCTGTCTGTCTTTTTGAAATATTGTATACCCTGGGATACTTATTTCCCAACCTTGATCACATTGTAACCATATTTCTGTAATGGTGATTAGATCTAAATAATTTACCTCTATTTGTGCCACTAGTTCATCCATCTTATTGCAAATGCTTTGTGCATTTAGATAAAGAATCCTTAATTTTGTATTTTCCTTCTATTGCCTACAATGACCTTATTCACTGATGTACAATTTTTGTTTTTGTTAAACAATTTTTCTGTCCCTTCCTGTTCCATTCCAATACTCACATCACTATGCTGTTCCGATCCCCTGACCTTTCTCTTTTGATTTCTAAATCTCCCTCCCTCATCCCCTTTTGTTAGTGTAAAGCCCTTTCCACAGCCCTAGCTATACCACTGGCTAAGACACTAGTCCCAGGCAGTTTAAGTGAAGCCCATCCCAATGGAATAGCCCACTCTTCCATGAGTACCGATACCAGTGCCCCATAAATCGAAACCTCTTCATCAACATCACTCTTTGAGCCACATGTTTAATTTTTTAATCTACTTGACTCTATGGCAATTGGCATGTGACTCAAATAACAATCCAGAGATCATTAACTTTGATGTTCTGCATTTTAATTTTGGTCCCAAACTCCCCAAATTCTTTTAACTGAACAACATTCCTGGTTCTACCTATGTTGTTGGTTCCCACAGGGGCCATGACAACTGGATGCCCCCACTCCCAATCCAAGTTCCTCTCCAGCTGCAAGATGTCCTTAACCCCGGCACAGAGCAAGCAACACAAACATCAGAACTCCTGATCGCAGCTGGAGAAAAGAGTATCTATCCCTCTGACTATGCTGTCTCCTATCACTACCACATTCCTATCTGTTCTCCCCACTTCAATGGTATCCTTCACCAGGATGCCAAGGTCAGTCTTCTCATCCTCCTTGCAGTCCTCCTCATTAACACAGGTAACAAGCACCTCATACCTGTTGGACAAAGTCAGGGGCTGAGGGTCCTCCAACACTACATGCTGATTCTCCATACCTGCTTGACTCGCAGTCACACCCTCCTGTCCCTTACCATTGACTAACTCTAAAGTTCTGCCAGCCTGAGGGCCATAAATGCCTCCTAGAATAAAATGCCCAGGTAACTTTCCCCCTCCCTGATGCGTCACATTGTCTGCAGCTTGGCCTCCAGCTCAATGACCCTGAGCAGTGGTACCTCAAGCAACAGGCACTTGCTGTTTGCTTTGAATCACATTGGTGTCCACAAGCTTCAACATTCTGCAGCTGCCACATATGACGTGTCTTGCCATCTTTATGATGTTTAATTAATTAATTATTTTACTAATTAAATTTTAATTCATGTATCTAGTCCTGCCTGTGCTTATATTCTTACTATTTCAATAAATGTTCTACTTACCCTGATTGACAGTTAAGATAAAGAGGAAATACTCACCGGCCGATCACCCACCTTCTTCCAAGATGTCACACCTCAATTTTCATTTCTGAACGTGGCTCTGCTGGGTCTTGGGGCTCCTGGGAATCTCGCTAATTCACATCCTGGACTCTCCCTGATTCAAGTCTTGCACTCTCTCTCATTGCTTTACTTCCCAGACCCTTCGTGGTTCGAGTCTCACTTGCTCTCTGACTGCTTTACCTCCTGACTCTCCGTGGTTTAAGTCTCATGCTGTTTCATCTTCCGACTCTCCCTGTTTCGAGTCTCACACTGTCTCTTGCTGTTTTACCTCCTGGACTCTCCCTGATTCGGGTTTTGCACTCTCTCTCATTGCTTTATCTCCTGGGTTCTTCATGGTTTGAGTCTCACGTTCTCTCTTGCTGCTTTGCCTCCAACTCGCCCTGGTTCTGGCCTCACACTCTATCCTGCTGCTTCACCTCCCGGATACTCCTTGGTTCGAATCTCATACTCTCTCTCGCTGCTTCGCCTCCCAGACTCTCCTATGTTCATCTTGTGCTCTTTCTTCCTGATTCACCTCCTGACTCTTCCTGGTTCAAGTCTTGTGCTCAATCCTGCTGCTTCACCTCGGTCAGAAGGCAGTGGGAGCAAATAATCCTTGGCGTTATTGCCAGAAGTCTAGCCCTGAGAACCTGGATGCAGTGCCACAAGAAGTTCAATGGCCTCACATGAGTGATCAAGGTCTGTGACTGTATCTTCAAATGTTATATCTTACCAGCTGCACCACTAGTTTTGTTCCTATGTAATTGCAGACACTACTCAATTCACCACACCCCCATCAGTGACCTATCAACTATCCATCAATCAGGACTCATACATGATATTCATATGCTTCACTACATTTTCACACACTTATGACTGCTACAAGCTTCACACCCAGAACTCTCAGCTTGCACTGGCAGCTATTGAACCACAAGAGTCACATCACCTAAACAGATTGCATGACACTCACTGACACATTTCCCTCCCTCTTGCAAGAAAATTTGGCAAAAAACTGCAGAGGGCAGGTGCTACATGGGGGGCAACTGATTTGCCTGTATGTCCTAACTGCCAGGAAACATGGCCGGGCCATTATTGGGATGTTTATTGCTGAGGCTGTGGCCAGTGGTGGGGTTGAAACCATCAAAGCTCAAGGCTAATCCTCCATCACAAACCCCACCTCATCCCACACTCTATTTTGGTTTGCAAACTACAGATTTTGTAAGAATAGGCTTCTTAATTTCTACCTTACCCCTCACCACCTTGCCCATGGTTCTATCTCCTTTCAGCTGCTCATGAACGACAACCTGTTTTTATTCATTTAAGGGATGTTGGCATCGCTGGTTAGGCCAGCATTCATTGCCCATCCCTAATTGCCCTTTTGAAGATGGTGGTGAGCTGCCTTCTTGAACCGCTGCGGTCCCTGTGGTGCAGGGACACCCACAGTGCTGTTAGGGAGGGTGTTCCAGGATTTTGACCCAGCGACAGCGAAAGAATGGTGATATAATTCTAAGTCAGGATGGAGAGTGGCTTGGAGGGGAACTTCCAGGTGGTGGTATTCCCATGTGTTTGCTGCCCTTGTCCTTCTAAATGGTAGTGGTCGTGGGTTTGGAAGGTGCTGTCTAAGGATCCATGGTGAGTTTCTGCAGTGCATCTTATAGATGCTACACACTGCTGCCACTGTTCATTGGTGGTGAAGGAAGTGAATGTTTGTGGATGGGGTGCCAATCAAGCAGGCTGCTTTGTCCTGGATAGTGTCAAACTTCTTGAGTGTTTTGGAGCGACACTCATCCAAGCAGGTTGACAATATTCTATCACACTCCTGATTTGTGCCTTGTAGATGGTGGACAGGCTTTGAAGAGTCAGGAGGTGAGTTATTCATCACACAATTCCTAGCCTCTGACCTGCCCTTATAGCCACTGTATTTACGTGGCTAGTCCAGTTCAGTTTCTGGTCAATGGTGAACCCCAGGATGTTGATAGTGGGGGATTCAATAGTGGTAATGCCATTGAATGTCAAGAGGCGATGGTTAGATTCTCTTTTGTTGGGGATGGTCATTGTCTGGTACTTGTGTGACGCAAATATTATTTGCCATTTGTCAGCACAAGCCTGGATATTGCCCAAACCTTGCTGCATTTGCTGCTCAGTATCTGAGGAATCACGGATGGTGCTGAACTTTGTGCAATCATCAGTGACCATCCCCACTTCTGACCTTATGATGGAAAGAAGGTAATTGATGAAGCAGCTGAAGACGGTTGGGCCTAGGACACAACCCTGAGGAACTCCTGCAGTGATGTCCTGGAACAGAGATGTTTGACCTTCAACAACCACAACCATCTTGCTTCATGCTAAGTATGACTCCAACCAGCAGAGAGTTTTCCCCTGGTTCCCATTACCTACAGTTTTGCTAGGGCTCCTTGATGCCATACTCGATCAAATGCTGCCTTGATGACAAGAGCAGTCACTCTCACCTCACCTCTGGAGTTCAGCTCTTTTGTCCATGTTTGAACCAAGACTGTAATGAGGTCAGGAGCTGAGTGATTCTGGCAGAACCCAAACTGAAGGTCAGTGAGCAGGTTATTGCTAAGCAAGTGCTGCTTGATAGCACTGTTGATGACCCCTTCCATTACTTTACTGAGCATCAAGAGTAGACTGATGGGGTGGTAATTGGCTGGGTTGGATTTGTCCTTCCTTTTTGTACAGGGCATACCTGGGCAATTTTTCACATTGCCGGCTAAATGCCAGTGTTGTTGCTGTACTGGAACAGCTTGGCTAGTGGCGTGGCAAGTTCTGGAGCACAAATCTTCAGCACTATTGCAGTATCCAGTGCCTTCAGCCGTTTCTTAATATCACATGGAGTGAGTCGAATTGGCTGAAGACTGGCATCTGTGATGCTGGGGACCTCCGGAGGAAGCTAAGATGGATCATCCATTCGGCACTTCTGGCTGATGACTGTTGCTAATCCTTCAAACTTACCTTTTACACTGATATGCTGGGCTCCTCCTCATTGAGGATGAGGATATTTGTGGAGCCTCCTCCTCTAGGGAATTGTTTAATTGTCCGCCACCATTCACAACTGGCTGTGGCAGGACCGCAGAGCTTAGATCTGACCCATTGGTTATGGGATCATTTAGCTCCATCCATCACTTGCTGCTTATGCTGCTTGGCATGCAAGTAGTCCTGTGTTGTGGCTTCACCAGGTTGATAGCTTATTGTTAGGTATGCCTGATGCTGCTCCTGGCATGTCCTCCTGCACTCTTCATTGGACCAGGGTTGATGCCCTGGCTTGATGGTGATGGTAGAGTGGGGGATATGCCAGGCCATGAGGTTACCCATTGTGTTAAGTACAATTTTGCTGCTGCTGATGGCCCACAGCGCTGCTTGGAGGCCCAACCTTGAGTTGCTAGATCTGTTCAAAATCTATCCCATTTAGCATGGTGGTAGTGCCACACAACATGACAGACGGTATCCTCAATGTGAAGACAAGACTTCATCTCCACAAGGACTGTGCAGTGGTCACTCCTCCTGAAGCTGTCATGGACAGATGCATTTGCAGCAGGCAGATTGGTGAAGATGAGGTCAAGTATGCTTTTCTCTGTTGGTGGTTCCCTCACCACCTGTTGCAGACCCAGACTAGCAGCAATGTCCTTTAGGACTCAGCCAGCTCGGCCTGTGGCGGTTCTACCGAGCCACTCTTGGTGATGGACATTGAAGTCCCCCACCCAAATTACATTCTGTGCCCTTGTTAACCTCAGTGCTTCCTCAAAGTGGTTTTCAACATGGAAGAGTACTGATCCATCAGTTGAGGGTGGGGTGTGGTGGGGTTGTGACTGGTGGCGGTGGGGTGGTGAGGGTGTAGGGGGTGGTGCGGGCGCCGTATGTGATAATCAGCTCATGTTTGACCTGATGCCATGAGACTTCATAGGGGTGGAGTCGATGCTCAGCACTCCCAGGGTAACTCTCTCTCGACTGTGCATCACTATGCTGCCACCTCTGCTGGGTCAGAACATACCCAGGGATGGTGATGGTGGTGTCTGGGACATTATGTGTAAGTTATGATTCCATGAGTATTACTATGTAAGGCTGCTGTTTCACTAGACTGTGAGACAGCTCTCTCAATTTTCCTGTGCCAAGGTCGATGCCGGGTGGTCCGTGGGATTTCATTTCTTTTTATTGACTTTTTAATGATTTGATACAACTGAGTGGCTTGCTAGGCCATTTCAGAGGGCATTTAAGAGTCAACCAAATTACTGCAGATCTGGAGTCACTTGTAGACAAAACCAGGTAAGGATGGCAGATTTCCTTCCCTCAAGGAAGGAAATCAGTTTATTAGAAGAGTTTTTATGACAATTGACATTGGTTTCACAGTCATCATTAACTCAAGATTTTTTTTAATTGAATGCCCTTGTGGGATTCGAACCCAGGTCCCCAGACCATTACCCTGGGTCTCTGGATTACCAGTCGAGTGACAATACCACAATGTCACTACCTCCCCTAGACCAGGCATTCAAGGAACAGCAAGGAGAGAATGACAATGAGGATACAGCATTACTTGATTTCACACTCTCACCAGCTCAGATATTGACACTGCATGTAATTTAAAGGATGGTATATGGATGGTATCTGCAAGTGGTAGGACACCAGGCATGAGTGACCTGTAACTAGAGCAGGAAGCAAGGATAGCACAGGTGCCAGATCACTGGAAGGCAAGGTGACACAGGGTTCTGCTGCAGATGATTCAAATTAGCACTTTGACAGGGCTGCTTACCAAAGAATACTGGTGGGTACATGTAACTAAATACTTGGCACATTGGGAAGCACACTGGAAAGCCTGCAGCCAATGTCAAGTCACATGGAGGAACACGGAACTAACTTGGCATAGGACTTCCTACAGAGCTCAGGACCCATCTTTTCCATCCAGAATGGAAGTGGTGGCCAACTCCTTTCTCACACCTATGGACCTAATCATGATGGCCAATATTGCATGAAGCTCAGACTACTGCCATTCTGGATTTCAGTGTGCAAAGGGGCTTGCATAGTGTCACAGCAGTCCAGCTACCTGTCCTCCAACAGACTATTAAGATTGTCAAGGCACTAGACAGGGGATTCAATGGATCACTGAGATTACTGAGGTGCTGCCCCAGGGAAGTGGAAATGACTCCTTGGAGCATGAACCTACTGTCCTGTCTCAGAAAAACAGTATTCATCCTCCCACTGCTGCCACTTCACCAGTGCCCTTACTTTTCTCTGCTAACCAGTCCAGGCTAATACAGCCAATAACAAGATGCAGGCCTTCTAGGTCCAACGCTGATTGAGGCCGTCCTCCAAAGGAATCTACAGTCTCCGGCTCTGAAAATCAGCAGCCTTCCATCAACCATGCTGCAGCCACTGGGGCACCACTGCATGGGGACACCAGGTCAGGCAAGGGCACATGGAATTCAGGCATTAAGACAAGGTTGATTAGTTGACTTCTATATGCAATGTAGCAATGTTTGATTTATATAGTTGATTTGAAATGTTTGATTCGTGGTGGTCCTTAGCATTGTGCCAAAAGCATGCAGTAACAGAGGGAAGGCAGGATGGGACTGTTGGTGAATGGGGAATTAGAGTTGTGTGCACTGTTACTGAGTGATCTGGCCCAGGCAGAAAGGGGCTCTGTTGGTTGCCTGGTTCTTTCCTCCTTCACCTCAGCTAGTTTCCATACAGCTGGTGGCAAGGGCTATGCCCTCATGATAGCAAGGCTGTGCAGCATGCAACAGGCCACAGTGAATCTTAGCATGCGTTCTCCTGACTATGACAAATCTCCTCCCAAAAGATCCAGTCAGCAGAGCTTAAACAGGACCTCTGAGATGGAACTCACTCCAGAGTGGACTCCACCAACCTGAAGGCTGATAATTACTGAGTTCAGCAACCTGAAGGCTTACCATTACTGAATCCATACAAGGCAATCCATTGCAGCTCAACCAGATAGTCAAGGAGGCAGCCAGGAGGCATGTCGAAGGGAAGACTTCAGGTGGCCCCACAGTTCAGCCATGCTTCCCTGCAGGTTCTCTTTTCTCCTTCCCTACTCTTCCCAATGGATAACGAGAAGAGACTCTCCTACCTGATCAAGGAAGCTTGGATGGAGATAGCAGCAGAGATCAACAATCATGGGGCCACACTGCGCTCCTGGGTTCAATAATGCAAATGGCTCAATGACATCTTCCACTCTGCCAGGGTGAGTCTAAAATATGGTACTCATCATTGGGGCTTGCAAGTGGCAAAATGGGATGAATCGCCATGTGGGGAGGGAAAGACCAACCAGGCGCTAGCCATGGAGAGTGCCAGCACTAGCTGCCTTATGATGCCTGATTGCATTTTGACAACAGCCAGATTTCTATCTTTGCTTACCCCTTCCATGTCCTGTGAGAGCGAACGTATGAAAGAGGCATTGAGAGACCACCATCATGGGCCATAGGAATGCCACCAGCATACATGACATGCTAACCTTGTGTCACAGTATCTCTCCTGGCTGCAGATTCACAACAGTAAGGAGAGGTCCCGGACAGGTGGTGGATTGGCCAGCATTAGGGCACTGATGGCAGAAGTTGAGGAAATCCTTGAACTGGCTGTTCTGCAGGGTGGTTGGGTGATTGCAGATAGTAAAACAGGAATGATAACCCAGATAGTGAAGAGGAATTGGGTTCATGTGTCCACCACTAGACAAATGGAGATTCACAACAAGTATGGGTGGGAGGGAGAGATGTAAAACCCTAATCCCTAACTATTTTGTTCTCTCATGCAGGTCACCGCACCCCAGAAGAATGAACAAATGCTGAGATCACACCTGTATTCACCCCCACCAGGGCAGCGAGTTCCTCGGAGGGTGCCACATCATATCATTCTCCTACACCCTCCACCAGCACAGATATTCTCACATCAGTGGATCTGCTCTCACAAGTAGATTCAGGGTCACAAGCTGATGAGCACATCACAGATGCAGTCATGGAGCTGATGGAGGCTGTGACATTCGAGGCCATTGACAGTCGGAGGTCTGTGAGAGGCCACGCCTGTGCTGAGCCCCATCTTGACGATGGGCCTTTGGTGTTGGTCACATGGAATCTGCTGGAGTTGCAGCGAGAGGTAAGGGAACATTGGGTTGAGTTGCCATAGACGATGCATGGACAATGGTGGAGCCCATCCAGGCCATGAGTGCTGCCATGTCTGGGGCACATGTAGGTATGGCTTTCTCCATCAAGAGCTTGATAACCCTCACAGAGAGCCAAATCCAGTAGACCAGTCAGTGGATGCAGGAGGTGTGCGCAGACCTGCTTACCATTGCCTTGTCCATGAGTTCAATGCAGCAGTGGCAAGGTGAGAGGGGTCAAGGAGCCTGGAGTCTGTTCCAGGTGCTCGTTCAAGGAGGTGCAAGTGTACCATGTAATAGAGCAGGAGCAGTTGCCTTCCACATCTTGGGCTCCTCTCACGGCACTCCAAGTGTGGACATAGGCTCCTCAGCTGCTCTGTGAGTGACCCCATGCCCCCAGTAGTCGCAGCGACAGAAGGGGATCCTCCCACTGTGTGGGTGCCCCTCAATGTGCTGGGGTCCTCCAGGCCTCAAGCAGCCAGAGGACGGCTGCCAAAGCCTTTGTAGGCAGCAGGGCGGTCCAATCAGCAGCCTGTCTCTACTCGAGCTACAAGCACAGGGGTAGCACCTCCTAGAAACACTCATAAGTGCAATAAGAAAAGTAATTAGTTGCACCAGGGGTTCAAAAGTGTTGCGACTTGGCACATGTTATGAATTGACAGGTGTAGTTCTGTTAAATTCATTTCACAGCTACTGATGTGGATCATTTATGGATTTTGTTGCCTTGTCAGATGTCACCTACACCCTTGCACCCTCAATGGGCTCCCAGTGTAGGTGTAGGCTGAGTTTGGTCATATCCTCAGACGTGTCATTGCGTGTGGTGAAGCTGGGCGCTAGGCAATAGTGCGTGATATGATGGAGGTGATATCTGATCAAAGTCAGGGTGAGACTTTATTATGCAGACATTGAAAGGGCATCATATTTTCAAGAAGCAGATGTGAATTAGATTGTTCCGAGCCTCCCTTGCGCATCTCACACTGACCCTTGCCTCTGGTGCAAAGGGCTCATCATCCTGCCCCTACTCTGCTACCTCCACCACATCCTCCTCATCGGATGAGGAGTGGCACTCACCTAAATCCTCCTGATGTAAGGCCCCCCTCCTCTGTAGTGCTAGATTGTGCAGAGCACAGCAGGCCATAATGACTCGCTGGGGCATACTGCAGGGCTTCACCAGATCGATGGAGGCAACAGAATCTCATCTTTAGAAGGCCAATGGCCTGCTCTATGGTCACTCTGGCCGTGGCATGCATTGTACCTTTCCTCAGCAGCAGTGCGAGAGCTCCTCACCACCACCAGCAGCCATGTCTTTGGTGGGTAACCCTGGACCATGAGAATCCATCCCTGGGGGCTTGCTGGGGGTTGGAACAGTTGTGGAATTAGGGGCTGTTGAAGTATGGAAGTGTTGTGACTGCTCCTGGTTAATAGGGCACACATTTGCAGGATGTGCTTTTGGTGATTGTGGACCAGTTGAACATTAATGGAGTAGAATCCCTTCCTGTTCATGAAGGCCGCTGGCTGGTCCCTGGGAGCCTTGATGGCCACATGGGTGGAATCAGTGACACCTTGCACCTGGGGGAATCCTATGATTGCCCCAAAGCTGATGCACCTGCCTGGCTGTCAGGGTCGGTCTGGTAATGCACATAGTCACCAGCTCTCTTAAGCAAGACATTGGTCATCTCCTTCATGCAGAGATGAGCTGTTGCCTGGGAGTCAAAACACATGTCTCCAGTGGATCACTCAAAAGAGCCAGATGCGCAAAAATTCAGTGCAATGGTTATCTTCAGGGCCATGGATATTGGGTACCCATCAAGGCCCATGGGTGGCAGCTCATCCTCCAGCATGATACTTAAGTTTGCCACGGCTTCCCTTGACAGTATTCGTTGACACAGCCAGTCCAGCATCTGCAAGTAGTTTAGGGAAGTCTGGTATACTCTCAGCAGCAGTTGGGCCCTTTTTCGTGCGGCCTCCTGCTGCCTGTTTTCCCATGCACCCATCTGTGGCTTGCCCAACCAGAGGCTGACCCTCTTATTGCTCCTGCTGCAGTGGCAAAGGTTTCCAGAGCTTCATTATCCCTCCCTCTGTGCCAAGTAGTGCAAGAGTCCCCAGAGTTCCCGCTCATTAACCGGTTTTCCATTCTGGATATCGGTGAGGGTAATGGATCCTTGGAGGAGTGCAGCAAGAGCCGTGCCTGTGGCACCACGGGTGGCCCAGCTGTACAGGAGGGGAGGAAGGAGAGCGGAAGGGTAGGACTGATAGGGGATTCTTTAGTTAGGGGAGCAGATAGGCCTTCCTGTGGCCATCAACGTGGCTCCAGGATGGTTTGTTGCCTCCCTGGTGCTAGGGTCAAGGATTTCACAGAAGGCTGCAGGACATCCTTGTGGGAGAGGGTGAACAGCTAGAGATCGTGGTCTACATTGGTACTAACGACATAGGAAGATGTGGTGGCTGGAAAAATGGTGCAAGAAGGAGAGCTTTAGACTCCTGGGATACTGGGACTGGCTTTGGGGAGATGGTACCTGTACAAGCCGGATGGGTTGCATCTGAACAGAGCCGGAACTGAGTTCCTTGCGGGTCAATTTGCCAATGCTGTTGAGGAGAGTTTAAATAACTCAGCAGGGGTGTGAGAATCAGGAGGGAATATTAGAAAGTAATACCAGGGTGCACGGAAAGCTGAGAGAGGCAGATAGCACTAAAGTAGAGAATAGTAAGTTAATAGGTGGAGTCAGGGTAAGGGAGCAAGTAGTGAAGTCTAAATCAGGGTTACACTGCATGTATGTTAATGCACGGAGCATAGGTAATAAAATTGGTGAGTTACAGGCACAATTTCCCTTTTGGGATTATGATGTTATGGTGATAATGGAGACCCGGCTTAAGGAAGCGCAGATCTGGGTGTTAAATATTCCTGGTTACAAGGTGTTCAGAAAAGATAGGAAAGGGAAAAAAGGAGGTGGGGTGGCATTTTTGGTTAAGTATTGCAGTACTGGAGAAAGAAGATATGTCTGAGGATTTAAAGACAGAATCAATTTGGCTAGAGCTAAGGAATAAGAAGGGTGCAATTACATTTCTTGATGTATTATATAGACCACCAGGTAATGGGAATGATGTAGAGGAACTAATCTGCAAGGAAATTACGGAGAGGTATAAACATCATACAGTAGTTATAATAAGGGACTTTAATTACCCATATATAGACTGGAATAGTGGTGATATAAGGGACAGTGAGGGACAGGCATTCCTAGATTGTGTTCAGGAGAATTTCCTACAGCAGTATGTGTCCAGTCCAACAAGAAAGGAGGCACTGCTAGGCCTGGTTCTTGGGAATGAGGTGGGCCAAGTAGATCAAGTGACACTGGGGGAACATTTAGGCAACAGTGATCATTATATCATAAGGTTTAGGATGACAGTGGAAAATGACATTGGTGAATCCAGAGTAAGAATAATCAAATGGCAGAGAGCGGACTTCAATGGGGCAAGAACGAAGCTGATAGACTGGAACCAAAGGTTAGCAGGAAAAACAACAGCTGAACAATGGGTTAACTTCAAAGAGTTTGTGCACAGTCAAGGAATGTTCCCTTAAAAGGGAAGGGTAGGACAAACAAATCCAGAGCTCCCTGGATGACAAAGGAGATAGAAATTAAGTTAAAGAAGAAAAAGTGTGCTTATGATAGGTGTTAGGTAGCAAATGGAATTGAGAACCAAGCTGAATACAGAAGGTTCAGAAGGGATGTGAAAAAGCAAATGCAAGAAGCAAAGAGGGATTATGAAAAAAGACTGGCAGCTAACATAAAAAAGTATTCTATAAGCACATCAATAGTAAAAGGTTGATAAAAGGAGGAGTAGGGTCGATTAAGGACCAAAAAGGGGATTTACACATAGAGGCAAGATGCATGGCTGAGGTGTTAAATGAATACTTTGCATATGTCTTTACCTATGAGGCAGATGCTGCCCAGACCATGGTGACATAGGAGGAAACTCAGTCACTAGAAGAGTTTAAAATTGATAAGGAGAAGGTATTATGTAAGCTGTCAGTACTTAAAGTTGATAAGGCACAAGGACCAGATGAGATGCATCCAAGAATATTGAAGGAAGTGAGAGTGGAAATTGCAGAGAAACTGGCAATAATCTTTCAATGTTCCCTGGATTTGGGGGAGGTGCCGGAGGACTAGAGAATTGCAAACATTACTCCCTTGTTTAAAAAAGGTTATAAAGATCTGCCCTGTAATTACAGACCATTCAGTTTAACTTTGGTGGTGGGGAAACTTCTAGAGACAATTATTTGATATAGAATTAATAGACACATGGAAAAATGTGGATTGATTCGGAAGAGTCAGCATAGATTTGTTAAAGGAAAATTGTGTCTAATTAACTTGCTGGAGTTTTTTGAAGAGGTAACAGAGATGCTTGATGAGGGCTGTTGATGTGGTGTATATGGACTTCCAAAAGGCGTTCAATACAGTGCCGCACAACAAACCTATGAGGAAAATTATAGGTCATGAAATAAAAGGGGCAGTAGCAACATGGATACAAAATTGGCTGAGGGATAGGAAACGGAGAGTAACGGTTAATGGGTATTTTTCGGGCTGGAAGAAGGTTTGTAGTGGAGCTTCCCAGGGGTCAGGATTGCGACCCTTGCTTTTCTGATATATATAAATGATCTAGATCTTGGTATGCAGGGGGCAATTTCAAATTTTGCTGATGACACATAACTTGGGAGAATTGTAAACTGTGAAGAGGACAGTGTAGAACTTCAAAAGGACATTGACACATTGGTGGAGTGGGCAGATAGGTGGCAGATGAAGTTCAATATGGAGAAATGTGAGGTGATACACTTTGGTACAAAGACCATGGAGAGACAGTATAAAATAAAGGGTACTATTCTATAGAGTGTGCAGGAGCAGAGAGACATGGGTGTATATATACATAAGTCATTAAAGGAGGCAGCACAGGTAGAGAAAGCTGTTTTATTCTAGGCTTCATTAATAGGAGCATAGGGTACAAGAGCCGGGAGGTTATGATGAACTTATGTAAGACACTAGTTACACCTCGGCTGGAGTATTATGTACAGTTCTGGGTGTCACACTATAGGAGGAATGTGAACGCATTGGAGAGAGTGCGAAAGAGATTTACGAGAATGGTTCCAGGATGAGACACTTCAGCTATGAGGCAAGATTGGAGAAGTTGGGACTGTTTTCCTTGGAGAGGAGAAGGAAAGGGGAGACTTGATAGAAGATTTCAAAATCATGAGGGGTGTGGACAGAGTAGACAGAGACAAAATGTACCCACTTGTAAATGGGTCAAGAACTAGAGGGCACAGTTTTAAAGTGTTTTGCAAAACAAGCAAATGTGAGGTAAAAAAAAACCTTTTTTTGCACAGCGAGTAGTCAGGGTTTGGAATGCACTGCCTGGAGGTGTGGAGGAGGCAGATTCAATTGAGGCATTCAAGAGGGCATTGGGCGGTTATTTAAATAGAAACAATGTGTTGGGTTATGGGGAAAAGGCAGGAGATTGGCACTGAGTTAAAATGTTCTGAGAGCTGGTGCAGACACGATGGGCTGAATGGCCTACTTCTACACCATAACAATTGTGCGATTCTGTGATTTCTCCACATGGTGGCCCAGGAAGACTTGGTGTATGAGTCCCATGGACATTGATCTCTCCCTCTCTTGTGCATTGTCCTTGGAATCAAACTCCCCAGGACCCTGCCCCTGTTATTCCCCTTTGACTCAGTAGCAATGACTCTCTGCATCAGTTGCTGGTGGGCTACCATTACAATCTGCTCTCACTGCTCTTGTGATCCCAATAGCAGACCTGCAATGGCTTCCTCACCCCTCTCTCCTAGTTAATGTCAAAGACGAATGAAAGGCAAGTGAACTATGGCTGACTTCCACTGATGAACCTGAGGTCTTGTCTCAGTGCCACCAGCTTTAGGTAGTCAGAATCTGAAAGCCTGTGATCCCTGCGTGCTGCTTGTTGAATTTCAAGCTATGCACTAACTTGCAAACAACAACATGTAAATGGAACTCAATGAGATCAATTGCCTTCTCGCCACATTGTCGTGGCCACATCATCCTGTCAGTTTCCTGCCGCTGGTAGAATATGGAACCAATGTCACACTGTTGCGGTTCTGGTCTAAAGCGCCTCCTCAATTCTCCATCACCTGCCTCCTAATCCATTCCCAAGACACTATTAGATTCCACCCATTGTTGCTTGCTGAGATTCAGGTAGAATTGCTCCCTACCTCCTGTTGAGACCCCGTCTCCTCCCACCTTAGCTCTTCCCTCTTCTAGTGACTTATTCTGTTCTGCGCAATTTCTGTTCATTCTCAAAATCATGCTTTATTACAAGGAAAATAGCCACTACTGCATGTTTGCAAGCAAATGGTTTGTGCAGAAGACTTGAACTCATCAAAAACTCCTTCAGAGCCTGTTGACTTTTGCACTTTTAAACAACTATACACTTGTAAACACTTGTAAAAGTGAAGCAACAGCCAGAAGCCAACACTAGAGCCAGGCTTTAACAAAAATACAACTGAGAAGAGAGGAAACAGCCAGGCAATAAAGTGCTGAGAGGAGAAGGAAACATTCTTTACTGGCCAAAGGACAGAATGCAAAGGATTCACTGGGCGGAATCGTCATAGATTTGCACTGAGTGTGGTAGCAGGCGTGAAAAAAGACATTATATCCACCAGCCGAAATGGCGGGTTTTCATGCCATATCTTCCATTCCCACTTCATAAATTATGCAATCATGGGAAACATGCCAGATTGCTGGCGGCTGGCCTCTGATTGGCCCGCCATGCCATTACCTCACCGCTTCCTCATACCGGGCATCATATTTAAAATGCTGCCATGCACATACTTCTCAATGCCTGCAGCCCAGGACTGCTTTGGTGAAGACATGGATCTGAAAGCCAAGAAGAGTGCAGCCTTCCGATTCAGTGATGCAGTCCTGGGACACCTTCGGGACACTGTGGAGGCCCGCTACAAAGTCCTCTACCCACGCTCTGGCTGCAGGAGGCCCATCAGTCTCACCACTCCGGTTTGGGAGGCAGTGGCAGAGGTGGTCAGTACCAAAGTTACACAGAAGAAATCAGCCATTTAATGCAGAAAACAGATGAATGATCTCGTCCGTGCAGCCAGGGTAAGTCAACCATCTCATCAATCTCAACTCACCCACTCACGAATCCATCACACTTTCGCTGGCATCTCACTTACTGCCAGCTCAAGGGACATCATCACTCATTTTGTCACACAGACCCTCACATTTCCATCTGGCCTCCTCTCCTCTGGAGATCACCTCCTCATCCCATCCATGGCTCCACTCAGCACACATGCATGCCTGACATTCTTCTCATTTGGTCTGCCATGCGCCTTGCTCACGCTCTTTCCAACTGTCTTTATGAAGGACAAGATCGTGACCAATCAACAGGAGAGATCCAAGACCAGGGGGTGGAGTGCTGGACATCATGGTCCTCACTCCATTTGAGAGTTGCATGTTAGAGCTGACCAGAGAGGATGTAGACTATTCCTGCGGCAATAGTGAGGTCAACGGTGAACACCCACATGAGGATCCTGCACCACGTGATTTCTCCCTCAATGCTACTCTGAGTCTACTGTTTTGTGTTCAACGTGTCTGTCAAGCATTAATAATCTCCACTTTCCAAACTAAATTCATCTGCCGCATCATCCTCAGGAAAACTTGACCACAACTCCAGCATTGAGAGCACCTGGGATGATGACCCTGAGGGCAGCATTGTTGAAGACCCGTCACAGCGCTCACTCACATTCTTCACCAGTGCAGTGACGCACACCTTGGTGAAACCTAGCTGTAAAGTAGCCTTGGAATCTCAATCTGGCGAGCATAGCACATAATCTAACCCACAACAGGTGGAGGCAGAACTTGGAGGACCACCGGAGGCAAGGAATCTGCTGAATCCAAGTCAGGTGATGAGCCTCTGGACTCAGTCCTCAATTGGTTGGTGGAGCTGCAAAGACAATCACGGGAACATCAGGAAGGGATGTCCACTGAACTCCACAGATTTAAGAGATGAAGGAGCAGTCCATCCATCTTCAATCTGAAGAGATGGCACTGGCATGCCAACACCCTGAGGTCAACACTGGTAGGATGGCAGCTGCCATGGAGACCTTAGTCCAGGATATCGGTCCTGCACTGCTACGCTGGCGGAACTCCATCGCTGACGCCATTGTTGGACTCCAACAGTATGAAGGCAAGAGTAGGTAAAGGGCAGCTCGATCTCACTCCAGCTTCCCCTCCTCAAGGAGTCAGCCTAGAGCTGTCAGCACCCATAGGGAGGAGGAGCAGCAGCTTGACACCCCGGGACCATCCACAAAGGTGAATCGGGAATGTCCGGCCAATCCAAATCTTCTCTTTCTGTGACCTTTGCAGCTCCAGCTTCACAGGCCAAGGGGGGTGCAGCCTGCTCACAGCAAGACACCCAAAGCAGGCTGGGGCCCTCCAGGTCTCGGCCCCTCAGAGGATGCATGCCAAAGTTATCGCAGACAGGGCGTCACAGTCAGCAGGCTGCCTCCACCTCTGCTGTGGATGTTGGGGAAGCACCAAGATGTAATGGTTAGGAAGATTAAGAAGATGCAGTTGCACAGCATGGGCATGGGTGTTAATTGCTTGTACATAATGTTCACTATTGTAAATAAACTCCCAAGAATGTCTCCTTGCCTATGACTCCTTGTTCTGATGAGCAGTGTTTGTGTCACTCAGATGTGAAACCTTGGTTTTTACACAAGATAAAGGCAGGTGTCTCAGTGCAGGGCCTCTTCCCTGTGCAGTATGTAACCTTCAGATCAAAGTGATGGGCCAGCTTCACACTCACTGGACATATTAATGATGCCTGCACCTCGATGATGCTTGTCATTGTTGCCAGAATGTCGTGGGCAGGCGTCACAGAATTCTGTCATTCTCTCTCTCTGCTCTCAGCAACTTTTGAGGTGAGGCTGGCTCCCCATCTCTTCAGCATCTATGACTGGTGACGCTGTGCTCCTGAAGAGGACAGGTGCTGAAGGCTGACAAAGGATCAGGTGCATTTAAAGTCTCACAGCTGCATCTCCATGATATGACCCTGATCAGAGAGCGCAAGTGAGCTGCCCTCAGCCAGACAGGAGTCAGACATTCACAAAGGCAATGTGAAGATCTATGGATGGTCCTCACTGCATGTCGTCATCATCCTCCTGGAACCTAGTGACTATTAGGGCTTCCACTGCGTCTTCATGACATGAGCCTGAGCACTAAGGGTATGTGCACTACCATCAGCCACACAGGAGTCAAACGTTCATCGATGTAAGTGAGGATGTCACGATTGTCCTCACTGCATCTCGTCATCGTCCTCCACGAATCTTGTGGCCATGAGGTCCTCCTGAGCGCACCTGCCTCATTTGGCCAGTGCAATGACCTCATTGCCAGCACTCTTGACTTCGAAGACCTCATTGGAGGAGATGTGCAACTCTTCCATCTCCTCCTCAGCCAGATCCTCTCCCGTTACAGCATGCATCAAGCTATGATGATAGGGACTGTATTGCAGTGCACCACTGGACCTGTCAAGGCACTGGAACCTCATTTTCAAGATGTCTATCATTTGCTCCACCTAAGTCTGTGTCATGGCATGAGCCTTGCTATGCCATCGCTGTGCTGTGGTCTGACGCTGCTGCATGGGCATCATCAGCCACATCCTCTGTGGGTAGCTCTTGTCCTTGAGGAGACAACCCTGCAGCCGTTGTGGACCTTTGAAGATGTCAGGGATCTGAGACCTGCTAAGGATGTAGGAATTGTGGATGCTCCCTGGAAATCCTGTGCAGACTGCAGAATGTGTTTGTGGTGGTCGCAAACCAGCTGAACATTCGAAGGGTAGAAGCTTTTGCCGTTAATGTAGTTTGACTGCTTGTTGCCATGGAGATCTAAGAGCCACATGAGTGCACTCGATGGCACCCAGCACCTGTGGAAAGCCTGAGATCTGCACAAATCCCAGGGCTCTTGCTTTCTGGCTTTCCTGATCCCGAGTGAAATGCACAAAATTCTATGCCTTCATGAAGATGGCATCTGTGATCTCTTGAATACACTTATGCATGGAAGCTTGCAAAATCCTGCACAGGTCACTTCTGGAGCCCTGGATGGAGCCACTGGTGTAAAAATGGACCACCATGGTCACTTTTACAGCTACTGGTAGTGGATGCCCTCCATGTCCCCATGGTGCCAAATCCCACAGCAAGTGGCATATGTGACCGACCAGTTCCCTAGATATACACAGTCTTCGGTGACACTGATTCTCAGTCATCTGCAGAAATGACAAGTGCTATCTATAGACCCTGGGTCTAGTAAGGTGCCTATGAGCGATGGCTCTCTGTGGATCTTCAGCTGCGTGCGTAGCAGGCACTGCTGCCCCTTCATCTTGAAGGAGGTGCTTCTCGCATTGATGAGCCAGGTACCTCCAACGCACTCTTCTTCTTCTTCTCTGCTCCCTGTAAGCCATGAGGCACACCGCTAAATCACCAGGCTCCATGATACTGATGTTGTCCTCCTCCAGGATCAAAGAGAGAGAGAGCTAGATGGGTTAGCATATGTGTCCCAAGAACCTCTCTTGGTTAAGCCTGAAGGCCCCTTTACACATGGTGAAGAGTGCTGGCAACCACTTGGATGGCCAGTGTGTAGTGCGCTTCATGGCTGTCCAAAACCCCACCCACTTTGACCCCACTCCATTTGACTGCTTGGTGGCAGCTTTAGCCACTGAACTTCATGCTGCGCTCTCAACTCAGGCACAGGCATTCTCCTAACCCCCACTGCAAGGCTACACTGTTAGCTTGAACCATGAGCGATACTGGTCCAAACTTTAATAAAGACATTGCAAGGGGCTCTGAGCGCCTCCATCAGTGACTGCATCATGGCCACCTTTTGCAAGGGGATTCTACAACTTGCGCAGTCAGCCAATTGTGTTGCTATTCCCTAAAACACTCATTAATTTGCAGTTTGCGCCTAAGGGATGAAAACTTCTGGAGCATTTGGTGGCACATGCATGCTTTTGTGTGCTTGAGTGGACAGTAAAGCTTCAGAGGCTCAACTCCAAGCATGTCAATGGAGCTGCTGCTGAATGGTCTCAACTGTTGAAGAATGCTTACCATTGACAAGCTTTTCCAAGTGCGTGCCGCTTCTCTCAACCCACCCCCACCCCCCCCAACCTCCACCCTGGCATGTGCTTGTGTAATTCCTTCAGTTGGTGCTGCCATGCCACCCTCACCCGCGGCCTGACCCACACTGGAGCCCTTGCCCCGCCACTGCACTGAAAGCCAGCCGAGATAAAACGATTTGCCTGTGCCCCACCTCACAAATGCACGGCGTCTCTTCCTTGATGTTCTATAGGCGATGCTCACAAGTGCTGTGCAAGATTGTGTGCATTCACCTCTGAGTTCCCCTTGAAATTCAGTTCCTTAGGTGCATGCATTTCAAAGGCAGTCAGGAAGCACGCCGTTCTGAAGTCATGATGATGCGGGCAGTAAATTTGACATGGGGGGATAATTCCAGTAAGCAGAGCTTATAATGAGATGCTAAAGTATTAAAATTAGATTCCTGATGTACGGCGGGGGGGAGCGGTGGGGGGAAACACGGCCGCCATTGACAGGTGGAAAGGATGATCGCAAACTGGTTTCATGACGGCGTAAAACTGACTTTTGGCCTTCTCGCCATATTGTCTGCTCTCGCTTGCATGACACCCACCGCCAACGGGACCGGACAATTCCACCCATTGAGTGATAAATTGGGATAGTTTGTGCTCATTTTTGCACACTATGGGCTGGAGATTGTCCTGGCAGCAGTGGCCCCATTAATCTATAAGTGGTTGTTGATCCCTTTAATTAAAGTTGTTCGCAGATCTTTCCCGCTGATGAACATGTATGTTCAGCTGTACAAGATTAAGAAGGGGCATTCAGCTCCAAAATGACCCTGCTGACATAAAATCAGCATTGCACACTGAATTATCTGCATAATTCTGGCTAATGCCTTCACTAATATGGCGTCCTGCGCAATTTGCCCCTAAAGTGTGCACATGTGCCATTGACACCAAGAAGAGCACTGGTAGGGCTGAACCTCATGCAGCCTGCAAGAGAGGGACAGGAGGTGCTGGGGTAGTGTGTGGTGTGAAAAATGGCAAGGGAAAGCGGGGAATTGGAGTGCCCATTGCCTCACCACTGCCATGAGTGGTGGGGAAAGTGGAGGACAGCCCTCCTTCCCAAATGCCAATTGTGCCACTTAAGCGGCCAATTAAGGGTCTCATTCCATCATCGCAGGCATTTTACCAGTGAAGGGTAGGCTGTTTGCCATGCGGGGAGACTGCCTGGTGAATCCTGGCAGCCTCCCTGCGGGTTTGAGGGGAGGGAAGCTCTCCTAATCAGGTACACTGTCACCCATAGAGTTTCCCCCCAATGGCAATGGCTGCTCCAGTGGCAACACTACCCCTCTGCCCCTTGCCAGAGCCTGCCTAATTGGCCCCGGTGATCCCCAATGCCATTTAACTTGCTGCAAGTGCATCATCCATTGCGGCAACTCTCAGTTGGGTGTAGTCCCAACAGCCCTGGTGATGCTGCTGGATTGCTGAGCTGCCAACCCTCTAATTGCCTGGCACCTCTTGGAAGCTGGCTCTCATCCCTCAATGGGATGGACGCCGTGTCAGCAGCTCATTAACTGCAAGATGGGCATTATATCCGGCCCGGTCTCCCTCAAAGGGCTGGGTTGCCCCCAGCTTTCTGGCCTATCAATGGGACCAGCACTGCCTGGACAAAATCTGGCCCATAATGTGCAAAAATGGACACAAACTATCCCAATTTCCCACCTAATGAATCCTCTGCATTCTGTCCTGCAGCCCAGTGAAGAATGTTTTCTCCCCCTCACAGAACTTTACCGCCTGACTTCTTCCTCTTTTCTCCTTATATTTTCTCTATATTTTTGTTAAAGCCTGGCTCTCATGTCAAAATTGACTGCTCTCACCCCCCAGTAGAATCCACTATCTAACTTGGCAAAAATGAATTCAAATTGATCAGCTTGACTCAGGAGCAATAAGTTTGAGTGGTTACTGGAGGTCATCTCAGCATAAATTTAAAACACATTTGTTAGAGCACAGTGGAGTGAGCTCTAGTCTGCACATGGCAATGTTACAATTCTATGCAATAATATTTGATCACCCTTATCAAAAGAAGTACAAAAATGTGCAATTAACCTCATTAAGAGTTCTTTGAAGAAATATAAATTCCATTTGTTAAAAATTCAATTTTAAGTGATATTTTTCCTTACCTGTTTATGTTCATTATTCCTCAATCAAGTGAGTTAGCTCAGCTTCTGTTTCCAGGGCTCTGTTAATGCTGTTCTGGCTTACTATGTGGAAGAATCACTGAACAATTCACTCTCAGGTCTTCATTCTTTCCCAATGGGGTAGTCAAGCCCTCCACTCCAATGCCAATCAAGAACTCACCACTATTCTACGACATTGACAATCCACAGTGCACTTTACCAAATACTTTGAACTTTCTGCCTGTGCCAACAAACTTCATAGTTGTTTGTGTACCTTACTGTACATCTGCACTATATTTTCAAATATCTGTACAAACACGTGTTTGAGCTGCCTTTAAGTGGAACAATACTGACATAAGCTAATTTGAAAAGTTTAACCATACTACAGAAGGGATGATTTTTTATTTACTTTCGGTGTGTCTATGCCCACAACATGTCTTAGCCTAGAAATTATTTGTTGATGTTAGAATATGAGCGCTCAACACAAAGTTATGCGGTTTCCCTGTCTGTTATTTTAATGAAGGGTTGTCCCTTCAATTTTAAATGTGGCTGCCTCCATTTAAGTAGTAGATAGATGAGCATCATACATTCATGATAAGTCCTATTTTCTGTCCTATCACCATTAATTTTTTTGCAAATGTCTTTAAATGCAGTGAACCACTGACTCAGGAAGAAACATTTAATCTTCTATTTTATCATTCTTTGTTCTGGGGTTTGAGTTAATTTTTCAAATGGAAACCACTGTTGTGACTTGTGAGTCCCAATTGCATGCTTGTTGAGGGGTGACCGAGTTGGTACTTTAGATAGATTAGTTTTGCAGACACTTCTTAGGTAGAACAAATTCTATTTAATTACAAAGTACTCAGCAGCTACACATGTGTGCTTCCACACCAGACACTATCTATATACTTCTGCTGCTCACTTGCAGACTACTGACTTCCAACTTACTACAGAGTTAGTCCACGCTACTCCAGTATTGGTAACACAAGATCATGCGATCTTCCTTTGTAACATTTTTCTTAAAGGTATACTACACATTAAATAAAACCATAGTTATCGCATCCCTCTCCCTTTACTTGGAAACACATTTTTTACATTTACAATTACAACCTTTTCAAAATAGCAAGTTATTTACACTGATAAATAATTTACAAATTCAGTCTTTATGGGGGTTTCCTTTGGCTTGTAGAATGTCTCAGCTCTACAACTTCAGATGCTTTGTTAGGAGCCTCATTTTCTGGAGTTGTCTGGACATCAGGTTCTTCGGCGGGTACTTACAAATCTGTTTCCTCAACTCTTGTAGGTACAACAGGTACTTCAGACACATCTGTATTAGGTTGAGTTCTTTCAACACAAAACATTGACTCAGTCATGAACACTGGTGGTCTCTCTTTTCCTCAAATGATCCACATGTCTCCATATGACTTGGCCTTCCATTTTCACATGGTAAGATAGAGGTCCAGTCACTGCACTTATTTCACCTGGTAACCGCTTTGATCCTTCTCCAAAATTCTTCACATATGCCGTCTCTCCCACGGTAAATTTCATTTCACGACTGTGCCAGTCGTGTCCAGTCTTCTGACTTCCTTGACTCCTTTCCACCTTCCCCCCTAAGTTCAGCATTATTAAGCTCAATCTTGTCCTGAGATGGCATTTCATTAATAATTCCGCAGGTGTGACATCTATTGTGTATGAGGGGTGGTCCTATAATGAAAAAGAAAGCATGCTAGCTTGGTTGCTAGGGAATCTCCAGTTAACTTTTGCATGCCTGACTTGAACATTTGAACTGCTCTTTCAACCAATCCATTTGAAGAAGGGTGGTACGGCAAAGTTTTCACATGAGTGATACCGTTGAGGCTGTTAAACCATTGAAACTCAGCACCCATACAAGCTGTGCCATTATCACATATGACCACTCTGGTAGTCCATTAATTGGAAAACTTCGACATAGCTTCTCAATTGTAGCAGAAGACATTGGTGACTTCACTTCATATATGCCCATCCATTTTGAATGGGCATCCACAATGAACAGAAACATGGTTCCCATGAAAGGTCCCACATAGTCAATGTATAATCATACCCATGGCCTTCCTGGCCACTCCCAAAGGTGTAAAGGAGCTGTTGAAGGTAACTTTTGCAATTGCTGACACTGCACACAAGAGTAAGCTCTCTAATTCTCTATCCATTCCAGGCCACCATAGATAGCTACGTGCTATGGTCTTTATTCGGGATATTCCTGGATGTGCATGATGTAGATCAATTAGCAATGGCTCTCTTCCCTTTGGAGGAACTATCACTCGTGCTCTCCACAATAGGATTCCAGCTTGGCTGGTTATTTCATGTCTCCTGTTAAAGTATGGTTTCATTTCGTCAGATACATGTTCTTGGGACCAACCATGAAGCACTTGTCATTGTACTAGAGATAGAACTGCATCCCTACTTGTCCAGTCTCTGATCTGTATAGCACATACCAGTGATGAATCTCAGAAATTTAACAATAACATGAGTCTTGTGGAACTGGACATCTTCATCATTTTCTTGTAAAGGCAAATGACTAAGTGTATCGGCATTTGCAATTTGATTTCCAGGCCCATGTACAAAAGTATACTCATATGCTGCCAGGATCAGAGCCCAATGTTGTATTCTTGCTGAGGCTATGGGTGGTATAGCCTTGTCATTATTGAACAATCCTAGCAATGGTTTGTGGTCAGAACTGATCGTAAAATGACAACCATGTACATACTGGTGAAATTTCTTGACACCAAAGATGATTGACAGGCCTTCATTTTCTATCTTTGAGTATCTCTTTTCTGCTGACGTGAGTGGTCTTGACAGATATCCTATAGGCCGTTCTGCCATTGTCCATTGATGGGAGAGCACTGCTCCCACTCCGTAAGAGGATGTGTCACATGAGCACACCAATTCTTTCCTCTGGTCAAAATGTACCAATAGGTTGGACAAGTGCAACAGTTGTTTCACCTTAGTGAAAACTTATTTCTGGAGCGCCCCCCAAGACCAACTATTCTTCTCGAATAGAGAATGCAGGGGTGCCAGTTCTGTAAACAAATTGGGTAAGAACCGCCCATAATACTTGATCATTCCCAAGAATGATTTGAGCTTGGGGGTACTTGTTGGCTCAGGTGCCTCTCTTATGGCTCTCACTTTTTCCTCAACTGGGTGGAGGCCCTGTGAATCTACCCGCTGACCCAAATAGATTACCTCCTTCACTTAGAATGTACACTTTTCTTTTTTTAAACTCACTCCAGCCAGCAAGAAACATTTTAAGACTACTTATAAGTTCACCAAATGTTCCTTTTCAGAGAGTCCTGTCACCAGAACATCATTTATATAAACTACAACGTGGGGCAGTCACTGCAGTAAACTTTCCATTGTTCTCTGGAATATAGCACAAGCTGAGGGGACACTGAAAGGTAATTGAGTATATTGGTACAATCCCTTGTGAGTATTAATTGTGACATAAGTCCCTGAGGCCTTCTCTAACTCAAATTATTGATAAGCATGACTCATATCAAGCTTTGTGTAGGCAGTTCCACCTGCCAGCTTGTTATACAGGTCTTTGATTTTTGGTATGGCGTGTCTGTCCAGTTTAGATGTCAATTTGCAGTCACCACAAATTCAGATGCTTTGGTCAGGTTTAAGGACGGGGATTATTGGTGCTTCCCACCCTGAGAACTGCACAGATTGTATAATGCCCCGGTTTGGTGTTGACCTTTTCCCACAGTGCATAAGGTATTGGTCTTGCCTTCATGAATCACGGGGTTGCCTCTGGGTCCACATTAATTTTTGCTTGCAGCCCCTGAATCTTTCGAAGTTCATCCTTGAAGACTGAGGTGTATTTTTGTAGTAGCTCTGGTAACCCATTTGCTCTTAGCTGGAAAACTTCAGCCCATTCTAATTTAACACTTTAGCCAGTTTCATCCAAGGACACTTGGCCCTTCACCTGCTACCACCATCAAGGATAGCTTTACTGACTGGCTTCTATAATGAAAAGTAATTCTACTTATGCCTTTGACTTGGATGTCTTCACCAGTGTAAGTTTTTAATTTGGCATCAGTTTCTTCCAAATTTAATTTATGTTCACCATAATTCAGGTATTTGAATGTGTATTCACCAATTACTGTAGTGAAAGCTCCTGTAGCCACTTCCATATGAAAAGTTCTGCCATTCACTTTTACTGTTACATAAATTGGGTCTGTTTTCCCTACCTTCAAGTTAATATCTGAATTTGTTGCTTCAGGCACTTCTACAATGTAAATTTCACAGGGTTTTCTCTTTTGTTTGAAAGTCTGCCTGAGTCTTTCTTTGCACTGTCCATTTTGATGGCAATAAAAACATTCAATTTGTTTCAAATTGCCAATTGTTACTAATCTGCTTATTTCCACCTCTTGTCATTATTCCTTGTTTTCACTGCTGAGTCAATTCATTGTATTTTTTTTTGCTAGCGGTGACTGTTTCCCGCTTCTCGGCAGCGTTGTGCACTTTTGCGCCATTTTTGGCTGGGGCTTCCTGCCCAAAGTGGAGGGAAGTGCCATTTTACGCTCCCTGCATGGTTTTTGAATCCCTTTCCATGCCTTTTCCATAGCCAGTGCTATCTCTAGCGCCTTCTTAAAATCCAAATTTGGTTCAGACAGCAATCTCTTCTGAATTGTGTCCTCATTTACACTGCACACTAAACAATTTCTGAGCATATCGTTTAAAGATGTACCAATCTCACAATGTTCTGTTAACTTTTTCAAACTTGCCACATAACAAGCAATTGTCTCTCCCGGGGCTCTGTTTCTTGAATTAAACTTGAAATGTTGCATCATTACTGAGGGCTTTGGCTGGTAATGACTCTTCATGAGGTCTACCAATTATCAAAATTTTTCGAATCTGGAGCACTTGGTGCCATCAAACTTCGAATTAAGCCGTAGGCTTTATTCCCACATGTAGATAAGAAGATCGCCCGCCATTTCTCTTCTGCCATAATCTTGTTTGCTTAAAAATAGAATGCAAGGCATTCAATATAATGAGGCCAATCTTCTGTGGTGGGATCGAATAGATCAATTATCCCGAATTGTGGCATTATTTAAGGGGATTGCTTCGACGATTTGAATGGAAACTTCTACTTACTCTGACTGTGCGAGGTACAGCCTGATTTTGATTCTTTTGATTTCCTCTCAACACTAGTTTGTTGTATCTTCCTTCTATCATTGCTTTCTCCTTGTCGCCAATTTGTTGCATCCTCATCGCAAGTTTGTTGGGTCTCCGCTTTATCTTTGTTTTATCCTCGCTTTATCCTCGTTTTATCCTCACTGCCAGTTTGTTGTGACTTATGAGTCCCAATTGCACGCTTGTTGTGGGGTGCCAAGTTGGTACTTTAGAGAGTAGTTCTGCAGAGACATCTTAGGTGGAACACACTCTGTTTATTTATGAGGTACACAGCAGCTACCCATGTGTACTTCTACATCAAACTCTATCTACATACTTCTGCTGCTCACTTGCAGACTACTGACTTCCAACTAACTACAGAGTTAGCCTGTGCTATTCCACTATTGGTTACACAAGATCATGTGATCTTCCTTTAACACATTCTTCTTAAATGTATGCTACACATTAGATAAAACCATAGTCACCACAATCACCTTAAACAGTACATAGAGAATACAGAGATCATTTCTGTTTGTTTGTTTAATATTTTTGTGATATTTGAGGTGTTATTCTAACATTTGAATCAAGGCACCTTGTTGGGGAAGGGTGGAGGGAGATTTACCTTGTTCTGACCATCCTATACTTGTATCTGGCAATGTGCAATTACTCAATCAGCCCTGACAAGCTTTGTCTAGATGAACATACAAAACAGGCAATTAGAAAAATAATACGCAACTAGCCCTCTTAAGGGTACTCTAAGCTCTTGAACCTATGCACATAGTAAATATATTTTAAATATCCTGTTTTATGTGCAATCTTATGTGCTTAGGTTCATTATTCCCCAATTAAGTGTACCAGCAGTGCTGTTTCTCCATGATATTTTTTAATGCTGATTTGCCCTTGGTACCGACCAATATCTGAAAGAAACATTGAACAATTCATCTTCAGATTTTGAACATCTGACACATGTGAATATGACACAGGTGTATACACTTACTCTTTCTAGTAAATATCTTTGCTGAAAATATCTGTTTTCTCCCCTGGCAGGCAATGATCTTGCCAAGAGTCATTTTCTTCTGTTACTAAGAGCATTAGTATCCTGCTTCCAGACTTCAAAACTCAACTAGGACCAACAGATATTTGAGGGGGTATCTCCTACAGCTAATTTTCTTTCTTGCAATTGAGAAAGATATTATACCACCCTTTACACTGTCATTCCTTCTCCTGTGAGTCTAAATTTAGTTACATCTGAATATGTAAGAAAGCAGTGGATTAGTTCAAGTCTCAGAAGGGAAGAAAGTGCTTAACACATTGTAGCACAAAATTAAAGTTAAATACTGTCTACCATTGCTAGATTTTGTCATCCTATTTGACCCTGATGTAAGCTTCTCACCTACTCCATCACAAAGATTGTTTACTTCCTCATCTGTAACATTGCTCACTTCTGCAGTGGCTCAACACATATGTTACTGAAACCCTTCCCCATGCCTTTGTTACGCCAGTCTTGACTATTGCAATGTCATGGTAGCTAACTTTGTGTCTCCATGGTCCATAAACTTAAGCTCATCCAAAATCCAGGTGACTGTGTCTTATCCTCCACCAAGTCCCACTTACCCGTCACCCCAGTCCTTCCTTAGCTACATTGGCAGCAATCCCCAACATCTTCAATTTTAAGTTCTTGTTTTCCTATTTAAATCCCTTAATGGTCTTCCCCTTTCCATCTCTATAACCTCCCCCAGCCTTAAAAGCCCTTCCAAAACTCTCTGTTCCTCCACTTATGCCTTCTTGTGCATCACCCTCCCTTCATTCCATTATTGGTGGATGTACTTTCAGCCCCTACTAGGGCTGAAAGACTAGGGGCCCCTACTTTGTAATTTCCTCCCTAAACCCATCACCTTTCTACCACCATTAAGATGTCTTTAAAACACATCTCAGATCAAGCCTTTGATGTCCTCTCCTAATGTCTCCTTTGGCTTGGCTCTTTTTTTTCTGGTTACAATGCTGTGAAGCACTTTGGGAATAAACAGAGGCAAACCAGAGAACAGAGTGGCACTAGAAATTTAACAAAAAAATAAGGGGTGTAGGATCCCAGTCCTTCCTGGTTACAACAGCCATAACATAAAATAATTAAAGGATGAATCTCGCCTCCATTTACACCATGTACAACTGCAACTTATATCATATGCTTGACTGGATTTACCTTTTGCTTTACTATGTGACTTTCAAAGTCTGCAAGTAAGACACATCTAGATTATGAAATTTTGAAAATTTGCCCTTCGTCTTTCTGATCTATCTTCCATGAAAATTTTACAATTTATTGAATATTTTATATAGAGCAGAATCTTCTGTTCGTAAAATGATGCACGGTGACATTGGACGTGCGTCCCGACCTCACCTCGTGTCATTCTGATCTTCCTTTCAGCAGGCGCGCACCAGAGTCCGCTGCATGCCCGTTGAACTGCCAAAGGCCTGTTAAGACCATTAATCAAACAGGTAAGACAATTGAAAAAGCTGCCTGTCCAACCTTAAGGTTGGTGGGCAGGCAACGAGCCCAAGTGGCCATTGCATTTTTTATGAAACCTCATCCACGGGTGGGATGAGGTTTCATGAAGGGTATATAACATTAATAAATATTTCTGGAACATTTGAAAAACATGTCCCAGCTCTGTCACATGAGGGGACATGTGTAAATGACTCTGTATTTAAAGTTCATATTATGAAATTAATCTCCCTGAGGCAGCTCCACGCCTCAGGGAGGTTTTTGCACTCTTTCACCTGCATGCGTGAAAGAGCGCAGGCCCCGACTCTCCCTCTTTCCCCCGCCCGCACAGGTAGCGCTGAGCACTTCCAGGCGCACATCACATTGGGTGGGTCTTGAATGGCCCACCCGTGCAAAATGGCAGCGCGCAATTACATCCAACAAAACTACTCAAGCATTTTTAAGAAATAGAAAACCTAGGAAACAAGGCAAGCTTAGTGAACATTATGAGATAAATCCTATGACTTTACAGAAGTTAAATTTATTTTGGGAAGTAGTGCAAAAAGCATGTCGGCAGCCCATTTTTCACATTGCATGATTTTCTTTTGAGTTGATGAACAGAGGAGAGGTGTTGGAGAAGGATGACATGGTCACCCCTGTCAGAGGCTGGTCAAGGCAGAAGAGATGGGTTAATGTAGTATGATTCCAGCCATAAAGAATGTTGTTCCTTATTTTGTGAGCATTTGAGTCCGTGGGAGTTCAGGAACTTGATTAGGGAGATTCACTTATAGAGTTGTGTGAGATTGGCAAGGATCTGGGAGATGTGAAAACATTCAAGTCCTTGGGAGATGAATAGTGCTGCAAAGCAGTCAGTGGTATATTTTTTCAGGAAGGAGGTGCTGGTGGTATCTTTGAAGGAGAAAGGAACTGTGCCTTAGCAGAGGGAAACACTTTACTAGGTCAGCTAACTGGGTGATCAACAGTTTAATGGGAATGTGGTCTAGAGTGCTGTGAATGTCATGATGAGAGCTTGGAGAAAGCACTGGGGAAGATAGGAGATAAAGTAAAAAAAACAATATTCTGTTGTTATATACAAATGTAATTACTGACAATAAGCATACTTCATTTAAAACGGGGAGATGAAATTCGCAAACTATTATTTCAGACCAAGTTTCAATATTAAAATATTACAACAGCTTCTTTTCTATTATGAACTTACCACAGACAGAAAGAACCTTGTGGCATGGGTCAGTAATTGGTTGGCAGCAGACAAAGAGCAGGAATAAAGGGAAGGTCCTGTGATTGGCAGGATGTGACAAGTAGTATTCCTCAGGGATCCATACTACGATGTCAGCTTTTCACCATATATATCAATGACTTGGATGAAGGAATAGAGAGTAGTATATCCAAGTTTGTGAAGGAAACCAGGGTAGGATGTACATGAGGTTTGGTAGATAGAAGCAAGAAGTTACAAAGGGAAGAAGTTACAATGAAGAGTGCAGAAGGGCTTGCCAGGAACAGCACCAGGCATACCTAAAAATGAGGTGTCAACCTGGTGAAGCTACAGCACAGGATTACTTGTGTGCCAAGTCCAGTCGTGAATGGTGGTGGACAATTAAACAATTCAAAGGAGGCTCCACAAATATCCTCATCCTCAATGATGGAGGAGCCCAACACATCAGTGCAAAGGATAAGGCTGAAGCATTCGCAACTATATTCAGCCAGTGGATGATCCATCATGGCCTCCGCCAGAGGTCCCCAGTATCACAGATGCCAGTTTTCGGCCAATTAAAGTCACTCCACGTGATAGCAAGAAATGGCTGAAGGCACTGGATACTGCAAAGGCTATGGGCCCCGATTATATTCTGGCAATAGAGCTGAAGATTTGTGCTCCAGAACCTGCCGTACCCCTAGCCAAGCTGTTTCAGTACAGCTACAACACTGGCATCGACCCTGCAATGTGGAAAATTTCCCAGATTTGTCCTGTGCACAAAAAGCAGGACAAATCCAACCCTGCCAATTATCTCCCCATCAGTCTATTTTTAATCATCAGTAAAGTGATGGAAGGGATCACCAACAGTGCTATGAAGTGGAACTTGCTAAGTAATTCCCCACTCACCAGCACTCATTTTGGGGTTCCGCCTGGGTCACTCAGCTTCTGACTTCATTACAGCCTTGGTCCAAACATGGACAAAAGAGCTGAACACCAGAGGTGAGGTGAGAGTGACTGCCCTTGACTTCAAGACAGCATCTAACCGAGTGTGGCATCAAGGAGCCCTAGCAAAACTGGGGTCAATGGGAATCAGGGGAAAACTCTCTGCTGGTTGGAGTCATACCTAGCACAAAGGAAGATGGTTGTGGCTGTTGAAGATCAAGCATTTCAGTTCCAGGACATCACTGCAGGAGTTCCTCAGGGTAGTGTCCTAGGCCCAACCATCTTCAGCTGCTTCATCAATGACCTTCTTTCCATCATAAGGTTAGAAGTGGGGATGGCTGCTGATGATTGAGCAATCTTCAGCACCATTCGTGACTCCTCAGATACTGAAGCATTCCATGTCCAAATGCAGCAAGACCTGGACATTATCCAGGCTTGGGCTGACAAGTGTCAAGTAACATTTGCTCCACACAAGTGCCAGATAATGACCATCTACAACGAGAGAGAATATAACCATCGCCCCTTGACGTTCAATAGCACTACCATCGCTGAATCACCCATTATCAACATCCTGGGGGTTACCATTGACTAGAAACTGAACTGGACTAGCCACATAAATACTGTGGCTGCAGGAGCAGGTCAGAGGCTAGGAATCCTGTGGCAAGTATCTTACCTCCTGACTTCCCAAAGCCTGTCCACGATCTACAAGGCACAAGCCAGGAGTGTGATGGAATACTCTCCACTTGCTTGAATGAGTGCAGCTCCAACAACACCTAAGAAGCTTGACATCATCCAGGACAAAGCAACCCGCTTGATTGGCACCCCATCCACAAAC